>NC_088885.1:134471757-134772729 GCF_037157495.1 Lathamus discolor | reverse complement strand
GGCTTTTTTTTTTTTTTTTTCCGGGCTTTCTCAGTCTTTAATGACCTCACTCTGACATAGATCCTTAACTCTTGTTCTCTCACCCGTGCCCTCCCAGGTCAGATAAAGTAATTTTATTTCATATTTTTAAACAAATAGCAAAACAACCCCCAAAACAAACTGATTTCTGTTTGACCCAGGTAAGCCGCAAGTGGTTCTTTGTGGTTTCTGCCCTTCAGATAGCAAGGGAGGAAAATGCCTAAGCACCACAAGGAATTTCTAAGGTTGAATATGTGGTATTTTCCACTGTATCTCTGTCCTAAGGGGATGAAGAGGGAACTGTAGGCTAGTCAGATGTGCTGCATGCTAGGGCACTCTGCTAATCTTGCTGATCTAATTACTGTTGGATTTTTAATTTTTTTTTTTAAGAAAAACTGATAGTAAATCTGTAAGCTGGTGTGTCAGCAGCAAAGTATTCAATATCTCATTAAATGTATCCCCAAACCTCCGGTGTGTACACGAGACTTGCCAACCGTATAGTCACATCCAGCATGATGAACCTTTATGAACTAGTTTTAGCCTGAAATTCAAGCTGTCAAAACCAAACAAAAAATCATACAAAATTATGTGAATGTTCTTTGAAACCTCTTTATTAAGTGGTAATGATCAGACTCTTGAGATGATGCCTTTATTTTTCTTTTTCACTTCTGTCCCCTTCACTTCCCATATACTTTTCCTTAAATTAAATTTTGGTGGCTTTTGCTGGTTTGGTTGTTGGTGGGTTTTGGTGTTTTTTTTTCGGAGCTCTTCCAAGTGCACTTTTTCTTTAAAGCATGCAGGTTGCAGTGCCAAGATACCTCAGGCTTTTTGTTCCATAGCAAATGTTATTTCCTGCAGCACCACTCTGAAAAGCAGCCATTATTCGCTTGCTATCTGAAATTTGCTGAGCTAGCAGGACAGGAACAGCAAGGCTGCTTACCTGGAAGCCAGGCAGCTCCAGGATGAGGCTTGAGAACTGGCTGGCAGTGTCTGCAGGTGCTTATTAACTCATTTAACCAACTTTTAAAATCCTAAGAGTTGATACTTATGAGCAGGTTATAGAATATTATAGAAAGGTATGGTCTCCAAGTCTTCAACTATTGCAGCATTGTGGAAAGCTGAAAGTCTGGGGATGTGTGTGTCATTTTACTTCCTAGTATGCCTCAAAAGGTGCTGTTTGCCTTTCCTTTGTACAGCTGTGCTGTGCCCAGTTGCTAGAGTTGAGAAGTTGTGCTTTAAATGGAGAGGGCAAAGCAACAAAGTTCTTTAACATTATTGTTGTTTTGCAGAAAAGCAGCTTCAAAGCTGGGACTGAACTGTAGGGGTGTCTTGACAGAGTCTGATGCTTGGTCTACTGGACATGCCTTTTTGTTTTATGGCTATTTTCTAGCCAGAAAGTGTGTCAGCTGCTTGCTGCAGGAGAGTTGGGCAGCTTGCTTACAGCCAAAACCCCCTTGCAGCAGCCTTGACTTTGCCATTCACAGCTAAAATGCTGTTGTTCTCATCATCCAAATCTCAAACCTGGTTTCTGCAGTGGTCTAATATGAGTGATATTGTTTTCAGCTGCCAAAGTGTGTGTGGGTTGGGGTTTTGTCTTGCATGTGTATTGTGCTGAAATTAGGGTATCACAGTACTGCAAAATATTTGTTACTCTTAATATGGCATTCAGTCAAAAATTATTTTCTTAGAATGTAATTCCTGAGAAACAGAAAAAATCAGGACAATACTTTTAAGTCACCAGATATTTATTAAGGATGTTGCTTTTTTCAACTGCTGTACCAAAGCTGAAGGTGTGAAGTTTGCTTGCTCAAGTAACAGAGCATCAGTTTGCGCAATGACTTAAGAACTGCACTGCTGCATATAAGTTAATTTTGTTTCTCATCTGAAAGAATTCAAGTATGTTGCATGTGATTCTCAGACCATGAAGGTGCCCACCTTTCTTCCGCTGCCTCTGAGTTAAAGTCAAGTACAGGTCTGGATTGTTTGTAGGCCCAGTAGCAAATAGCACTGAACAGCAATGCTGCTTCAGAGGTTTGTGATTATTTTTTTCTTATACCCCTCCAGCTTATGACATTCACTTTAAAACAGAGTGAAGGAGTGATGAGTGCTTTCTTATAGGCTTAAATTTCATACTTGGTGACACCTTTGGGCTTGTCATCTTTGACAGCAGCCTGTGATTTCTTCCCTCACTACCCTACAGCAGATACTGCTCAGTTCAGTGTGTTTGTAAACTGAAAGTAGGCTGATATCTCACTGCTTTTCTCAGGATTTTACTAGCTGCTTAGGTATAATTATGAATTAATTTATTAAAGTCCAAGGCTGCAGAGTATTTCAAACTATTAGTATAAAAAAAAAAGTTAAGGAATGGACTTAGTAGTTCATAGTTATTTGCTTACCTGAACAGCCCTGAACTTCTTGATGAAATAAAAGCTGGTGCTATTACATGCCAAACAATTGTGGTGATTAGCTTTTGAGAGGTTGGTGTGTTGAATTGTTTTCATTCCATGGATTCTTGAACCGAGAGGGATCTTGACCACTGCCTCCTGTTTGCAGTGGGCTCAGGACTGGCAAAGCTGAAATCTGCCCTTCCACAGGGTCCTGGAGACGCTGTGGTCTCTCTTTTGTTAGCCTGTCCTAAGTGATTAAAGACCTCCTTGTGTGTCTGTGTTTTGGCTCTTGGACAACAAAAATATCTGAACCCTTCAATGCAGAAGCTCTGAAGGTTCAGTTAATTTTTATTTATTTATTTTCCCCCATCAGGATGTCATAAACTTGGTATTGTTGCACTCAAAAAAGAAGCACTTCATGCCATTTCAAATCAGAGACCTGTTTCCTTAACAGGACTTTTCTGTATTCCTCACCTAAAGCACTGTGTCCAGTTCTGGGCTCCCCAGTGCAAGAGAGACATGAAACTCTGGGAAGAAGTCCAGCTAAAGGGCCACTAGAATGACTAAGGGTCTGGAGCCTCTCTCCTGTGAGGAAAGGCTGAGATAGCTGCTCCTGTTCAGCCTAAAGAAGAGAAGGCTCTGCAGGATCTGAACAGTGTGTTTGGGTATCAGAAGGGGGGGTGTCAAGAGGACAGGAACAGACTCTTACTGGTCCTGCCAGGCAATTGGATAAGAAGCAAGGGACGTAAACTAAACCATAGGAAGTTCCACATGAACTTGAAGAAATGCTTCTTCACTGTGAGGGCAACTGAGCATTGGAACAGGCTGCCCAGAGAGGTGGTGGAGTCTCCTTCCATGGGGGATACTCAAGAGCCACCTGGGCACAATCCTGAGCAATGTGCTCTTGGTGATCCTGCTTGAGTAGGGAGGTTGGACCAGATGACCTCTGGTGGTCCCCTCTGGTCTCAACTATTCTGTGATTCTGTATTTTTACCTGTAGTATTTGTTACTATGTGATAAACACTCGTCTATGTTTTAGTCTCTCCAGATGTTTCTAAATGCTGGTTATGGGTCTTCTATCTACCTGTGTCTTGTTTTATCTTCTGTGTTTTTTTTCCATCTGAAGCCAGTCTCTGGTTGCTACTAATCTGTGGTGGATTTGAGGTTTGTTCAGGGTTCTTCATCCCCTTTTTAAAGACTGTAAAAAGCCAGTTTGAAAACGCAGTTGCTTAGATGAGCCTTTTGACTGATCTGTTTTTCTGGGGTGACTTAGAGTGTGTTGCTAGTATGCTTTATGTACAACTACAGTTGATATTTGGGTACACAGAAGTTGTGGGAGAGAGGAAAGCAAACTCAGGTTTGTCTTATGTTTATACAAATCATTAACTTGAAATTTTATTTTCTGATATATTTTTCTTATTTTGAAGCTGAGACTGTTAGATAGTATGTTTGCTGATGTTGTTTGAGGATCCTCTGTTTTTCCAACTGAGATTTTCTGATCTCTTGCAGCAGAGCTTCCTCCTCCATATACTGCCATTGCAAGCCCAGATGCCAGCACTGTTCCTGTAATAAATTGCCGTGTGTGCCAGTCGCTAATCAATTTGGATGGCAAGCTACACCAACACGTTGTTAAGTGCACAGTTTGCAATGAAGCTACGGTAAAATGGGTTTTTAGCGTTTTCTTTTTGAGAACGAAAGTGGGGGGAAAATTGAAGTAAGTGGCTGGTAGAATTCATGTCCTCACCTACAAAGAATGAGTTCCTGCTATCCCTGCAGAGGACCTGTCAGCACAGCTGACTGTGGTGTAGCTAGTGTGAAGATTCCAGAACTGCTGGCCCGAGGACGGTCAAAAGCAGTTAGGATAAATCTTCATGCTTCTGAGCTGGCTGTGCAGGATGTTTCCTTCTGACGAGGACAAAAAGCAAACATGTTTAAGCAATTGCTCTCCTGTAAAGAAGGGTGAAGCTGTTTTTGGTGGGATGAAAAGAACAACTGGATTATTTTAAGTGGAAGAAACAAAGTAACTAACTCATACCTCTCTCTGACTGTATGTTTTCTTCCTGCAGTACTATTCAGTCAGTTGGTTAGCTTGCTAATAAACCACAATGCAACAGTCTTGACGTGCATAAATTCTAGGTTCTTCCCCAGTGGTCACAGACCTTTTTGCTCTTCTGTCTTCTTCCCCTTTTTGTATTTCAAGTCATCAGTATTTGTCCTTCTGCTTCTATTTATTTATTTATTTATTTTTCCTTCCTGCCAGTTTTAGTTTCGGGATCTGATATTGCAGCATTCCACAGCTATGGGGGGTGTTTGCCTGAAAAACGCTGGATTGGATTTATATTATGAAAAGAGCTTCAAAATACGTTCTGAAAATGGGAAGCCTTAGCACTGTAGAACTTTATTCTTCTTTTGTTTCTTCCTTTTTTTTTTTCTTTTTATCTAAGAGAAAGTAGAGAACCTGGCATTAATACGCACTTTGCCTGCCAATATATAATGTTTCAAGCCAAAGATCTTGCAGCTTTTGGTTCACTGTATGAAAGGGACCTGGAAACTTGACTCCCACGTTGGAGAAAGATAATTTCAGTACAGTTTAAATTAAAATTACAGTTCAGTGATGTCTAGATAGTCTCTTAGAGACTGAGAACCAGACTGATGCTTTCACTGTTGAGTAAAGCCATTGTACCAGGCAAGGAGGCTGGTTTGATGTTTTGACTGTATTTTTTTTGTTTTAATATACCGCTACTTAAGCTCATTTTAAAGCTCACATTTTAAAAAATTGAAGTTTTAGCAATGACTTGAATTAGTCATTGCTAAATACACAAATGTTTTTTCCATTAGTTTGCAGAATCTCTTTTTTTTTTTTTCTAGTGAGGAAACTTGCACTTCTTTCTCTGGAAAGAGAGAAAGCTTCTAATTTTGTCTTGACTCAGATTTCCTCTGTAAGGGGAACTGTATTTCTTTGTTAGCCAGAACTTGTAACTGAAGTTGTTCTGCTTTGTCATACTCTTAAGAGGAAAAAATGGGAATTGCTGTGACTTCTGATGTGTGTTCTTTTGTGGTTTTTTTTTCTTTGTTTGTTTAGCCAATCAAAAACCCTCCTTCAGGGAAGAAGTATGTTAGATGTCAATGTAACTGTCTCCTTATCTGTAAGGATACGTCTCGGAAAATAGGCTGTCCAAGACCAAACTGGTAAGAATAAAAAACTGTAAGTGGTTTGAGAGAGTTTTCTGTAAAGCTGTTTTGTGTTGAATATTTAAAACTGAGAGGTTCAAACCTGTACCCCTGTACACTGGACACTTGCAGAGCATTATTGAGTCACTGCAGACACAGGTTGTGCTAGTGTCAGTTTTGAATTAATTTTTTTTTTTAGATTAAAGAGGAAAAATTGTCTTTTTTTCTAATTTTGTGATAGTCTCAGATATGCGTTTCCCAACTTAGCTACTTCATAAGGAAAAAAAAATCTTATAAAGAACAGGGAAGAAAATACTTGTTTCTGGGACATCACTTTCATAATTTCTTGCAAACTCAGTTATTGTAAGCACACAGGTTGCTCCCTCTGCCTAGCTTGGACTGGTGACTTCAGAATGAAATGGGAGAGAGCAGTAGGTTGGCTTCAGCCTAGTTCTTCCTTCTTTATTACGCTGAGTTTTCAGTCTCCTCTCATCTCTTGACTTTAATTTACACATTCTTTATAAAAGAAACAAGCTTGATTGACATAGTGAACGAATCTTACCTTTGGGCTTTAGGTGTTAAAGATATCACTGAGGTAGGAGGTTTTTTATTGTAAATGGTGCAGCTCTATCAGGAGAAATTGAGATGAAGGCTAGGTCTGCAAGTACATGTTACTGCACCAAGAGCTCTGGTTGCTAATCTGTTGGCTATTCTGATTTTGAAACATAGTTTAATATTTGGGATGGATTTAATTATTTATTTATACCTAATGCAGTGTTGAGGAAAACTTAAAAAATTACAAACATTTTCTAAGTGTGAAAAAATGTTCATGGGATGCTTCAGTTGTAATATAGCATATGGTTGATAACCAAGCAGAATCAGAAACTCCTTAATGTTGTTAAAATAATCCCAAAAGCATGTATCTCAGCAGTTTTTCTATGATGGTAAATGTATTTACCTTACTAGCAGATGAGCAAACTTGGGGTACTTTTAAAGAGAGTTGGGGATATGGCCTAAATGGAAGGCTCCAGATCGAAGGGAGGCCTTCCAGAATACAATTTTGGTTGTATATGGAGAGAGATGCAGTGCAAGGTAAATAATGTTTTAATTTTTCCCTTCACTTTCTTCATGCTAGGAAGTCTGATGCTTGTTCTGCTTTGAGTTGGTTAATTTGGGTACTGTCATTTTGGACAAACAAGTTGTATAATTAAACTGGAAACTTGACCATAAAAGCAAATGCTTACAAACTGTTTTTTAAAGTAAATTGATTGCATTTAGTCAGCCTGGAATGGTTTTCTTTTTTAATTCATTCAAGTTTAATGGAATTTTTACTGTACAAATATGGATGTGCTGCTTATATTGACGTGGTTATAGTAGTGTGGGAAGGAGGAGTATCTGACTTGGGAAGGAGAATGAGGTTATAGAAGAGTCCTTACCCTTTCTGCATGTTTCACGTGGGTATGTACATTCCAGATCATGGGCTTGCCTCAGCCAGGGTATTAAGATTGCATTTTTCTGAGGAGTGTTTCTGCCGTATGATGGCAAGTCTTTGATCTCTACAGGGTTCTGGCTTGTGTGGCTGATCTTGCAGTGAAAAAGAATGTTTTGAAAACTGAAAAGGAAAACACTTTGGAGAGAGACCAAAACTTGATACATTGTCTGTTTTCAAAAGCAGATGATAGTTTAAAAGCGTAAAATATTTGGTAGTGACTGAGCTAATAGCTTAAGCGCATCGTCCTTCTCTTTTGCTGCCTTAATTACATGTACATCTAATGTTCTTAACGCAGTAGACGCATCATTACTCTTGGTCCAGTAATGCTGATCCCAGAAGAGCAGCCAGCTCAGCCTGCCTTGCCAGTTCAACCAGATGGAACTAGAGTGGTGTGTGGGCACTGTGGAAATACGTTCCTTGTAAGTAAAGCACCACGTTTGCCTTAACCTCGCCGTGCTATCCTGCAAGCTATTTGTTGTAAGCACATTTTAGAGCGTATTGCCTCACAGTATGGCATCACTGAGGAATTAAAGCTTCTTCTGTGCTCACATTGCTATGGATGTTTGTTCTGTATGTGGTTCTGTGTTCTGCACGTGTACGGGTAAAGCTCAAAGTCAGTCTTACTGGTTAGTGATGTGAGAGTGGATGGTGCTGGCAAAAAATGTTACAGTTCCAGGTTCTGTTCTGCTTGCAATGATGGGTATGTTCTGCAGTGGCTAAGAGAGCTGTTGTGCCGTTGCTGTATGGGCCCCTGAAAGCTGTTTATTATAGCATTTGCCATTAGCTTATCTGTAGTTGTCACAGAACTGGAGATTTTGGTGTCTCTGTGAGGCTGACAGTTGATCCTGTTTTTGAAGTGGATGGGTGCAAGAATACTCATTTGCTGTTGAACTGTTTGTAGCCTTTTACATGGATAAGTGGCTGCCATGCTTGAATACTGATTGCAATGCACAAGTTGGCTTTAGCTTCAGCACCTAGCAGTGCTTAAATATTTGTCAGGTTTGAGAGTTACGGGAAATGGCTGAGTTAAGTGGTACAGCTGAAGGACCTGAACAGTCACCGGAGTGGTGTTACGTTCCTAAAACAAAGGATTGTTTCAGGCCAGAGAACACTCAAGTGCATTTTGTGAAAGGAGAAGAGCTTAGGGGATGGCACCCCATGTTGGCTTGTATCAGCAGTGAGAGAAGGGTTCTCTTGTGATGCGCTCTATAATGGAATAGACTTGTGCCTTCAGGCTTACGGATCAGTGAGGTGTGCTGTAATGGCTTAACTACTGTAGTAGATGATGAATACAGAGACCAAGAGATGGCTCTTACACTTTTTTTTTTTTTAAGGGAAACTAGGGAATTGATTATGAACTTACAAGTAATGTGCTGCCTACAAAACCATTAGATGCTTGAGAAATATTCTGTCTGCATTTAACCCTTCTAAATGCAAGTCTGTATAGGGCCTTAGCTAGTAAGAACATAATAATGTTACTAACAGAAAACTACTGGATCTACAGAAGAAAAAGCTGTCTCAATTACATACTTTAAAACAGGATTCTTTTATTAAAGGTTGCCTTTTCTTCTATTTTTTTAACATAGTAGTATGTAAGTAAGAAAATAAGTAATGAAGTGCTGAGTACCTGCATGAACACTATACTTTGATACAGAGTAATAATTTAATTTTGTAATGCAATTATGCTTTTTAGCACAGCTTTAAAACTGCACAGGTTAAAGTAGTGCTGTAGAACAGTTATGGTATTAAGTTTTAATGTGGTCTCAATGCACAAGACCTTCTACTATGTGATTTTCAGGGTTTTTTGGTTTTCTTTTTTTTTTTTAGTTATTAGGGAGAGTCAGTGTTATGAAGTAAAATTCTCATAACTAAATTACTGGCTGAACTTTGAGGGCTTTCATAAGTATGGGAGTTTTATTCATCTTTCTCTTGTATTTGCTTTCTGTAAGTGCAGCCCAAATTAATTCTGTAGCTTACACTATGAACTTCTTTAGGTGATCATAAGGCTAAAAAGCACCAAACCCAGAAAGGCTGATTTTGCTCCTAACTACTAGATTATGCCTTAAAAGGCTAGGTTTTCTTACTTGAAATTTGTGCATGTGACTTCAGATCTGATGGTTGCTTCATAGTCCCATCTGCCAGTAAGACCAATTTACTACTTCACAGAACATTGAAAAGTAACTATTAAATTCATTAGAAATTTGAAGCTTGAATTCTTTTATGGTAGTTATCAAGAGACAAACCCTTCTTTCTCACTTTACACAGTGTTCCCACAATTTTCTGTTACTAAGTTGTGAGATTCTGCAAATAAAACTTTTAGTTAAGAAAAATCAGGAAATTGCTTGGGTTTGAAAGTGAGCAGAGAAGCAGAAAAGAGAAGTGCTTTAGCCAGCCTGGAAATTCAGCTTCTGCAGGGGTATTTCTGCCCTTTGCTATATCCACATTGTAAAGCAACTACGTAATGCTGAATGTTCTCAGCAACTCAATAAGGTTTTACTTTACTTGGCAGTTAAAAAAATAAATAGACAAGGAAAGCTAGAATTGCTGGAGTGTAAAAGTCAAGTTCTTAGTTGCTTGTTCAGTGTTCTTTTAACAGTATCAACTTGTTCATCACCTTTCCAAGATTCTTTTGTTTATTTGTGTGTAAGTATGGGCTGGGCTTTCCCTGCCTCTGTGTGCAGAGGCTGTTTTTGACAAACTGTTGAAAACATGCTTCATGCTATGAAGTGCCTTAAAACTATCTCTGTCTTAGTTGAGAAGATGACTTAGTACTGAGGCAATACTGAACTATCCCTAGTTATTCTTATTTTGTTCATCAGATTATTTTTTTCTTCAGTAACCTGATAGGATGCAGTCCCTTGTGTTTCTCTTTCTGGCAGCTGGAGTTCAGGCAAGTGGAAAAAGTGGTGGAATAGAAAAGGAGGGCAGGAGGAGGGTTTAACTGCCTTGCTAAGTTGCAGTCTGATCAGGTTCAGGGTTTTTTGAGAGCTTCTGGACTTGGTCTGTGGCTGAGATACTGTTTCGGTCAGCAGTAAGGCATTCACTGCAACCCCTCTCCCAGGGGTCTCTGGCTCTGAAGATTTGTGGCTGTCAGAGGCTGAGTTGACTTTGGAAATGTACCTGTGTTGTCCTCCCCTCCACCATCTGTCTGCTACCATCCTTCTTTTGGGGAGACCCTTGAGGACAGGAGACCAGGAACAAGCTATGGAAGCCAGATGCTGTAGGCTAAGCACTGCACTTTGTCTGTTGTGCTCTGTCAGTTTTATTTTTCTAAATCTCACCAAATATGAAAATTATTTCTTCTGAAATAATTGAATAGAAAACCCTTTCTCCTCCCCACCCCCTTATTTTTAGCTCTGCCTTGTACTGAAGGTACTGAGAAGTATTTTAGGCTCAGATGGAAAAAAATTGATGTGTTTTTCTAGTAATTTCCTTGATAGATGTCTGGTTTTGTCCACAGCTGAAACATTGAAGAGCTCTCTGAAATCTTCATCTGTGTTTTAGTACATGTAACCAGAGGTTTGGATTATTGTTTATTGTATTGTTTCAATTGGAAAAATAGTGTTTATTCTCAGTAGGGAGTTAAGCTTCATGAAACTGTAACCTCAAATTTTCCTAACAAGATTAGATACTTTAAAGCACTCTGGAATACATGTAAGAAATAGCAGGTTTAAGCATTGTGCAAAGTCAGTTTGCCCAAGTCTTTGTAAACAGATAAAGAACAACTATGTAACTGGTATTGTAATTGGATACTTCAGGACCAGGAAAAAAAAAAAAAAACCCACGACCTGATATCTTTTTAGTGGAGGATTATCCCCATTAGAAGTAAATAAAACTGAGGGAGACTCTTCAAGAGGCAGGAAAGGGCACCCTACATACTACAGATCAGAACCTCTCTTGCATCAAAATCTGCTTGTACTGACAAGGCGTTACAAGCCACATCCTCTTTCTTTGCCCATCAAATCATAACTCTCTTCTCAGTGTTTAAATGGTGCTGTGCTGTGGGTAGGTCCCGTTTTCTGTACGAGGATGAGCTCTGATCTGTGTTCATAGCAGTTATAACAAGGCTGTTCACTTCAGCAGATCAGCTCCTGATTTCTCACAGAAATAAGGCTCTGAATGAATGCATTGGTGGTCTGTGCTGTGGCTTCTTTTCCTGCTGGTAATTTGCAGTGTGAGTTTTGCATAAATTAAGTAGGAAGGGGAGAATTATATTTCACCAGGAAACTGTGTTAACTGTCCACTCGAGAAAGGCAGCAGAAGAGAGCTGCAAGTACAATATAAATGCTTGCAGAGCAGAGAACAGTAATCCTCCCCCCCTTGTTCAAACATGTTTAAAATGCTTGTCTGATACTTCTATTACCACAATTAAATTTAACAGAAAACTGTTGTTTTTAAATGAGTCTATGACTGTGTATCCTGGGGTTGAGGTAGTTCTAGGCATTACTTTCACTAAAGCTGTTTACCAGATTTTTGACTGTGCATGGGAAGTTGTGACCGTATCATGTACATATATCACCTTTTTAAAATGTCAACAGTAGCCAGTGGTGGTCTCTACTGGTATAAAACCTGTAAAGACATGTACTTTCTCAAATATTCTTTAATCTTTCTGTGCACTGTTTTCACAAATGATGAAAGGGTTGGGGAAAGATGGGAAAAGGCATCTATCTGTAACTGTGCCAAAGAAAACACATTTATTTGGATTCAGGGTATATGCACAGTCCTGGAAATAAGAGAAAAAAAAACTGTATTAATATCATCATGTTGCTCATACTGTGCCTGTGCATGAAACCACATTACGTCAAGTGAATCTTGTAATACTAAGGCAAGTCATGGGAAACGTTCGGATGGAAATCCCAGTCAATCACAGTCCTATGTTGCCACTGACAAAAGGGCACTGCATTTATGGAAGAAAGCAAGAAACAAATCAAATAAAGCCTGAGAAGCAGAATGTTTTCATAGTGATGTTTAGTATGAAGTACAACAAACACTTTCTCAGGCCAGTTTTTCAACCTTTTTATTTTTTTTCTCTTTACAGTGGATGGAGCTGAGGTTTAACACACTAGCAAAATGCCCACACTGCAAAAAAATGTAAGTTCTCTCAAAGCAACATAAATTAACTGCTAAATGAGTTGCCAGAGTTTTCTTCCATAAAGTCTTTGGAGTAAAATGTCTGCCATGCTGGTTATTTTACCAAGCTTATCTGAATTTCAGGAGTAAAGAGCATGTTATGTGCACATGAATTCTCCACTCTTTATGCACGTCAGTAACACTGACAAATTCAACCTGTGTTTATTAAAATGCTCTGCTTGAATTGCTAGAGGCATAAATAAGCTGCTAACAATAGACAGGAATGGGTTCTTAAAATTAACAACCTGCATCCTTGAAATTTTATCACTTCAGTTAATCAGATGTCATGTTTAAATGCGGAACTTGAATTGCCTTATTGTAAAAGGAGGAAATGAAATAATTTGGTCTTAATTTGAAAGAGGTTTTACCGATTTCATAAAGTTGACAACTAACTTGTATTAAGTATCTCAATGCATTAGCTTGTTTAATGTTTATGAATTGCTGTGGAATAACTTGTCTACTCACCTGCTATTTCTTCAGTAAGGAGAAAAATTAGAGTACAAGAGCTGTAAGAGTGGTTTATGGTTTGGTTTTTGTTTGGTTTGTTTTTTGAGTGTTTGGGCTTCCTTATCTAAGGTCACTTAGTTTGAATTGTTAAAAGCTACACTACTAGCATCTCTAAATTTGTATGGAATCTTAACCACAGGGTGCAGGTCCCTTGGGAAGCAGGAGGCTTAGGGTAAATGTACTGTAGGTATTGCATAGCATAGTCTTCTAACAGTGGCTGAAATCTGGTACTGGAGTATTTGATAGAGATTCAGCCTGCAAGTATGTTTAACTTGAGGAGTGTAACCCATTGGGTGTGGAGTAGTTGGTATGTTGTAGTTTGCTTAGGTCAAAAAGCTCATGGTCTTGATGAGATGTCGCTTTGCAGGGGTGTTCTTACTGGCTGTAATTGCATTCAGTCCTTTCAGTCCTGGGGGGATGGGTTGGTGTTTTGTGCTTTGTTTTGTTAGTTTTTAAACTAATTGAAGCTTTGTTTTATATTTTACCATGTCACACTTGATAGTTGACCTCGGCATTTTTCTTTACTCTCACTAGGTACAAAATCATTTGCTGTTTAATCTTTTTAAAACTAAAAAAAATAAATCAACAAAACCCAAACAAACAGAAACCCAACCTAAACAACAGCAAAAAAATAAACTAAATTCTCCAAGGAACAGTCTAAAAGTCATACTATGTGATCTTTTGATCTGTCTTCTGTTGATTTGTTGCTTGTATTTTAAAATCCAGCTGGAGTTTAAGGATTCCTTAGTATTTTTGTCTGGAAGGTGCAAAGCAGCTATCTGTGTGTTATAAAACCAGAGCATCTCTGCAGCACAGTTTGTGAAAATTGCAGCTTGCCTGGCACTGAATTGCGGAATACAAAATAAACTTTAACAAATAGACATTTCTGTCCTTGGGTTGAGGATGCAAACTATGGAATACTGTAACTTAGCTTTGAATGAGTTGCTTGATATCTTCCGATGATTGAGATGTGATGGTCAAGAGTTCTGCATTTCCAGCAGCATAAACATTTATAATGCATGGATTTAGGGCACAGTATAGGTGAGGCAGAGCTTTGATTTGTGATGATGGGATAAATAACTGCAGTGACCTGCTGCTTTCTATCAGCCCTTTGACAGAGGTCGTCATACCTGTAGCCAAGTAGTCAGAAGGGAATGTGGGGTTCTTTGTTTCAGCTTATTAATGCAAAACTTCTTTCATTAGTAGCTGACTAGTCAGAAGCAAAACTATTTTTTCCTTCTGTTGACTCAGATGATGATTGCCACTGAAAAAAGGATAGTGTAGACTAAGGAGAAAAAGCACCAGAGGATAATACCTGGGAGTGGGAGAGAAACTGTTTGTTTTTACTCTTTTCATCATCTTTTGTGTATCAAAATACAAAATACCAGACTCTTATCAGCCTGTTTCCCAACAGACTGAAAGGTTTAAGGAAGGCTTCTGGTATTTCTCTCATGTAATGATGGAGAAGCAGCAGGAGCTGTTTTTTGTCTGCTGATCTCTTGCCCAAGGTATATATTAAATCATCTAGATACTTCAGGATCATGAATTCAGTTCCTAGCAAGAGAATTGAATATTACAAGGTCTTGTTTCAGAATGTCAAATCTCCCTAATTTTTTTTTTTATTTTCCTTTAGAACCTATTTATTTTTCTCTTTAAGGTCAGACAATGTGATGAACTGTAATGAATTTGTAACACTTTTGCCCCATGAAGTCTGCAAGACCTTTAGGAAAGAAAGGGATTTTGAAACCCCATCACTACTGTGGAAGCTAGTTTCAGCAGTGCTGTTCACCTTTAAAATACTGTCATTTTGATCTTCCTCTTAAAAACCCTTCTAAGGGCATGTCTGAAATCCTGGCAATAATTCCTATTACTTGAAGCACAAGTGACCCTGCATTCTTTCCTGTGCTACTCCTTTAGTAGCCTCTGTCCCCTGTGGTGGTTTTCCCCTCTTCTAATTACTACCTGATGCTAAATTGGCTTTGCTGTCTTTTATATCTGCTGCCGATGCCCAAAGGTCTGGCAGGTGCCTTTGCTTCCTTAGCAGCAGCTTGGAAAGAACAAACCGCTGGCTGCTGTGTAGCTTTTTAGGGAGTTCACCCTCAGTAGTCCCACAATGCAAACAACTGCTTCTGCAGTTTAAACATGTTCTTTTGACCCCAGTTTTAGTATTTCTGAATGTGCCTGTCAAAGTTGTTGCAATTGGTAGGGTTTGGGGTAGAGTTTTAGCTTTCTTGAGTCCAAGTTAGTTTGGGTGTTTCATATGTAATTTAGGGTGCGTAGAGGGAAACCTCACTATTTAGAGTGTCCCAGTGGCTAATATTGCTGTCAGGAGATGAAAAACAAATTACGGTTTATTTGGATTACTAAATATTCCCAGGTCTGTTATGTGACTACAGAAACATAGACTGTATATGTGTTTTATCTGTGCCTTCTGTGAGAACAGAAAGGCAGTTAATTTAAGATACTCTTAAGGTTTCCATTTCTTTTTTTTTTCCTGTTTTTGAGGTGGTGGTTTCTCCCCCAGCCTTTTTTACTGTATAGGAGGGGACAGAGAAACATGGGTGGAAAATACACATGGCTATTAAAAATGCATGCACAGTTCAAAACAGGGTTGTAAGTCAGACAGCTCTGAAAGTGAAGGTCTCCTTCCCAAAATGAACTTTGTATCCGTGTGAAATACACAGTGCAGTGAACATCGTGTTTAATTTAGGTATATTGAACCTGACGTTTCTACCAGCTTATCTTAAGGTATCCAGCTCTGTAATAGAATTAGCTGTCTGAGTACACAGCCAGGAAATCTGCAAAGGAGGGAACCTGAGGTCAGTTTGGCAAGCTCAGTGGTCATCAGTTCAGCTTTTGGAGAAGTCTCTTCCCTGTCCCCTTTTATAAAACTTCTTTCTTTGGGTGTTTTTTTTTCTTGTGTAACTTGGAATCAGACAACATATCCCTCTTCTAGAATGGAAGAACACTTCTACAGGAAGTATTTAGGGTGGCTTTTGGTAGGTGGGGTGGAGGGAAGTGTCTGTGTGTGAGAGGGTGGTAAGATACCATTATTTCCTCAATTGGGAATTCTCCCACCTTAATCACACCCCCAATCCCGTCCCGAATGTGAATGCTGAGGCTTTCAGTAAGAAGTAATTTCCCATGAGAAGTTGATGAGCAGAACAGTTTTGGAATATTTCCTTTTCAGAAAACATGTAGTAGATGGCTTACGAGTGGTCCCAGTATTCAACCCTTGCCTTGCAAGCTCAGTATGTAAAGCTTGAGGACTGTCGGTTTGTGCCTTTTTTTTTTTTTTCTTGGAGTATTTTAGAAATTCCTTGTAAAGAAATAGTATTGGAGTAAAGCTGCTTAAACCAATCTGTTTGAAGCCTTTCTAAGATAAATGCTTCAAAAATTCTAGTCACATGCTAAGCATATGAGGCCTTACTATTGCTAATTAACTGGAGCCAGAAATTTGGTCAGTCTCATGACAGATGTACTACTTCAATAGCTCAGCAGTATTTTCTTTGTTATACATTCATCTTGACTATGTTGAACTATCATGAGATGAAAATTATTTTCCCTTGCATGTTTGAACGCAGAGTATAAGCATCCCAGTATTTCCGAAAGCATGTTGATCTCTTGGAATGGAATGAAGTACTTAACTAATGACAGCATGCTTCAGGATGCTTCCAAAACTACCTCCAAGATAGGTGGTACATGTCTTATGAAAGCACCTCTGCCTCTCTAGGCCTTTCAGTGGACCTACACATTAACTGTATTTCAGTGGAATTAAATTGTGTTCCTATTCTCCTCATTAGCAGAGCTGTATGTGATTGCAGATGAGTTACTTAAGATGTATTGGCTAAGCAATGCTGAGCTTCTGGAATATTTTTTCTAACCTGTAATAAAGAATGGAATGTCTTTCTTGCATTTTGTGTTCTGTTTGACTGAAACACTGTAATTGTTAGCTTAATACAGCAGTTAGAGACAAAGCTGTCTGTCTTGGAGTTCATAGTCTAGATGATGAGTGACAGAACTTCCAGGGGATTTATTTACCTTGGTTACCAACAGTGATTTTCACTGCTCAGGTAGCTTCTGGTAGAATCCTAAAAGAAAATTGAAAAGTAAAAAGAACTCGTCATGGTTTTGAAGTTACTAAGATGTGTCTAGAGGATTTCAGTCTTTGGAAATGTTGAATGTGAAAATTTTTCTATGTTTGTGACTTAAATGTTTGGGATTTTTTATCTTCAAGAAATAGGGTAGAATTTTAGCCAGTCAACAGTATTGAGTGAAATACTCCATCAAAGTGCAGGTTGTTACATGACATTTACAGGTGCTGTTAGTTACTTGGGTGCAGTGACTGTATTAAAGCCATGTCTTAAAAGTCTAAAGGGTGTCTTGCAACCTACATAGAAGCTGCAAAGCAAACTTGGTTTTTGCAATTCAAAAGGCCCCACCATACTTATCTGGGTGCAGTGTAGATCTAGGAGGTAGGTGCACTCAAACTGTAGGCGTGGCACCTCTCTTTGTTGTAAGCAGCTAGATTCTTAGATACTAGATAATCTTCACCAATAGGTCAAGTTTAAAAACAAGCATGTGGACTCTCTCCTTTACTGCTTGGTAAAACTGTAAACTTTGCCTACAACTTTATAAACTTAAGATGGCGTATGTGTATTGCCGTTCTGTTCCCCTTCCCCCATTTAGACTGAACAGTTACTATTTATGTAAGGGGTTCTGTCTGTGGTTTGTTTTTGCTTTTAAAATGCTATTTATTTTCTAACAGTTCTTCTGTTGGAAGTGCACTGCCACGGAGGCGCTGCTGTGCATATATTACAATTGGAATGATATGCATCTTCATTGGAGTTGGATTAACTGTGAGTGGTGTATTATGATATACTTGCAACTGTGTGCCAAGGGTGTGTGGGTACAAGGGAGCACCTTGGTTGGCATGCTCTTCTTTTCCCAGCATTTGAGTAAAACCTAAGTTTGTGTGGGTTTTGTCATCTGTATTAAAACCGTGGACTTAATCATCTGAGTTGGCCAGCAAAAGGAAGTGTTCCTAAAGAAAAAATACTCTGGCACTTTGACAGTCTCTTCTTTCTGATGTTAAATTTAACTTTTCATCTCTTGTTTTTTTATGAAAAATGGTTCACTTTATGAAAAATACTGGAACATCTTGCTCTTACCAGGACTCTCAAAACTTCCAGGTTTCCAGAAATACATACTGCTGAGAGTATAGTTCCAGTGGAGGGGAATGGGATTCCAAAAGTTAAACATGTATATGCCTTTATAATTTGTGTGTGCTCTAAGGAGTAAAACCAAGTAATAAGCTATTTACAAATGGAAAGGCTTACATTGTTGTTACTCTGTTAGCCAGGAAACTGTCTGGCTTGCGTGGCTCTGAAGTACTTGATACTTGTTACTTGAGCCAGCTTTCTACCCGGAAGTCCCAGGAAAACACAGATGTGAGGAAATACCTGCAGTTCAGTTCATATCTGTGACTCTCATTATACCTCTAACTTGTATGATAACCCGAATAATTTTCTGTGTGACCTTCAATGACTTACAAAGGATTTTCCAGTTTCACTAATAAAAACAGTGACAGCCAGAAATAAAACCAGTGACAGATCTTCTCTTAACGATGTTACTGAGTTGAAAAATGTGAACACATTTCTCCATGAGGTTTGCCCAAAGGCTCGTATAGCCTGCATCCTTGGTTTAGTTTGGTTTTTTTTGGGACCCAGCTGGGTTAAAACCCTGAGGAACGTGTTGTCTGACCTTAGACTTGGCCCTGCTCTTATCTAGAAGCTGGCACTAGAGACCTCCTGATGTCCCTTCCAAGTTCAATTATCCTATGATTGTGTAAAATTAAGCCAATAAAATATCTGTTTATTCTCACCATCGTTAAAAAGGTGCTACAGTGCTTCTCAGTATAATTTGCTCTTTCCTGAAGAGCAGATAGTGCTGCTGTTTGACACTGTTGTTTTCTTTTTCTAGGTTGGTACACAAGATTTTGCCAGGCGGTATCACGCAACGTATGTTTCTTGGGCTATTGCTTATCTCTTAGGTTTAATCTGCCTCATCCGAGCCTGCTACTGGGGAGCCATTAAAGTCAGTTATCCAGAACATAGTTTTGCGTAGAGAAATTTAGATTATAGCAGATGAACATCTATTAATTCTGGATATTACATCATGGACACTTTTAAACCTTCCCTGTAAGGATTCCATTCTGTTCAAAGTAGTTGGGGGTCTCTAAGAACAAATGTTCATTGCACTACGTAATATGCAAATAGTTTGTTTTGCTGCTGGATTCCCTAGCTCTGAATACTAAAGCTGTGTTTACATGTTCATAACTCTTGTCTTTATAGATGTTGAATTTTATTTCAACAGACAGTATTAAGTTTTACATTTCCTTTGTTATGTTAAAATCCGTCTGCCATTTTTCTAGATGATCAGTAAGAATTCAAAAGCAAGAGTGTTTATAAGTGTTTCTACAGTAGCTTCACATTTGTACTTAACATTTTAACTCAAATTATATCAAAGTGGCTTGCTTTAAAACCTAAGCAATAAGCATTTTGCTTGAACTGCTTACTGTATCTTTTGCCTAAGATCATAGTGACCTTATTCAGGAAATGAAAGTTGTGAGTGAACTTTAAAAGACTGACACTGTTGCTAGAGAGACATTTGTAAACACTGTATGCTCTGAGATTTTTCAGGTAGAAAGATGCTGTTTTAGTAGTCCAATTAATTTTCCATTTATCCAGGATTGGATTGCAGTTAGGATAAATGCTTTCTTCTCAAGGATCCTTGGATGTAGGTGTTTGGGTTTGGTTTGATTTTTTTTTTTTTTTTTTAATTTTTTATTTTTTTTAACTGGCAAATCCTAAAAGCCAAGCTCGGATAACGGAACTTAACTCTGGTTGTATGTACAAGTTCCTTAACAGGGTCTAAGGGAAGCATTTCGTGTGACTTTCGTAATACTTCAATGTCACATAGGTGACAATAAGATGGTGATGGGCTGCCTCTTACTTTCCTCTGATCATGTCGGAATTTCCCTGTTTGGGAGACTGGAGCACTGGTCACTGCAAAGGGAGACACTGTAAATTCACATTAACTGCTGTAATAAGAAAATGAGCAAATTATAACGTGGGCCATTCCATCGAAGTACATCTAGTCAATTTAGCACTGACTTGTGAAGAGAATACGGAAGCAGAATCTTTTCTAATGATGTATTTACAAGGATTGAGGGACCAGTTCTTGCACTGCCCATCTTGTAGTTTAAACAAGTTCTTGCTAAATTTGGAAGGAATGTCCTGAGTGATTTAGACGACTGTAGTGATTTAGATAATGGGGTCAGATGGGTAAATTAATGTGGATGTTTCAGGGATACATGTAATTTAAATTATCTATGTTCCTGCGAAGACAAAATGATACTCAGATAAGGATTTTGGAGCACAATAAATGTAAATGATCAAACTGTAAATGATCTGTCTTTGTATGATGCTAAATGTATAAAAGCAGTAGCTCAGGATTACAATGTACCTTTTACAAATAAACTAATAAAGAAATAAAGATTATTATTCAAACTTAAAATATTTTGTTATTTATATGTAAAGGAAAATACACAAGTGGAAGAATTTCCTGATGTGAACAATGAAGACATTGTGCAGCAGAGGTAAGTTCTGCATTTTTGCCAAATGGCAACCTCAGGAATACAAGACAGCAAGAACAAACTACCGATGTTTTGGGAAGAATGAGGATGTAAATAAGGGATAAGACTACTGTTTGGGATTGTTTTCTTCAGTCAGTGACTTATTGAGGGGAATATGATAATATACTCTTATTATTTTCCTAATTCTGTTTACATCCTTTTGCTGTAGGGATTTGCTATGGTCATTTGCATCTTAAACCTTTGAATGCTCTTTCCAGCTGTCTTGTATTTCAGAACACTGCCTGCCCTCCACATCCTGAAATAAAGTAGGCTGCAGCTGTACAAAAAATCATCTACTGCTTTTGAAACAAGGGCAGGGAGAGCTTAGGCATAATATTATGTTAATGAATGAAAGGAATGTGTACTTTCTCCCTCTCTCTCCCCCCCCAATCCCCCCACCCCCCGGTGTTAAGCTGTACTTGATTTCCTATCTTGTGTTTTCTCCTTAAATTTTTTGAGCAGAAGGGAAGATACCTGGGCAAAGTATTTTTGTTTGGATAATAGGACAATACTTGCTACTACTTCCTTTTGCAAAGTGAAGCATAGTTATTTTTATATAATTACATTTATTGTGTCACTGTGTAAGAAAATTAATGGCATAATCCGAAAGGGTCTTTATAAGAAACTCAATTGGATCTGGCTACTTGTGAAACAGGCTTGTTTGCAGTCATGATCTGTGTTGAACTACATCTCAATCTGTTAAACTTCTCTAAACCAAGTTAAAAACAATAATCCTGTCCTGTGCATACTGGCCTTTTTACTGAACTCATATCTTCCATTGACTTCTAATGGACTGTTCCTTAATGTATTATTTTTGTTAGAGGTAGATTGGAATTCACATTGAAAGGCTTCTGTGCTTATAGGCTTTATCTTCCCCTTTCCCTACTCTCCTTCCCATTAAAGAGTTTTCTTACAAACTTGAAACACTTCAGGACTTAAACTGAGGGAATGTGTGTTTGTTTTCAGTTGGGTTTTTTTGTTGTTTTGGGTTTTTTTAATTGCAACCCTACTGCTGGGTCTGGTACTGGTTTTGTTTGTACCCATCATCCATGCTGATCTGTTGTTTTTTAAAAACAAAGACTAGAGGGTAGTATTTCTGAAATTAGACTATCAGGAGATCTTTGTCATGAGTAGCATGTTGAAAGAAGCTCGAGGTTTCAAATAAGCCTGATAAGCAATTCACCATGAAGTGATAAGATACCGTCTTGGAGAAGATACTGAAGCAACCGACGTGCCATTAGTGGTTATTGCTGAGAAATGGATGATGAGCAGTATCTGCTGTTTTTCTAGTCTTTCACACAGAGTATGTCTTTACAAACAGAGGGGAAGCTGGGGCAGGAGTTTAGCATCAAGGGCTAAAAAAACCCCTGTAACTAACTGTAAAGACTTGTTCCCTGTAGCATGGGGAACAAACAAGAGGAATTAGAGATATGTGCACATCTACGGGGGTATGCTATAATGGGCATCACAGAAACATGGTGGGATGGCTCCTATGACTGGAGTGTTGGAATGGAAGGTTACAGGCTTTTTAGAAAAGACAGGGCTGGCAGGCAGGGAGGGGGGAGTTGCCCTTTATGTTAGGGATAGGCTGGAGAGTATGGAACTCTGTCTGGGGGCAGGTGAGCAGTTTACAGAGAGTTTGTGGGTCAGGGCTAAAGGGAAAACAGCTGTGGGAGACATTACTGTGGGGATCTGTTACAGACCACCAGGTCAAGGAGAACCTGTGGATGAAGCACTCTACAGACAGATAGGAAAAGCCTCACGCTCGCAGGCCCTTGTTCTCATGGGGGATTTCAACCACCCTGACATCTGTTGGAACGATGGCACTGCACGGCACAAGCAATCCAGGAGGTTCCTCGATTATGTGGAAGACAACTTCCTTCTGCAAGTAATGGAGGAGCCGACAAGGAGAGGTGCCATGCTTGACCTTGTGCTCACCAACAGGGAAGGGCTTGTTGAGAATGTGGTACTCCAGGGCAGCCTTGGATGCAGTGATCACGAGATGGTCGAATTTGAAATCCCCAGGAGAGTGAGAAGAGCGTGCAGCAAGCTCACTGCCCTGGACTTCAAAAGAGCAGACTTTGGCCTCTTCAGGAGCCTGCTTAGTAAGTTTCCATGGGATATAGCCCTGGAGGGCAGGGGGGCCCAAGACTGTTGGTTGATATTCAAGGATCACCTGCTGCAAGCTCAGGAGTGCTGCATCCCAAATAGAAGGAAGTGTGGCAGAAGGGCCAGGAGACCTCCTTGGATGGATAAGGAGCTGCTGAGGAAAATTCAAAGGAAAAAAGAGGCTTATGAAAAATGGAAGCAAGGACAGGCGGCCTGGGTAGAGTACAGGGATGTTGTCCGGGAAGCTAGGGACCAGGTTAGGAAGGCTAAGGCCCAGTTAGAATTAAACCTAGCCAGGGATGTTAAGGATAACAGGAAGGGATTCTACAGGTACACAGCAAACAAAAAACAGACTAGGGACAACGTAGGCCCCCTGAGGAAGCTATCGGGAGAACTGGCTACACAGGATTTGGAGAAGGCTGAGGTTCTGAATGACTTCTTTGCCTCGGTCTTCACTGGCGAAGGCTCTGACTGCACCACCCAGGTCTTAGAAGGCAGACAGAGGCACTGTGAGAATGAAGACCTTGGGCCCACTGTAGGAGAGGATCTGGTTCGAGACCATCTTAAAAATCTGAACGTGCACAAGTCCTGGATACGGTTGGCTTTCTGGACTGCGAGCTCACACTGAAGCCGGCTCATGTTCATTTTCTCATCAACCAGCACCCCCAAGTCCTTCTCTGCAGGGCTGCTCTGAATCCCTTCTTTACCCTGTCTGTAGCTGTGCCTGGGATTGCTCCGACCCAGGTGTAGGACCTTGCACTTGTCATGGTTGAACTTCATAAGGTTGGCATCAGCCCACCTCACAAGCATGTCAAGGTCCCTCTGGATGGCATCCCTTCCCTCCAGCGTATCAACCGGACCACACAGCTTGGTGTCATCGGCAAACTTGCTGAGGGCGCACTCAATCCCACTGTCCATGTCAGCGACGAAGATGTTAAACAAGACCGGTCCCAACACCGATCCCTGAGGGACACCACTCCTTACCAGTCTCCAGCCGGACATCGAGCCATTGACCACAACTCTTTGTGTGCGGCCATCCAGCCAGTTCTTTATCCACTGAGTGGTCCATCCATCAAATTGATATTTCTCCAATTTAGAGAGAAGGATGTCGTGTGGGACAGTGTCAAACACTTTGCACAAGTCCAGGTAGAAGACATCAATTGCTTTACCCTTATCCATCAATTCTGTAGCCCCATCATAGAAGACCACCAAATTGGTCAGGCAGGATTTACCCTTAGTGAAGCCATGCTGGCTGTCACCAAGCACCTTGTTGTTTTGTTATGGTTATTTGAGCCAACAAGAGAATAATATCTAGGCTCAGTTTCCTACATCTTTAACCACAAAAGGGCTTTTATTTTTGAACAATAAGCTACTTGTTAGCCTGATTAGCCAGCAGCTCATCATATTACACTTCACTGGAATCTGGAGGAGTCTACCAGGGAGTTATCCCTGTATTATTGTTTCTGCTTTTGTACTCTGTCTGTAGGCATTCACTGTTTGCTGCTTTTGGGAAGAAATAAAGACATCAACGCTCAATTGTTTTTTATGGTTCCTTTTTAACAGTTATGAGCAAGAAGTGTGTTTACTTAAATCTTATCAACAAAAGTAACAGCTATGGCAGAGTATGTATCGGAAATTGCTGATCCAGGTGACAAGCTGTATGTCATTGCAATAACTTAGTAAAACAATTATTAAAGTGGGTTCAACAACACCTAAAAAACAGCTAAAAAATAAATCCTGATGATATGTATGGGGTCAAGAGGACAGTTGCTTATTATTGTTTTATCCAGTAACAGTGTGTCTCATAATGGAGAAACTACAATTTATTTCAACATAGATTTAATACTAGGTCTTTTGCATAGCTTTATATCAATTTGTAATGACACAGTTACCATTCCAGCTTACTAAAATTTAAGTGTGTTGCTTAATGTTTAAAAACAAACTGGGGGAGGGACGAAGAGGCTGAGGTTAGAAAAACACCTCTGAGGCCATGCTGCTTGTTTTTCTTGCAGTATTTCTTAGGGAAAATGATGTGGTTGATACAAATTTCAAGACTGATTTGAGTTAAGCTGTGTGAGAAAGAAGTTACTAGCAGGCTCATTAGGCCAGGCCAGATAATGCACAGCATATTACCTTCACAGAAAGACCAGACTGAATTTCTGGTATTTCCAAAGCAACTTCATTAAACTTTCACTGTTACTTAATGAAGTCTCTTACCCATGTATGATACATCCTTCCTGTTGTACTTTCAGTTAATTTTAAAAAAATAGTGTTGTTGCGTAGATAGAAAGACAGAGAATTTGATTTTTAGATTATTTACCTCCAAAATGTTGTCTATGTACTATTACTGGAGGATTTTGGCTCCTCGATGTTTTTGTAATGTAATTATCTTTTTCTGCAGATATTTTCAGTTTTGTCTGTAACTGATACTACTGAGTATACTATTTACCATTTTCTCAGAGAAAACTTTAAATACTTCGAATACTTGCCTATATAAGGGATACCTTTACAATACACTGCACATAGTTTCTAACTATTTCATAGAGATAAACCACAAACCACCTTGAAGAAAATAATTTTTCATACAGGATTTATTTCTATTGAACACCAATTTGAAAGGTGTAATACACCTCCCAAGAAGCTCTGCAAGCTTGGAGCCCCTCACCCTCAGCAGGCTATGGCAAGGAACCCCAAACACCCATCTGAGGAGCCAACAGAGAGCAAGCAGGCTTTCCTAAGGGTCTTCTGGCTGCATAAAATGCAATCACTGCAGGAGTTTTCCCTTCAGAAATCTGAGTTTGACAAACTGGCATTCTCCGATTATTTTTTCTCTCATCCCAAATTACTCAGCTAACTCTAATCAGTGCTAGAGAGGGCTGAAAAAGCCTACAGTGCTATTTATAGTCAGTGTACCTTTCTTATTTAGGAGTAAAAAATAGTAATTTACGTTCCTTTTAACATAAATGCACACTATTGTTATTTTGATGGAAAGGTCAGTGAACTAGAAAAAGTGCTTAAAAAAATATTTAACTAGCCTATCATTTCCATCCTCTGAGCTTTAATTGTTTCATTTCTGTTGATGCTTATAATGTCAAACATTAACCTTTTAGATCAAACTTTTCCATCCCAGCTGTCTGTCTTGGGCATATTCTCTCTGCACTTTCAGTTAAAATAGTACTGGTGTTCCAGGAATGAAAGCAGGGGAAAACAGTTTAATTTCTTATGCTTGAATAAGACCATATAGTCAGAAAATTCCAGCTATCTCTGCCCTATGCTTTGGAGCAGTTTGGCAAGATCAGTTGGAATTGTGTCAGGCATGTTTTCAACTCTCCTGCAAAAGTGAGCTGAAATGCAGCTGACTTAGAAAAACTTCACCTATGTGTTCTCTGTAGATGTTTGTTAGTAGTAGTCAGCTAAAAATCTCAAAACATCTATTTTATACTGGGTGTCTGTTTCCTCTGAACTGGTCAAATTGGTACCTTCATTCTGGAGGTGCAGGAAATACACATGGCTTTCCTGCAACTCCTGTACCTGAAGAAAGAAAAGGACTTCCTCACTGGCAACTGGGCAATATGACAGAAGGAAAAAAAAAAGTAACACAGGGTGTCATGATGAAGAAGCATCCTAAAAGGGGATAGTGATGCAAAACAGGCAGAGAAAATAATTTGTTAGACCAAAGTACAGGGTAGAGGAAATTGCACTATGGAAAGTGAGGAAGAAATGCCTAATAATTTCTTAAGCACATTCAATTCTGCATTAGGCATAGGACAAGGCTTTAACCTAAAAGAGGGTAGATTTAGATTAGATACAGAGAAGAAATTCTTCACTGTGAGGGTGGTGAGACACTGGCACAGGTTGCCCAGAGAAGCTGTGGCTGCCTCATCCCTGTCAGTGTTCAAGACCAGGTTGGGTTTTGATCAGTCTGGTCTACTGGGAGGTGTCCTACCCATGGCAAGGGGTTGGAACTGGATGAGCTTTCAGGTCCCTTCCAACCCAAACCATTCTGTGATTTCCCTCTGAGATTATGAGCACACTTGTGATCACCAGAGTTTCCTCCATCAGCACTGTCCAATGTGACCTAGGGACTTTGGAGTTCCTGGCAGAAGTGCCCTAGCCTAACAGCACCCAGTGATACACTGTGTGTCCCAGGAAAAGGGGAGCCAATAGGAAAAGGGGAGCCAATATGAACTTCAGTTAAAGCCAACCCCAAGGACCAAAACAACTAAGAAAAAGAACTACAATAGCAATCTTAATGTCTGCATTTAAATTATAAATGAGTGTCACATACAAAGCTATTGCATTTGTTATATTTAGATTGTCTAACCTGGACACTAGGAAGCTAATGGAGCTAAACAAAATTGTTAAAAATACATGCACAATACAAAATAAAACAAAGAATCAGGGCCTGGTATGAAATAGTTTAGACTTTCCTCAGAGATCTGGCTCACGCACACACACAAAAGGAGTTTCTCACTGTTGTTAAGCATTAATCTCTAAATTAGTATGCCATCAGCCCTCTTTACCAGCCTGACAAGGCTGATGAAACACTCATCACTGTTAGCATCACTGTGTACCTACTGTCACACAGCCCTATCACCAGAACTGTCCCCAAATGCATAAATATTATTCCAATTAGAAAAACACTAAGGTGGCCTCTTTTGCCTATTGCTGAACAGATGCTGAAGGTTTCCTGAAAAATCACTTTAATCTCCATTTCTATTCAAAATACTTCCAATTTTGTTTAAAGTGTCACCAGTATCAGAGGTTATATGCAACAGACTTCACGGACTGGCAGGCTTGCAGCAAATAAATATCTTTTCTGGCTGTTAGCAGTGAAAAGAAAACACAACCTTACAAATGGAGTTTTCTTTCAAATTTGGAAAACATAACGTAGCAGCTGTTACTGATAATAAAATCTCAGATGTACAAATACACTATAATTTACTTTGCAAAAGCAGAAATAGTGTAGTCATAAGACACTGTGTAGTTCTGGTATTACACCTGAGGCAGGAATCTTAACAAGAATGCTTTTTCCAGATTATCAAAGGAAAAACTAGGGAGAAGAAACCTTTTTTTTCTTCACCTTTGTTTTTTAAGTTACAAAGAAAAAAACATTATCTGTTAAATAATCAAAAAGTCCAAAACCAGCAGCCATTCTGCTTCAATATAGTTTAAAACAAAAATCTAGTGCAATTCGTTCAATTTTTCTTTTTTTTTTTTTTTTTAATTGTTTAATTCTTTGTTTAATTAATTTTGTTTAATTTTTTAATTCTTTTTTTTTATTTTTTTTAAGAAACCCTAACTGAAAGCTTGGGATATATCTCATTTTGGAAGACAGTAAATGACAGCTTTCCATAGTTTCCTACCTGGTGAATTACAGAAAGAATATTGTTGTCTCCTCTAATTCAGGCTTTGCCAAACAAACTATTGAATTTTCCTATGCTTTTAGCATTAAGAAGACAGTGCAGGTCAAGAGTGTGTAAAGCCCCATGCCATGCTTCACTGCCTGCGGGAAAAGCAATATTCCTGTCACGCACCACCAGCACGATACTGTGTTGGGAGTGACACTGCCCTTCGCTCCACCAGAGAAGTCTCCTGGCTGTAGGAGCAGCCAGCCATCAGTACAGTGACAGGAGCAAGAACTTGTAGCGCTGACAGAAAAGGCAGCATAGCCACAGCAGAATTTATAATCTTGTTATGCCCAAAACAGCCCATGTACTTTTAATACAGCTTTAAGTGTATCGGACTGTTGCTAATACTGAGAGTAGGCAGAGGAAAACGGTAACATTTACAATTCAAATGTTTATATTTGTAAATTTTAATTTACTTCCCTACTAGGATTATCTGCCTTAAGTTTCACACTTGTAAGCACAGAGGCTGCATGAGCTAGAAGGCTTGAACAGAATTTTCAAGTTAACAGGAGATCCTAAACTTGGCTTGAAGGAAAGCATTGGTGTGAGCTGATTTAATGAGATACTGATGTGAGCTGATTGAACCCTAAATTTCCTATTTCATTATTATTTATGGAATCCCTGTCATTCTTCTAAGCCTACAATCTTTCCTAAATCAATAAGGCATATATGCTCCAATGAATATAACCATTTCTTTGATACTCTTTGACTAGAGTGACATAACTTCTTCTGTTTAGTACAACTATCTATAATAGATTTAATGATGGCCATATTGCTAACTTTGCTTGGATTCAAGACATCAAAAATTAGGATCTACTTATCCTGCAAAAAAAGGGTATTGCTGGTAAGAGACTGATAACCACTGGAATCCTTGTAAGTCACTTTGCAGCAGTGAGATCAGACTGAAAGACAAATTCCTGAGACAAGGCAGACCATGCTTAATGATCAGTATGGGATAGTAACATCTGTGTTTAACTTCCCAAATACGTGTCTACCCCTGGTTGTTTAGGGAGGAGAGGGTCACAGCAGCTCACCTGCTGATTTCTCACCAGAACTGATCTCCTAGTGACAGACATCTGGTGAAGAATGTGAAAACTCCCTCTAAAATCTCAACTTCCTAAATGCTTTTGTGCTTAATTAAAACCTGTGGATTAAAAGCTAAACAAATCTGGAAATGGGTTACATTTGTTGTTCAAAGTACAGTTAACATATTATTAAAAAGACTATCCCAGAAAATTTCAGGTTTCTCATAAAACTTAGTTTTAATTTGCAATGGCATTAAAAAACATGAAAAGTGAAATACTTGCCTAAAAATCTTTTTTATGGCTACAACCTTTGAGAAATAATGTCATTTTTTTTTTGCTACATCATATATAGAGACTTTTTTTTTCCCCAAGTGTCTTTCACTACACTTGTATGAAAAACATGAAATCTAGATTAAAGCTCCCTGTAAAAATATTTATCCCAAAATACTTTTTTAAAAAACTTGTAATATAAGCATGGTAGAATAATATAAAATAGATAGATAAAATGTACTGATATAAATTTGTTCCAGGCCACAAGATATTACTACTGTAATACTTTTAAAGCCCTAAAAAAAAAGATTTATAAATTAAAACAAAGGAATACCTGTAAATACCTTGTGGGACCAAAAGTCTCTGTAAGCATATGCTCAGAGAACAGACTGATTAACAAGCAGTATTTCCTACAGAGAAATGAGAACTTGATCTGATTTCTTTATGTTTATTTTTAGCAAGATGAATTGACAATCCTTCAATTTTTGCCAGTAAAGGGGCCACACTCTGTGCTTATTCCCAATAACGTCAAAGATGTCTCCTGTTCATTCTGCTGGCAGTGAAATTCTTTATCCCACTTCATAAACTGAAAAAGAGACCTTTGCGTACTCAAAAAAATCAGACTAATTTTAATTCCTGGGGTGGTTGTAGGGCTTCCGGTCCAGAACAGAATTTTTGTCCCTGCCCATGTCAGGGGGTTAGAACGAGATGATTTTAAGGTTCTTTCCAACCCAAACCATTCTATGATTCTAGGTACTATGTTTTTTCTTTTTTTTAATTAATGCTCTGTTTGGTTAATGACAGCAGCAATTCTTTTGTTTCTGTTTAGCTCCTTATTCTCATTTGCTGTATGGTGACATTTGCTTTTCCCTACCTTTGCACTGTTTAATTAGCACACAGTAAATTACAGGATAAAATATAGAGCATGCAGGTGAGAAAAAACATCTTCTTGGATGGAATAACCTGCTATTATGAAAACAGCTGAAATGTGATGGGTCCATTGCTACAATGAAGTGGCAAGCATAGATAACTGACAGTGAGTAAATGAAGAGTGCTCTGGAGCATAAACTGTACAGTTTCTGGCATCTTTTAGCAGGATAATCTCCTGTAGGCAATGCCAAGCCTATCCCCTTAATGCATTCATTTTCCCTTAGTGCACCCCAGTGCAAGAATTCACTTGCCAGAGCCTTTCTGCTTCTGGCAATTAGTTTCTATTGCAAGGAGTCCCTGCCCAGACAGGAGTTAATTCAACTGCCTCTATCAAACTGCTGTTTCTGGCAGAGAAAAAGTATCCACTAAGTCAACAGATAGAACTTCCAGTGCTAAACTGTTTTCTGCATTCAAGATTACTGTAGGTAGGTCTATGCTCAGGACAAGACTAAGGCTCTTCCCCTGCCTGCTTTCAGACAGAATGAGATGTGTGAACTGCAGAGGTACCGCAGTTCCCCCTGTCCTTTTCCATGATTTTAACATCTGATGGATATTACACAAAGTGCTATCTGTCCTTTAGTATACATGGAGGTGTGAGGGCAGAAAGGGCTGGAAAGCCCATTTACTGGACAAAGCTCTTAAAATCCTGAGACACACACACAGAACACAGAAATAGAGGCGATGTATGACATAATGCAGAAAGATCAGTTATGCACTGAGTTTATACTGACTGCTATCTTGACAGTTCATCTTTACAAGCTATTAGATATATACTGCCACCAGAACAGTGAACTGACACAGAACAGAGAACTGACTTAAGATAGATATAAACTTAAAAGCTGTAGAAATATTAATCTCTTTCCCTTGTAATTTAAAATTTAAGTAGCGATATAAGTAAGAAACTTGATTTTGATTCCTTATAAATCAGCCATACCTCACATTTAGAAAAAGCTAAATGAGATCAGAGTTTTTCCACTCCAATTTTACAATAATCTATTTCAGGGTGACAAAGCAACTCTGCTTTCCTGGGGTGCATGACAATGAACTTATTTACAAAGATTAATTTTCACTTAGGTAATTCCTATCCCTATATGTATATACACACATCTGAACACGTAACAGTGTTACTATCTTCAAATCCTATTTCCTATTTGGCATGTAAACTAAAATTGTCAACAATTCTGATAACTGTCTTTCCCCACAGCTATGATATAAACAGATTATTATCTCCATCCAGAAAAGCATGAATGCATAGTTTTAATGTGTGCAATTTTCATAATCACTACTCTTTTGCACATCTAATACGTGTTTCCTTGTGTCACATTCCAAACTTTGGTCTTTTTTTTTTCCTGTTACATGCTTGGTTCTGGCTCTTCTATTCCCATTGTATTGTGTCTTTATCGGTACAGGTTTTGGTGCCGTTTGCTGAGTCATGCTGATTTTTTATTCCGAATCTACAGGTAGCAGTGCCTTAGTCATTAGAGGCCACATATACCCCTCGTACTAAAAGCTATGACAACAATCTCTGTCAGCGTAACAAGTAAACCCAGTTCCCATGACTCTTAATACCTGAACGCAAAATTCTGCATTCTACTGGCGCATAAGCTGATTTCTCTTGAATGTTCAGATTCAGAGAATAACTCCAGCATATATAAAGATTTTTAGGTCTTGTAATTCAGCTATGATAGTTATATCACAGGTGAGAATTCAGAGAAAGGAATCTATGCAAATATTTGGTGAAATTCTGGGCCAAACCCAGGAAAAACATACAAAACTTGCACTAAATTCATTAAGCCACAACTTCAGAATTCCAGTCTCCCACAGCAAATTGAGCTCTTCCAGGATATTATCAACTATTAAATGGAAGAGTCTGTCCCTGTGCATATATAAAAAAACATACAAAAGAAATACATATAGTTAGAAAAAACCCTGTCTATTAATAAGTGTATGTATACATAGATTATAAAACTTTGTTGTTCTGAATAGTATTAGATGTGGATGAATTTTTATTGATTGATTTGTGCAAGACCACAAATCTTTCTTATCTTCTTTCTCTTATGCTTTTGATAATGCAAAGAAATAAGCAAGCAGCAGCTATTTCGATACTTTCTGATACCCACCTTCATATGCAGTTAGTTCATCAAGCTGTTTGCTGCAGTCTGGCAATTTTCCTTCTCTACGGATCAACTGTCCCATGGCATCTTCCTTCACTATCCAAGGCAATCATGGCGAAATGAAGCTCTGCATGAGATGTGCCCTCCACATTCCAGTTCCCTTAACAGAGGCACAGTTTTGTGTATCAAAACCAAAAGGGCAACTCTGAAAAGCATGCAGCCCCTGTGCTGGTGCAGGCAGTAACAGCAGACCCTGCTGCCTAGGTAAAACCTCTGTGACATACAGAGCCTACAGGTTCCATCAGCATTTCTGCCTTTTAACCCTCCTGCCAGTAGCTTCTGTGATCCCCTTCAAGAAGCAGGACATGAAGGTGGCTTTTCAGAGCCTACAAAATAAGGTCAGTTGAAATTTTGATGTTTGGTGTCTGCAGCTACTGGGAATATTCAGGTCACACAGCCTGAATGCTCTTTTCAGTTTAGATGTGGTAATTCTGCAGTTCAGTACTGCCATCTCTCAGTGGTGAGACATGAGCAAGGCAGTCCTCCTCCCTGATAATGAATGCTTAATTTTCAGATGTCTTTTATATATTTAGTTATAAAATTTGTTTCATTTACCATTTGGGGATTTTTTTTTGGTACTCGTATGGTGCCTTTGATCCATGTTGTCAAGATTTTTCTCCACATTTACAGAAATGAGAAATATTGAAAAAAATGTTGAGAATATGTTAAAATTAATTATCCTAAAAAATTAACTTTAAAGACAAAAATCCTAATCCAAGAGAAGCATGACAGTTTACAGAAATGAAATTTTTGTATGTGAAGAAAATATGTTTGCATATTTTAATGTAGATGATAGTATTATATGCTGAACAAACCTCTTTATATTTACATGTGGTAATCAGTAAATACAGCAATAGTTTCCCACTTTAATTCAACAGTTACCTAGTCAAAAAGAACAAGAATAATACTCATGATGAACCTGAATTCTTAGATGTATTGATGCCACAGCATCAATACAGTGCATAGCTCAACTTCAGGAACAGGCAGGGGGGAAAAAAGCTTTTGCATTCTTTCCCTGTGCTGCTGCCTCAGGAAAAGTCACTAGTTTAGCTGTAGGAGCCACTTCACAAATGTACAATGAAAATACTCTCTGTGCACACTTAGACATTTACATTCTTGTCTCTTGGTGTTTGTTCTGTTGACTGACTAATATAAAAGATTAGAATAGAATAGAATAGAATAGTTAGCATTGGAAAGGACCTCAAGATCATCTAGTTCCAACCCCCCTGCCATGGGCAGGGACACCTCACACTAAACCATCCCACACAAGGCCTCGTGCTAATAAAGCATGTAGCATCGGAAATAATGTTTTGCTTTGTCATGAAACTGCTTTTGAAAGTGCCTTTAGAAAAAAAAAAAAAGTCTCCCAAAAAGTACTGCTAAATAAATTACAATTACACTTGCAAATAGAATGATTACATTTCGCTGCACAACTGAATAACAAATCACACTGGAAAAATGGCTTTTTAAACTAGCAACTACAAGCCTGCCCTCAGGCTGACCCAGGAGTCCTTTCATTTCAGCACAAAGCCATTACTTTCCTATTAAGTGCCATCCATTACAAAACTAAAATCATGTGCAATTACAATTACACCCTCATTTAGATGTGCAACTGCTCATTTTTATACGTGCAATATTGATACTGTTTTTTTTAAATGTTCTATGCTTTCCTAAACCCTATCTAGAAAAAGGAATGTGATTGTGTGGCTTTCTGCAATCTGTAGCCTTTAGGAGCACAAGCAATATATTTAAACAAAGGAAATAATCTCTCTGGTTCATCAAGCAGTTGGTTTTGCAGTGTTTTCCCCCTACATATATGTATTTTGTTCACACAGCAATAAAACTTTTAATAATTATATTTTGTTATATGTCATAAATCTTTCTTGGCTAGCCCTGTCATTAGCTCTTTACATTAAATATTGCATATGTCAGGTACTTCAGAGAACCCTAGGTTATCATCACGTAATATAAGAACAATACCAAATGAAGTAGAAATTTCCAGTAGGTTAAGTACAAGCACCAGGCAAACTGAGAGACAACTGATAAAGCAGAAGAAACTTTAGCGTATGTTTTCACTTCCCACAGTCAGAAGCAGGAGTCTTTCTAGGCACAGGCCAAGCTGCTTGAGACAGCAGGTTGCTGGGATCTACGAAATGGCTGTGGTCCAGTGCTCCCTCTGCCTATGCCAGGCTGCTGGAAAGCTGGCCTCACTGTTACTGCTGGTATTGCCAACTCACGGGCAGCAGTGTGTGAGGTGTTAACTACTCCTGCTGGGATGGTCAGCACCTCAAAAACCAGCCATTACCAGCCCTAATATTCCCAGCTTCCCAGCAGGTCCAGGAGCAACAAGCTTTCAAAATATCTGGCACACTCCATGTCTTTCTTTTTGCCTTATTTCTGCTCCCGCTCCTTCTCCTTCCCTTATATGTTAAAACCAAGAACCTAGTCTACAGCCCTTGTGAAATACACAAGTGAGGTTTTTTACTATTTATTTCATCATTCACATATGTAAATCTGCAAAAATACCGGAAGGATATGTGATACCATTTTGATATGTCAACCACAAAAAGGTTGTGTTGATCTTGTGCAAATCTGGTCTGTAGCACCTGACACTCTTCTTTCAAAAAACACAACAGCCCCATGAAAAACCGTATCTTTGTCTGGGCTGCTCCACTGACTTTCCCACCAGTAACTGTTCTGCAGCAGCAACAGACAATTATGTGCACTTACATATTATTAACTGGTAATCATTTTGATGTAGAGAAATGGTTAACACAAATAACATGAATAGTTAAGCATGAATAGGGGAGTAACTTTTACATGACAGTCCTGTGAATATAAATAATGGGTCAGAAGAAACATGATATATATTTCTGAGTATAAATTAATTAACTTGGGAGAAATTACTTCAAACCAGATTTAAATCACAGCAAGTGGGTTTGCGAGCATGCAGACGTACTGCATCAGTGTTTGCAAAAAGAATGTGATAGTGCACCAGGCATGGACAATTCAGGAAATTAACTGGAAGGTAATGTGTTATGAGAGAAGACTACAGGAGCATGACTTCTAGATATAATAGCCTTTACTTCAGGGGCGGTATTTATCTCTGCACACTTAAGAAAAATAAAAATCAGAGCTTGCAGCAAAGATGAACCAAGATGCTTGGTGTTAGAACAAAAAAAGTCTTTATATATAACAAACCAGGACTGTAAATATTACCATTGGATATTAATAATTAAATACCTGTTATTTAAGTACTTGCTATTTATATAATTGTTATATACTTGATGTTAACTACCTACTCTGAACCTCTGGAGTCAGAGTTAGTGGGTGCTATGAAATACCACAAAAACAGCACACACACACACACACACACACACACACACACACACACACACACACACACACCCCCCAATGTAAGGTCTTTTCAGTAATGTGTACTTAAGTGGTGTAAATAAGGTGATCATTTGGAATCTAACAAATTAACATCAGGGAATTTTAGTCTGCCCCCTTGTGAGTTACCAGGGCATTTCCACTGTTACTGTGATCCCATGTTGTAAGAAAAAATACATTTTCATTTCCAAAACATGCAGGACGCCATCACTTGTGTAAATCAAAAGCCAGTGGCTGTTCTGTGGTCCCTCATACCCGTGTAACGGGTGGGTGTGACACGGGCAGGCTGGCGAGTGCTGGTTTCTGGTTCACAGCTCCCTCTGACTGCTTTCCCAGGCCTGTGGATTTTACTTTTCCTTGTGGGTGAATTTAGTTGTGGAGGCCTTGCAGTCGTGTTCAGAAGTCACTTATTTTCTCTTAATTTTCACTCCCTGGCAGTGTTCAAGGCCAGGTCGGACAGGGCTTTGATCAGCCTGGTCCAGTGGAAGGTGTCCCTGCAGGGGACATGGCAGGGAGGTCGCTTCCAACCCAAACATTCTAGGCTTGCATGACTACGCGTTGTGCGACGTAGTTCTACCGACACCATTTCCAGTCCCTCTCTGTCCTGACACAAGAGGGAGCTAGCGACAACGCCTTTCCTGCACCGTGGCAAGGCCGACAAAACCCTTCGCGACCCGAAAGGCACCCTTCAAGCCTGCAGTCCCTCCCTAACACGGCAGGTAGCGGCAAGAAGCCACGGCAGCCACACCAAGGGGCGCCCAAGCCGCCCCTCAGCTCTACCCGCCCCTCCCACATCCACCCGCTTGGCGGCGCGACCGTTAAACGGCCTCCGGCGCCTCACCCCTCCTGGGCGCCGGCTGCGGTAGCTGCCGCCGAGCTTGGGCCGCGCCCCTGGGGTACTGGGGCTGAGGCGCTGCTTGCGGCTGGGGAGGCGGCCAGAGGTGGGCTAGGGGTCGGCCAGAGGAGGGCTGGGGAGCAGGCCAGAGGTGGGCTAGGGGTTGGCCTGAGGTGGGTTGGGGCAGTCCTCGGGGGCGTGCGGGGCAGACAAGCGGTGAGGTGACACACCGGGGAACACCGCCGCTTGCCCCTTGCGCGGGAGGGTGGTGGCTTCTGCCCGGCTGGTGGGGAACTGTGATGGCTGGTTGTGGGCTGTGGTGAGGGCGCTGGGTGGAACAGCGCTGTGCCTCTTTGGGTGAGGGGGGATTGTCAGGTTTTGGTTACTCATGGGCCTGCGGGTCACTGAGGGGGTTTTCACAAGAATTGTGTTAATTCTCATTCATGTGTTCAGAAAAGAGTGTTCCAAAGAACATTTCTGATGGCCCTCTTCAGCTGTCTACTGTGAATGTCCAATTTGTTCAGATGCCCCAAACCAAAAGGTCATGCAGAAACTCTGCTAGGCCCGTTTGCTAATGCATGGAGCTTCTTCTCAGTGGGCAGGTCACCAGCTGGAGCAACTCCTGAGAAGCAACATGGCCTTCGTAAGGGGGAGGTCTTGGGGTGCAGAAGGCACCTCTGAAGTAGTAGTCTCTTACAGAAGCAGTTTGTTGGTCAGCTATTAAAACTAATTCTTCTCTCCTTTTCTTGATAGAACACTATTAATACAAGAAGGTTGGGCTAGGTAATATGAGATCTTTTTCTAGCCTCTTGTACTTAAAGAAGGAAATAGAGCTGTTTTTTAATTTCCCCTCTCCCAAAATTCACTCTGTCTCATACTGTGTTCTATTTCCCTTGTTTTCGGAGTATGGGGTTTCTTAGAAATCCTTAAAATAGAAATTTGGGGTTGGGGCAAAGGGGCAAAATGTACCGTTTTGCTGTCACCATAAGTGATCTTGGTTTTACAGTAAGGAGAGCACTAAAAATAGAGGTGTGCTATCTTCTAGAAGCTAGCCAGTCAGCCTCTTAAGCAGTTTCTCCTGTTTTTAAAAAGGGTACATACCAGTTGCAGTCAGGGCACAGAGGAAAACTTGATTTTTTTAATCTTCCAATGCAAATGTTACTGCATTGCTTTATGTGGAAATTTAGTATCTTGAATAAATATGATTTAAACAAGCATTCCTAATCTGGATAAAATGAAATCTTTCATATCAGTAGTTCCAGTTCATTCACTTGCAGGAATTTTGATTGTTGCTTTTGACTACAGCTTTCAATCTTTCATTTTTAAGGTGAGAAGGTAGCATACACAGGGAATCAAGCCAGATTTTTTTCCTGACTTTTGCTCAACTGCTGTAATTCAGACAGTAAAGATTTAACAGTTGGTTTCTAAACCTGAATAGGTTCAAATTAGCTATGTTGGAAAGTTATTACTTGAATATATTAAAAGTTAAGTGTTCAACTTAAAAAGATTATAGTTTAGTAAATCTTCAGGTTATTTCCTCCCCCCCCCCCATACCTCTAATGCAAAGACCTGTTAACGTAGGGAGTGATACTGGATCATGTTTTAAATAGCCTAACTTCTCTCCTTTTCCATACTGGAACTGGCTATCTCTATAGTTTTAACCCTTGAAGTCATGATTGTGTACTTTGGATTTTTTTTATTATAGCAATTATTCCCTTGTCTTGTAAAGTCTCTTAGAGAAAACAATTTCAGCACCATTCATTATTGTGTTAGTTGTTTCTGCTATTCTTTTTCTCTAAAAGAAGTTGAAGATCCTTCAAATGATGAAATCTCCCAGTTGACAAAGGAGATTGGAGGGGGGTAAGAGAAAAATTAAGGTATAGATATTACAAGTTAAGATTTTACGACCAATGGTTTACATATAGTGGAGATCTGTCAGCCAGCACCATCTTAGCAGTTTTTGGTGCTTCTGTAAGCAGCTAAACTGAGTGGAAAGTTGCAAAACTGTATTATTTTAACTAAAGTAGATATTAAAAGTCAATTATGCAAGTTTTATATACATATATATATATATGGAACTCCTACAGCCAGTAGACTGTAAAGGGTACACTGGTGTTAATAAACCCAGTTTATTAAATTGTTAAAAAACACCTTCATTTCCATCATGTGTCCCCATCTCCTTTCTCCAAGTGTACAGACAAGCATATAGAAAAAGAAAATCTTTAAAAAAAAAAAAGCTAGGGTAGCTCAGTTGGAAGGAAAATGAGAGGTATGTCTGATTCTGTCCTTATGCAAATTCTGTCCAGTATATTCTATCATGTTATAAAATTTCTGTGTTAGGCCTTACATTTTTTTCCTGTCCAGATACTAAAATCTAGTATATCCTCTTGTCAAATGCAATTAATGAGTAGTAGATAGTCTGCTGTTTTTTCTTAGCATCCCCATGTGGAACTGAATGCTCTGTATTGACTTCTGGTGGTTTTTTACAAGTGTTGTGCTACAAAATGTTAAAGGAAACTAAAAAGTTTATTGGTAAACCCCTTCAGCCAGCACGACCTGTGCATCATCTGTCTTCTAAACAAGGTGAGTAGCATGGGTACCATACAGTTCACTTTGCCAAAGCTGCAGTTGCTTTTAAGGAGATAACAAGGACAAGTAAGGTGACTTGGATTTTTTTTTTAATGACTTTGTTCAAACTGCAGTCATGTGTAAATGTCTTGCTGTGTGTTGAGTTTACTGCATCATCTCTCTGATAAAGCCTGAATTTAAACTGTATTAGGTTTATGCAGAACTCTTTGGTGTTGTTCTAGCTTGGTATCTGAAATTCTAGCTTCAGAAAGCTGGATAAGGCTTCTCTATTATATCTAATTTCTTGGATTAGTTGACTCCTGCTTTGAAAACATAAAACACACATAATGTAACATAGATTATTGTTTAGGTTTTATTGCAAGCACGCTATACTGCATTGTACTGTTCTTGTCTAGCCTTCAAAAGCCTTAGGAAAAAACATGCAGTATTTATGTCAGATGTGGGCTTGTTTTTAAACCTGTGTATGCTATCTAGATATTGAAGTATTACAGCTACTATTATTGTTAAATTAGAAATACTGGTGGCCAGAGAAAGTAACAGCAGTGCTGATGTGAACATGATAAATTTTTACTTTCTTTAAACTTCATGGGAGAAATGGAAAAATGGTCCTATGGTGATTCAAAATTTCAGGTTTTGACTACATGCCCATATAATGTCTTTGCAGATGGATTTCAGCAATGTTCTTGTGGCAGTTAATCACAAAATAAAAATGTGGAGTATATTTAAATGTTTTGGGTTTTTTTTTTTTAAAATTCTGAATGTTTTCTGTGTCTTCTCCAGAATCAGCCATTGCGTTAAACTTTCAGACTGAATTACCTGTCAACACTGAAGTATGTTTGCAGAGTAAGGTTGACCGGGTGAGTGCTGAGTAAATAAAAGATTACAAAGCTGATGGAATTTATTCTAAACTGTTATGAATTGGAGGTCAGCTGTTCCCTTATGTTATCAAGTGTAAACTATTTCGAGCTAGGAGTGTCCTTGATGTTATAAACTAGCAGTGTCAGAAGTGTTAAAAAGAAGTATGAGTTTCATGAATGCCCTTCCCTGATATTTGTGTATACTAGCATCTGAAAAATGCATTCTATGAATTGCTTATTCAGATAGAATCTTACAAAAATCTCTGTGGCATTTCTTTAGTCTTCATTGAATTTAAGACAGCTGTTTAAAACTTAAAAGTACTCATATACAGTCTTTGTTTATTATGTGTAAAGAATAACATTAGAATTTTTATTATTTTTTTTAATCTTGCTGAATATTACGTTTCAAAAAGCATCAGTGATGATCTGAAAAAGCTGTACGTTGTTACCCATTTACTCTTTGGCTCCTGATATGGTGAAATGTCCCCATTCCTAGAATAATATATGTATAAAAATGTATATATTTCACTTCTAGAACTTGTCCTTCAAAACTGTAATTGTATTTCACATACTTTAAATCTTACTGCTTTTTTGGCAAGACAGTAATAGTGTTCTGTATTGTACAAGCATAAAACTTTAATTATCCTCATCCCCGTTCCTTTCTCCTCCTCCAGTATAGTACCTTTTACAAAAGATAAACAAGCACAACATTAAACACACTGTAAAGTGAAAAACAAGTTTTGCTGTAACACTTAGTAGGGCTAAAGGAAAACCAGCTTGTTACAACTTTTTATACCAGTGATAGTCTTTATGTCGTGACGATCTATTAAAGAGGGAATAAATTGAAGTTAATATAGGTTAATACACAAAATACAGGTTACTTTCTGGAAAGTATGGTGAATGATGAAGATTTTAAAAAGTAAAGCATATTTATATATTTGTAAAGCATATATTTGCCATAAACTTAGAGATGTTTAAAAAGTAAAGGAGGCTTTAGAAACAAAAGAAATGCCAACTCTTCACAAACCAGGTTCTTAAAGCAGTGAAAGAACAGAAGAAGAATCTGGCAACTGAATTCTCCAAACTACTTTACTCTGATATATTTAGTATGCACACTTAAAGCTGCTTAGACTTCTGCCAGGAAGAAAAGCATCATAATTATGGAACATCAGGAGTGCTGTTCAGTGTTAGATTCAACTCAGTACAAAGAACAGTGAATTATAGAATTAAAACTACTGAGTCTGAAGCTTTTAATCTTAAGCCTTAGAGGAAGTGGAGAAGAGCTACTGTTAATAATGAGCACGGTGACAGTGCTTGTATGTAAGATGTTAACTTTGATTCTAGGGAATTTCTGCCAAACTGGTGTTCAGAGTGAAAGTGAAGCCTGAATGCTCGCTGTGCCCTAACTGGATAATTTAAAGCAAAGAATAAATTTTATTACTTCATGGTGTGCAAGGAATTTTCAGATCTGGAGAGTGTTAAGTCCACTACCTCAGATCTATTTGAGGTAGAGAGAGATGCTTGAAAAGTCTCACATCAGTCAGTATCAGCTTTAAATTACTACGTCTTATCTACTATTTAAAAATGATGTTGAGCTTCAGAAATATGTGCCCTGCTCTTGGGTTATTCTTTATAAATGGATTCCATTCTTTGTAGATAGATTTCAGGTAGGAATGTGTGTAAGAGTACTGTTACGAGTGGTGATGCTCAAATGTTAAGTTTTGGACTGAAAACTGAAAATAAGGGAATTCTCGATATTATAAAGCAGTTGGCAGGAAGTGGTGCAGGAAGAAATGTGAAAATACTGTGTTGACACTGGCACATTGCTGTAAATTCTGCTTTATCATGTATGTATTTTTCTTGTGGATTTAAGAGTATGTTAAATCCTTGTTTGTACTTGGAAAAAGCCTTTAAATAGCTTAGACTTGTGAAGACTAGTTGAACATCACAAAGCAGTTAGAATTGGCAGTGTGGTTCTCTGTTAACTTCATTCTCCAAAATCCCGAGATTTTTTCAGATTTTTTTTTTTTCCCCCCAGTTTTAGACAAGTCAGGAAAAGATAACTGAATTTAAACCACAAAAAATGGAAGTGCAAGCAGGGTGGATAATATACTAGAAATATTTTGCTATTTCACAATTTCTACTCTTAGCACACTGTGAAAGCTGGTGATACAGTTACGGTCCAGATAATAGGACCTCTTCTGCTTTTGCAGCTGCTTCCCAAAATTTTCAGTTCTTTCTGCTCTCCCCCACCATTTCCGCCTGTCCCTTCCCAGATGAGGCACTGGAATGGGTTGCCCAATGAAGTTGTGAACGCTCCATCCCTGGCAGTGTTCAAGGCCAGGTTGGATGTAGTCTTGGGTGACATGGTGTAGTGCTAGGTGTTCCTGCCCATGGCATGGGGTTGGAACTAGATGATCTTAAGGTCCTTTCCAACCCTAGGTATTCTGTGATTCTGTGATTCTAAATCTGTCTCAGAATGAGATTACAATTCCTCAGCCAAACCTGTGGAGACATTTTGAGAGCTGAGTCAAACTGTTGAGAGTAAACAGCTGGCCTACTTTCCAAAGTAGCTCAAGGTTTTGGCAGCTGGAAGGAACTCAGTGTTATACTGTAGTTGTTAAGTCTTCACGCTTATGAAACGTTTTTCTTGGTGAGAGAATCCTAATCTCTCTCTTGGTCTTAAGGAAAGTCCTTCCTGCTTTTATTATTCCCAAGTATAGCAGCTTCTGGCTCTGTTCTGGGAGAGTTCAGAGAAAAGGAGATAATTGTGTTTGTTACTTTTAAAAACTAACAACAGCACTGTGAGATTCTGTCTAAAAGATTGCTGTCTCAAATGTGGTTACCTATACTGTTTTGTAGGTAGTTGAACTATTCCTTTATTGTATGTAATCAAGAGTAACAAACATTCTACAGGTGCAAATTAAACTGTGCTGCAATTATTATTTTTGACTAAGAAACCCAGAAACACACATCTGTGTTTTAGTGTGCTTAATGTAAACAAACTTCATAACTTAATGCTGTGAAATATATCAAAAAATGTTTAATTCTTTCCTCCCTATTTTAGTTATCTGAAATGACTGAAGTGAAGATTTTAACTCAAACTGTGATGCCCCATCAACCAAACCAGCATGAATCAGAAGCAAAAAAAGGTAAAATACTGCATAAAGATTTGTGTCAGAGTTACATTTTCTGGATAGAAGACAACTGAACTTCAAAGCAACATGGGATAGAATGAATATTACTTTTTCTGATTAACTGGTGCTTAGAGAGTTTGGCTTTTTTCTGTATCACATTTTGAGAGCTACATGAAACATTTTTGTTTTTCATATAACACTCTAGAGAAAGTGTACAAATTGGCCACAGCTGAGGTGAGAAACCTCCACTTGTAGATTTGCTCACTTACAAGGGTGTACCTGTCTTTTTTCCTTCATTTTGTTTTGTTGTTTTGGGGTTACTTTGGGGGGACCACAAAAACAAATAAAAAAAAACAACCAAGCATAAAAAAAATCTTCACACAAAATCCTGGTTTTGTGTAAAGTGCTTCTGTGTAGAGTAGTACAGATTTGAGTTGCATCCATTAGCCTGTTGCAGGGCTCAGTCATGGCATGCAGATTATTGCATAGACCCAATTAAAGAATTTAGCAGTTTGGCTTCGTTTTCCTACTCTTAACTACAATGCTTCTGAAACATTAATTTTCTGATGGTTAGAAATCAATTTGTTTTATGTTTAGTTCTAGACAGTTTGTTCTTCTGTCAACACTGTCCTTAAATATTGGTTCTTATGCTTTTCTTTTTGTACTGCCTATCACTCAGTACTCATTAAAATATAACAGTGTTCTTGTCATTGTTTGGTAGTTTAAACAAGCCAACCTTTTACTCTTTTTTTCATTAAGGAATAATCCCAGATCCCAGATGTATCCTCACAGTCCTCCTCTGCACTGCTTCCTGCCTAATTCTCATTCTTAAATACGTCACAGGAGCTGTGACAGTGATCCACATTAGGTCATCAGTTCATTGAGACAGTTTCTTCTGTTCATATCTTCCTGTAATCAGGCATCTCAAGTCTCCATCTGCAATCTCCAATCCTTAAGTAATCTCTGGAGACTTGGTTTGTTCAGTTACTCTTAGTACTCAAGAATTGAAATAATTCTGTTAAATTTTTGTGAGTCCTTCCTATTTTTCCTCAGTCTGAGGTTGCCATCACCCAGGTTCTTGAGCAGTAATTTTACACTGTCGTGTGACTAATTTGAAAGTTAAGTCTTCCATGTAACCCTTTCAGGCTCAGGTTTGTTTCTTCTATTCTTGATCTTAGTAAATAGAATACTGTTCCTCAGGCCTAGTTTGCTGTCAGGCTTGTCAAGTTCTATCTGTTTCTGATTCTGTTTACTGATTCTGCTTGTGGTGTGTTGAGTCTGTTGTGTTTTACAAGATCATTTAAGATCTAGGATCTTCTCATCAGATCCTAGTCTCATGTATAAGTCATCACATTGGGTCTTTTTTGTAAAGTGCCTTGCTGAGACTACTCCCCATTTGTCCATAATGTTAAACTTTTTTCAACACTTGTTTTCAAAGGCCTTTCATTTGTTTGTAGATTGTCGTTTATTCTTTCCTTAAGAAAAGTTGTAGCACAACTTCAAAGGTCCTGTTGTTCAGCTGCTGTCTACAAATATTTCCATTGCATTGTAAGATTTCCACTGGAACTCCATTTTTATCTCCAGTTGTACCTTAAATTCTAGATAAGAATTTCCGTTTCATATCTGTTCAGTTATCTGTCTCTGCAGTTCTTAAGTGCTTGTTACTGCTATCTCAATCACTTTGTTGCTTTCTTTCAGAATCATACAATACTTTTGAGTTGGAAGGGACCTTTACAGGTCATCTAGTCTAACCTCATTGCAATGAGCAGGGACATCTTCAACTAGATCAGGTTGCTCAGGGCCCTGTCCAACCTGACCTTGAATGTTCCTGCTCCAGTGCTGAGGGCTGCAGAGCTGGATGCACTACCTCCAGGTAGGGTCTCACGAAGAGGGGCAGAATCACCTCCTTTGACCTGCTGGTCATGCTTCTTTTTTTTTTAATGCAGCCCAGAATTTATTTGGCTTTCTGGGCTATGTGTCCACACTGCTGTCCCATGTCCAGTTTTTCATCCACCAGTAACCTCAAGTCCTTAGCAGGGTTGTTCTCAATCCCTTCATCCCCCAGCCTCTATTGGTACCAGGATTTTGCCTTGCCCCATATGCAGGACCTTTCACTTGGCCATGTTAAACCTTACAAGGTTCACATGGACCTAATTCTCAAGCTTGTCCAGGTCCCTCAGGCATGTCAGCTGCACCACTTGAGCTTAGTGTTCTCTGCAAACCTGTTGAGGATGCACTCTATCCTTCTGTCTGTGTCATTAATGAAGATATTAAACAGTACTGGTCCCAGTACAGGCGCCTGAGGGACACCACTCATCAATGATATGCATCTGGACATTGAGCCGTTGACCACTACCCTCTGGATGTGACCATCTGACCAATTCCTCATCCACCAAACAATCCATCAAATCAATATGTCTCAGTTTAGAGAGAAGGGTGTTGTGGGGGACTATATTGAAGGCCTCATAGAAGTCATCTTCATCATATGTTTTTAAACAAGGGAAAAATGAAAGCCCTAAGTTTTCAAATAAGTCAATTTGATAAAGTGAAATTCTCTTGAATTTCCTACAAATTATCCTAAGACAAGGTCAGACTTAAATTACTGTTGGTTTTACTACTGATTTTTGTATTCTATGTGCAGCATTTCCACCTTTGTAGAAGAAATAAATCAGTTTTCCGAATTCTGAACCTTAATGCCTTGAACAACGTCAAACATTGTAATTTTGTGTATTGACAGGAAGGATCAAATACAGCAGGGATTTCCTTCTGAAACTTTCAAGTGTTTCTCTCTCTCAGAAGAAGCCAGAGTTTCTTCCTGATCATCCAATTGTACTTGAAAAGCCAGTAAGTGCATTTTTTATTAACTGAAGTTGTAAAGCAGTCATGGAGGTTTTGACAGCCTATTTGGTAGGAAACATTTTTCTTCTGACTTGCCTGCCAAATTGATAAAACTGTCAAAAGACAGATTGTACAGTTTGGCTCTGTTATTTTTGTACCTGATTTCCCCAATCAGTATTTGGCATCTTAACTATGGCAAGTGCCATACAAAGGAAAAGTGTTTTGGTTTTTTTTTTTCCAATTTTTTTCCAAAAATTCCAAATTAAAAGTCAGTATGGAATCATACAAAAGCTTTCTACCATGAAATCACAGTACATAGCTTTAGTAGTCTGTGTGAATTCTGTATCTGTCTTCTGAAAATAAAAGAGAGCAATCTTGATAAATTTCTGGCTTTGTGAAAGTCTGGTTTCAGTGTTTAAATTGTCCATGCATCAGTGTCCACTGATGAGCTTAATACGGTTTGTGTTAACATTCCTCATCTGTGGTATTGGGGAGAAATGAGTAAAAATGAATGATGAATGTGAAGGATATCCAGGAGTGCCACCTTAACCTGTAAGAGGAAGTAATCCTCAAAGACTTTGTATGCTTAGAGAAAAAAAATTTAATGCCTTGCATTCCACACATCAGGTATGGGAAAACATTCTTGGGTATAAACAATATATCAAATCAGGCTAAATACTAGGCTGCCTTTGAGGCCATAAGGGTGTATTTCTTCTAGAAGTAGGATTCCTATCCTGGAGAATTATGTCCGGATGACTGCTGTGTTGGCCACAGTTTGAAAGTTTTGAACTTCTGATCCTTGGGGGGGGGGGGGGGAAAGTTAATATATGACAGAAATTGGCCTTCCTTGATCTTACTTTTGACATGTCCTCAAGATGAAAGCTTGCAGATAGGAAGTTACAACTCTTGAATTTCCCAACTTCTTTTCCCCTCTTCCTGTCACTTGAGTTTCCAAGGGGGGCAAATCTCGATAATATATACATTTTCACATGCTTATGTTGTACTTACTTATGTAAGTAAAAGAGAATCCCTGCAGAATGTAATCAGTGGATGAATGAACTCTAAAATTGCTCATGACATGGCAAAATTGCAAATAATTTGGATAGAGGGAAATAAGGATAGTAAAAACTGGTGCAAGCCAAGATGGGTTGCATGTATTTTAAGAGATTGTTTTGGGGCTGGGGGATCTATGTCTGTACGACTCAGTTATATATAGTTATGTTGTTAGAAATATAGAGTAACTGACTCTGAGGCCTGCTGTTAAAATCTTTCCTCTGCATATGCTAGTTTATCATACATATAAAAAACCCGAGTTTTCTGATTCTATTCAGCTGCAAAAGCGGATGGGTAAATTAGAAACCCTTATTAGTCAGGATATTGAATTAAAGTAACATAAAGTGTATCACTTAGCTATCATTACCAGTGTCTCAAGCACAAAGTATGGATGGTTAAGTAGGAAGCTAAAGGAAAAAAATCCTGTTACTAAAAGAGAGCAAAAGCTGGAGAATTTGCTGTGTGATCCTGGAGAGTGTTGAAAAAGGTATTGTAAGTATACTTGCTCTCTTTAGTATATAAAGGTAGTAGTATCAGCTTGCCAGTCCTAATTCAGAAGAAACTTGGTTAGTGATAGTCTGCATATCTGAATTGACTAGAATAAATGTTTTGATGTTAATACAGGGTAAAACAGCCACTCTTGTATTCCAGTGTTGAATTTTGTGTAGATACTGAATTTTTAGTAATTTGGGAGTTTGGCAGCATATTAGGATGAGTTAAACATTTAAGCTCTTTGGATGTGAACTGTCTTAAGATACATTTTGTATGGCTGCATGGATATACGTGCTTACTTTTCACTAAGCAGTTTCTGTATTGGCAAGGAAGAGGAAAAAATTACCATTGTTCCCAAGAGTGTTGTAGGACCTCACTTAAAAGTATAAGAACCTTGCTAGAAATCCCATTGTCAGTGAGCTTGTATTTAGGAGCAGGTGATTGTCAACAGTTTGCCACTGAATTGACTATTCAGTTAGTTCTTGCCCATCTCAGGACTTTTCCCTAGTTCTGATTTTTTTTTAAATTACTGCTGAAGTATATTCCCATCGTTGAGTGAAAGCCGTATTTTCAGAGGGAGAAAGCTTCCTAGAGCGACTTGTACAAGGCAGATGCTGTGGTTGCCATTAGGAGGCTGTGGGTTGCATTTGTCTTGAAGGACACTGGGGGTTTTTGAGACATGGGGATCAGGTCTGCCTATACATAGCTCAGCATTTGAACTGAAGTCTCTGTGTTGACAATGTCTTCCAGACAGATTTCAGATGAAGTCTGTATGATTAATGAAAGTAGAGCTGTTTGCATCAATCAGAAAATCCAAACATAACAAAAGAACAAAACCAAAACCAAACAAAATTGTTAAATGTATGTGGAGTAGAAATGGGTTATAAGCAGACACCTAAAAACTTCCATTTAAATGACCTCTTAGAACGGAAGTAATTTGATGGTTTATTTGTCTTACAGGAAAAGAGCAGGCCTTTAATTGACATGTGCAAGAAGTGACAAGTTCTTTGGAATATGAGAAATCCATCAATGAAGGAGCTACATGTGATGTAGATCTTTTAAGATTTTTGAAGGTACTTGGGTGCCTGCAGATGAAAGTAGAACCCAGTGAAATTTGCAAAAAAGCCTGTTTCTTCCTGTAATTGCCTGACTGTGTTAAAAGCCAAACCTTTAATTTGTAAAGCCTGAGATGGTAATAACAATTACAGTGAAAATAAAAAATTCTACATGTTGCTGTGGCAGGATTTTTTCCTTGAATTGTCTGTGTTATGTAGCCATGTAGTGTGTCTGACCATAAATTCTAAACCAATGCTTGACTGGGGCTTTTTGCATGCTCCCACCACCCTTCATTAGCACTAATAATGGAATGACACTAATAATGCCTGTGTCAAATTTCAGCTGTCTTAGGGTATGTGCCCCTCTAGCTTATTTTTTTTTTCCCCCAAAACTTCACTGGTTTCTTTCTTAATTTGAAATCTCCAACTTGACACAAGTTAGTACATCCTTAGTATTTTATGGATACGTACCTTCTTTCAAATTACAAAGTCTCTTGCTACTAAGTTTCACTAAAACATGAAATCTATCTCATTATGGATCATATAATCATAGAATAGTTTGGGTTGGAAAGGACCTTAAGATCATCTAGTTCCAAACCCCCTGCCATGGGCAGGGACATCAAACACTAAACCGTGTCACCCAAAGCTCTGTCCAGCCTGGCCTTGAACACTGCCAGGGATGGAGCACTCACAACCTCCCTGGGCAACTCATTCCGGTGCCTCACCACCCTCACAGGAAAGAATTCATTCCTTATATCCAATCTAAACTTCCCCTGTTTAAGTTTTAACCCATTACTCCTTGTCCTGTCATTACAGTCCCTAATGAAGAGTCCCTCCACAGCATCCTTATAGGACCCCTTCAGGTACTGGAAGGCTGCTGTGAGGTATCCACGCAGCTTTCTCTTCTCCAGGATGAACAGCCCCAACTTTCTCAGCCTGTCTTCATACGGGAGGTGCTCCAGTCCCCTGATCATCCTCGTGGCCCTCCTCTGGACTTGTTCCAGCAGTTCCATGTCCTTTTTTATGGTGAGGACATCAGAACTGCACACAATACTCCAGGTGAGGTCTCACGAGAGCAGAGCAGAGGGGCAGGATCACCTCCTTCAACCTGCTGGTCACGCTCCTTTTGGTGCAGCCCAGGATACAGTTGGCTTTCTCGGCTGCGAGCTCACACTGAAGCCGGTTCATGTTCATTTTCTCATCGACCAACACCCCCAAGTCCTTCTCCACAGGGCTGCTCTGAATCTCTTCTCTGCCACCCTGTAGCTGTGCCTGGGATTGCTCTGACCCAGGTGTAGGACCTTGCATTCATCATGGTTAAACTTCATAAGGTTGGCATCAGCCCACCTCACAAGCGTGTCAAGGTCCCTCTGGATGGCATTCCTTCCCTCCAGCGTATCAACTGAACCACACAGTTTAGTGTCATTGGCAAACTTGCTGAGGGTGCACTCAGTCCCACTGTCCATGTCACTGAGACATCAGATCAGAGCAAGAGAACTGCCTATGTTTTACATTCTTTGAAGTTCTTTGAAAATAATTGACCAGTGGTTTTGTCTTTGAAAAGTGGAAGTAATGGACAAGACTGAGGAACAAGACAGATTTTAATCATGTTTTATATGGGTAAGGATGTTTTATATGGGAAGGATGTTTTGAAAGCATCCTTCAGATGACAAGTGTCAATAATAGATATTTGTGGGAATACAGTTGCCCTCAAAACCCTTACACCCACAACAGCATCATCTGGGCACTGAAGGCAATTTTCTAGTATCTGTCACAAATGATAACGAAGCTAAATCAGAATGTATTGACTGGTAATCATAAAAGTGCAGAAAACTTTCAAGTTGCATTTGATAGACACTAGATTTCTTTCCCTGAACTACTCAAATAAACTTGTTTCAGTTCAGGGATTTTTTGATGTTTAGTAGCACATAGTCAGTTAAAGTTGCAAGTATATTCTATTACTTGTATGTTGTTTACAAGTAATGTTATAGAGAGCTGAAATTGTTGGTTGGTTGATTGGTTGGTTTTTATCCCTGGGAGATTTGTAAGTCCTATGGATCTTTTTCTGCAGTATGTGTTGAAGGCAATTTCTTTGTGTAGCTCTTAAAACCCTTAAGTGAAATGTCTCAAATGTGTTCTGGTGTATGGTTCATCAAAGTGTTTGTTTACTGTCATGGTTTAAGCCCTGCCAGCAACTAAGTACCAGGAAGCCACTCACTCACCTCCCTGCTTCTCTCTCCCCAGGCAGGATGGGGAGAAGAACTAGAAGAATGTAAAACCTGTGGGTTGAGATAAGAACAGTTCAATAACTAAAGTAAAATGTAGTGATAATAGGAATAGTGATAACAATATTAACAATAGTAATAATAGGGAACAACAAAAAATGAAAATTCAAAAAACTCAATAAATTGCTTACCACCACTGACTGATGCCCAGCACAGAGAAATAACTATCTCAGCTGAAACCAGGATATTTACTAGTCAATATACAAAGCAGAATAACTATTAGAAGGAGATATGGCCTACTAGGACTTTCGTTCCCCCAACACCTAACTGATATGGAATTCTAAAGCAGGTTCTTTAAGAATAATTTTAATATGGTTTTTCCAGTGGAAAGGAAAAATGCCATAAACCTCAGTGTACTCAGTGTAGTGTGTCTGCTTTCACTTACAGATTTACTCTGCAGCAGTCACATATCAGTGTATTTCATTTGTCTATAGATCAGTAATGACAAAAGAAAACATGCCATACAGTAGATAGCATCTTTGATAGGATAAAAGCCGGCCAGATCTTGAGTATGAGTAGTTTTACTTTGCTAAAGACAAGAAACTTTTAAACTTCCACTGGTATATCATTTTGTGAGTACAATATGGCTATTTGGGTGCCTTTTAAAAAAATTAACAGATCTGTAGTTGGATCATAATCTGGGAAAGCTTTGGACTTCAATACTAAAAGCATTCACTTTTGCTGAGTTACTGCAAGAAGATTTACAGGTGAAATTTGTCGTTAACATGGGCACCTGTCATTTTGTGACACCCACATTTGTGTCAAGAATTCAGGGTCCATTGACTTCATTGGCAAAGGGTTTGATTCAGTAATCTAATGAAAATATTTTCTGAGTGGTAAGGGTATAGGGTTCAAAGCAAACTGGTCATGAGATGTTAAGTCTGTGGATCTATAACGGCTTGACAAACAGGCAGATATGTTTCCTCTTGTGAGGTGAAGGGCTAGAGGCTGAACAGAAAATGGTACTGCCTTGTCTTGTTCTAGGCAGAAAATATCCTGTATGAGTGAAGTTCTGTGAACACAGAAAGTTGTCCCTATGTTTACTCTCCTAATTAATGACGTAACAACTCCTCTGAAGCATAAGACATGTATGAAAATGTGTGTTCGTGTTCATGCATGTTTATGTTTATACCTGTTTTCTTCTGTAAAAGGAGAAGACATCAGGATTAAGTGACAACTGTTTATTAATGCAAGACTAAAACTTTTCACAAATATTTAGTCATACCAACCAAGATGAACTTTTCTGTGACAGTTTTCACTGAATATATACAGTAAACAGCACAGTTGTCTTATTTCAGCCTTTAGGATGCATCATTTCACTGAAGTAGCCACAAGAAGGTCATACATGTGCAGTTTTCCATATTTTAAAATGGAAAAGATCACGTCCAAAATAAGAAACAGTATCACATCATAAATTCATAACCAGGCACACCTGGACACTACTATATGAATGTTACTTCAATGAAAGACAATGCAACTTTAACATTACTTGGAACCATAGCTTCTAGTTGTTATTGAGGACCCACCACGATGCTGAAAGAGAAGGGAATTTATATATTCAGTTGTTAAACATAAACAGTATTTCTTTTTCCACCTCTTATAAATACCCTAAATAAAATATAACATATATAAAGAAAAAGCTAATACTACTTTATTTGAAAGCTGCATACCATCAAGGACAAAACCTCTCCAGGCAGGGTAAGAGTACTTAAAATACTAAGAGAGCTGAATCTTAATTGATTGGGGTATGGCTTCAGCACAAAAATTTATATGTCCTTTTGATAACATCCAAAGAAGCATCAGTATGTCATAGGCGCAGTTGCATAGAATTAAGCACCCAGAACCCAGAGAGCAAACCACATAAATCCTCCCTCCTGTTCTGCTGTGTGTCTCAGTTTTTAAGCCAAGCACTGTGTTCCCTGGGTGGCTGTGATGTCTTTAATGTCTTTCCTGGTGACATTATTCAAAGCTGGTGTTCTTTTCACACAGCTCTAGGGCTTAAGAGTGTTTTGTCCCAGAAGCAAGATAGACTTGTAAAGTGTCATTCCTGTAAAAGAAGATCTGTAAACACCAGATTATAGACGGAGCTGGAGTGAAATACATCTGTACTTCTCCAGATCCTGACCCTTTGGCCTTTGGAAATTGAATTTTCTGCAGAGGAACTTTAAGATTTATGGAGAGAGACAGGATGGGAGGAAAGGAATCATGACTCTATGTGAGATGCCCAGTTCCCTCAGTGGAAGAGTGTACTAGGCTCAGTAGGTTTTGCACTACACAGTTTGGGGATTAAATTCATTAACGCAGTTGTTTTTCTGAATGTCCATAAATTTGTCAGTTAATTCTGTTTTCATGAAAAATGTTATTCGTGAGGAATGGTGAGAAGATACTTAAGAATCATCCTGACGTAGTGATAAGAAAGCCTACTAGTCTCCAACACATCAGTGTATTAATGAATTTTGGAAAAAAAAATGCCAATTGGAGAGTTTATTTCATGGATTATAGTGTCAATAAGTGTTCAACAGTTTTCCCTAGCTTTTCTTTTCTTCACCAAAAGGTTCTCTAGTGTCCTGAAGTCCAGATCTTACAGAAAAACTGTGCAGTCACTGAAGATGACCTGAATCATGCCACCCTGGTAGATTGCCCTTAAGCAACTTGGTTGGTTAACAGGTGTGTGAGTGATCGTAATAGGTTGAGGTTCCTGTTAACCGATGGTAAATTAATTTGCTTTAGGATGATACTGGATCTTAACACTGTTGAAGACTCTTGTCTTCCTGACTTATTCGTAGCTGCATAAGTGCACATTTATTTATTTTAATTAATTGGTGGAGTAGAGACTCTTGAGTTGTAATCTTTGATTGAATCAGATTCAGATTAGAAGTTTTTCAGTTCTTAGTTGCCCAGATGTATGAAAACGTGGGGATGTGTCATAGCTAGAGTAAATTTGTTTTTAAAATAGAGCCTGTCTATGTATTAGTTGCAGAAGGGTATTTCTCCCTGATTTTACAATGGTACCACTTTATAGTGTCTAAAATTTCTTCATAAAGCATACTTGTAGGATTGCAGCCATCATTTTTTACTTCAAAATAATTTTCTGTTTTTCAAATACAAATATAATTTGTATAGATCAAACATGGGAAGTACTTTCCATGAAACAAAAGTTCAAATCTTTGAGCAGATTTCGAAATTATAGGTAATCTATAGAGCTGTAGAAAAAGCACTGAACGCCATACTCCCCACTGCCCCCCAGCAAGGAGTGCACAGTGAGAAATGCTGTTTCTATGGCAACTGTGCTGCAGACTGAAATCCTCTTAGCAGGCAGAGTCGATGCTTTAATGAGCATTTTGAGTTCAGTTTCAGGTACTCATATCTATTTAGGCATTTAAAAATTATGTTTACATTTCATTTTATATTAATTGTACTTTAGCTGGGAATGAACCACCCCTGGAACATTCCTGGGTTATGTTCACTTTAGCTCTTGGACACCAAGAGTTAGGGAAAAAACTGCATTGTTTCCTTCATCCAAGTTTGTCTTAAATCCAGCAGTTTCCCAGTAAGACAGAAGATTTTAATAGATTCTTGGTTCATTAAGTGCAATCTCCTGCTACTGCGGGAATCCTTGGCATATAATTGTGTGTCCAGATCAGGCTCATGAGGTCTGAAAATGGGTTGGCTGCTTTCTTTCGAGGTGGGATTTTATTACTTTAAATGTATTCTGTGGTCAGACATAGGGAAATTAGGATTTCATTGTAATAGATCTGTGTTCCCTAACAGAAATTTGCTGTTCTCCCACTGTAAATATGGGACTGATGCTTGCTTTGCTTCATCCTGCACCCTTTTGAGAAAGATAATGTTGCATACCTTATTGGTTTGTATTAGAAACAATAATTTATAATATTTTAATACCTTGCTGTTTCAATTTTTTTTCTTTAAACACAGCAGGAAGCATGTAAAATAAATAGGGGTTAGTAATTGTCAATTATTCAATCAATGTAAGTATTAAGTTGATGAAATCTTCATCAGCATTTTTCCTGAAAATCTTAAACAGGGTGTGTTTTACTATTCACAAATACTATTGTTTAGGTATTTTCTTAAATAGTATATGCTAGCATAACTTTGCACTATATAAAATAAAGCATTGTAAGTCTCATTCTTGCTGATGCACTTTACATTTCTATGCTTAAAATCATTTGGAGTTCCTCTCGTCCATACTTCACCAAAGATGATGTGACTAACAGTGATATTATGCAATAGTCCTGCATAAAGAACACACTAACATAGCAGGATTCTTCACATGGAACAAACAAAATAATGTGAAATATTGGTATTTACCGGGGACTAGCATTGTTGTCATGATCTCCGGTGTTTCCAAGAAGTCCACGTTACTTCTTTGGAATGTCTTGCTGTAGTTCATTTGAAGGTGGCTAAATAATTGTAAAAAATAAGAATATATCAGTCTTTTTTAAAGGGCCTATTTTTTTTTTTCTTAATGAGCATTAGAAATTTTGTAATTAATGCTGTATCAGAAATATTGTGCCTCAAAACTTTAGCAATGATGATAATAGGAGATGAGACCAGATAAGCTGTGAAGGGCTTTCATGTTTTATTAAACGCAGGTTAATTTCTGTGTGGTTAACTGCCACTCTGAGGTACTGGGTAACTGGTTGTGAGCCAGTGTAGTGTTAACTGATTGCGAGCCAGTGTAGTGTTAACATGTGTTACAAGTTTTATTGAGTCTTAGTGAAAGTAAACTTTGAACTGGGGTTTTGTTCAAAATGAAAGCAACTAAGCTTCAAGAGACTTCTTCCTTCAGAATAGTTTCTGTCTACAGGTTTAGGATTGTAGGGTTTGGGTGTTTTTAACAGTAAATTTACTTAAGGAATATCTTTCTGTCTCAATTTCTCAGCTGTCTGCCTCCCACAGGCTAGAATTCACCTGGTAGGACTTTTAATCACTACAACTTCCATTCAAATTAGCTTTGTCTTTCTGACATTTTTCTTTACATACGTTAGTATATTTAAGTCTTTAGCAACCAAAATATTGTTCTGAAGTATTGTGATATATTTAGCAAGAGATCACTTAGCCATATTTAAAGTAATTTTTATTCAGTCTTTCTACATGATTGCTTTCTAATCTTCAAAATGGTATTACAAACCCAAGTCAAACCAAACCCCCAAAACTTACCTATTCCAGACATTGCTGTTCTCCCAGAACTCATAAACAATGAAGCGGGAATCACTTGGAAGCTTCTGTATGGAAACACTAAGAATTGTAGAGTAGAAATTGTAGAATTTAAAGAAACATGGCAGAGTTATTGGACATACACATCTTATTCCAAACTGCTTAAGAGTAGCACCAAATGCAGTGCTTTGGGGGAAAAAAACCCAAAACAAAACTAAAAAAAAAACCAACCCAAATAATAAATGTAAAAAAAAAAAAAAAAAAGTGATTACACACTGCAAATTATGAGTTTGTTTTTTTTTTTCTAAAAAATGTCTTGAATATTTTAATGGCTTTTTAAAATAAACGTTTTATTCTACTGCACTTATGATGGACCCATTTATGAAGCTCCTTTTTCATATTGCTCCAGAAGTGTAATTTATCTAAAGAACTGGTAATCAGTAATAGAGAAAATTAATCAAACAACTGTGGTTCAGAGAAAATTGGCTGATACAGTGTACCATAGAATCACAAAATCACAGAATGGTTAGGGTTGGAAAGGACCTTAAGATCATCTAGTTCCAAGCCCCTGGCATGAGTAGAGATGCCACTCAAACTGATGTTTAGATGTGTAGCGTAAAAAGTATATATATGTATTTCTCAGAGTGCCCAAGTGTGAGACTGCCAATCTTACTACTGATGGCCTTGAAAACTGGTCTCAGATTATATTTCACTCTGTGAGAAGCAAAAATTGGTACGATTTATTGTCTTTCTCCTGTTGTATGTGAAAACACATTGTAAATTAGCAAAAATACCAAGAACTGTTGGAAAAGTCATATGCAGCTACAGTAAAACTCAACCAGTAGGTGGCTCTACAGACTTACCAAATGCCTGTAAACCTAGGAAAGAAAGTCACTTTTTGCCGTCATTTGTTAAGTTGGGTTCTTAAGTCATGTAAGCTCTCTCCCCTGACAGGGTTGCAGTCATTGCAGTGTTTTGCTGGATGTTTGTTTTTGGGGGAGGGCTGGGCAGCTTCTCATTTTTTTTTTTTCCAGCTTTTGGTCCAGAAGAGAGTTTTATTTTCATAGAATCATAGAATGGTTTGGGTTGGAAGGGACCTTAAAGATCATCTTGTTCCAACCCCCTTGCCATGGGCAGGGACACTTTCCATTAGACCAGGTTGCTCAAAGCCACATGCAGCCTGGCCTTGAACACTGCCAGGGATGGGGCAGCCACAGCTCCTCTGGGCAACCTGTGCCAGTGCCTCACCACTGCAAATAGGTCACTCTTTCCTTCTTCCAGCTAATTTTACTTTTTTCTGGCCTGGGTGAACACTGCTGATACAGTCCTGTGTGACAAATAACCACAAGGCTCACAAATTAGGGATGTGACAGTCAGCTTTGGAAGCCTTTGAAGATACAGGAAGATCCTGTATTGTGCACACATTATGAACGCATTTCTTCCAGAATGTTCTGTAGTGTGTAAAATAGCATCTTTCTCCAGCATGCTCAATTAAGAAACTCAGTACACTAGTGAGTCATTAAAATTTATTCTTAACACAGTGCTAATGTTTTCTTTAATTCTAAAAGGAGCAAAGCAGAAATACCCCGATTAGTTGAAAAATTTGCTTTTTATTTTTTCCCATTATTATGAATGAAAATTTTAAAATTGTAGCTTAAAGGGAAGATTCTGAAAGATTCTGAAAGCTTCCAAGCAGAGAACTGGCAAACATGGTGGTAAGTTGTTCACTTGCCAAGTGAGTGCAAATGAAGGATGGCAAGTGAGTTTTCCAATATAGCGTGTCAGCCTAGGATCTTGCAGAAGCCATGAATTAATGACCTGCAGAGCTGAGAAGCCTTAGAAAACTGTTTAGCATCTTTGAGATAGTATGTGTTGACATTTTGAGATACTACTTAGCCTGCACATACACTTTGACATCTTTGTGGTTTTAGTTGTTTGTGAAAAGCTCTGCCTTACACACATGCCAGGAAAGAGGATGTTACAAGTTCTCTCTTCATAAATAATCCAGCTCAACTTAAAAGGTATTCAAGAAATTAGGCTGCATTCCTTCCTTCAGCCCAAGCACAATAACACTGTACTTACTGCAAGCAGCCACCCTGAGTAGAAGCGGATTCTACATACTGCTTCAGAGCAAGCCGGAATTCCTCAATTTCTTCTTCTATCACAGACATTTGACGTTGGACAAGCATGATGTGCTGATACAAGAACACAACATTATTACTGTCATATCATCTTGAGTTCCTTGTGCTTTAAACTCAGACAAGTCTACCATAAAACAATAAAAAACACAGTTTGCAGTCTCTGTTCTAGTGCTCTGGAGTGGAGAAGTATAAATGCTCATATGTGGCTTTTACGTCTGGGCAAGGTGAGGCACAGAATAGGAACACCCAAATGAGTGTCCACCTTAGAGAAAACAAGAGTTGTCTGAACCCTGGATAAGAGAGTAACTATGTGAAGCAAATGTTGATCTTTGAAATGTTCAGTAATAAAGTCAGCATGTTTCCTTGGATGAATCTGGATGCAGCCAGGTGTGAGATCTGACATAAGACTGTATTCCCACAGTCTGCACCGGATGCAGTGTTACTTTCATTGAGGTGCTCTTACAGTCTTTTAGAGCTATGACTCACACCTGAATGAGATGCCTAAGGTAGCCCATGTTAAATGATGAACAGAGATTTCCTGTCTAGCAATATTGTATAATATAATTTTAAAAAAAGAAAATTAATAAATTCCTGTGATGAAAGAAGGAATTTGATGGATCACCTCTTCTGCTTATTTTTTCATGCGTATTTGATTCACATTTTGCTGTGTCCAAAGCCCTGAATGTACGAATGCTAGTATATCAGAAAAAAATGAGCTTGATCTTGGGACATAAGTGTACTTAACAGTAAGTTTATTGTTGGTCATGATTTTGGTTTTGTAAGTTGCAATACTGAGTATTGCTTAGTACTAGATGATCTCCCGTCTTTCCTGATAAGGTTTCCTGTAGCAGTTTTGGAAAGGAGGGAGGGAGGAAGGAAGGGGAGAAGGCCATACAACAGCGATTTAAAGCACGCATTCAGCATTAGGTGATTAGGAGCAGAGAAGCTATCACCCCTTAAACACTCTTGCCAGACTGGTAAATCTTATTAATGGTACCTCTCCCTCCTTATGTGAGTTGAGGTTTTGGCTACTGCATCCTTTGAAAATGATCCAAAAATTAATATAAAAGTTTTGCCCACATATTCTTTTGTTGCCTCTTGCACAATGTATCCTGCTAACTAAAATGGTTCCTTATTGCTGGAAAAAGTGAGGATGGTGATTTTCTAAATTAGTTTTCCACAAAAGAGATCAGGTGAGATTGTTGTCTCAATACCTGGCATGCAAAAGCAAATGTCAAAATCATTATCTTGAAAAGCACTTACAGATCTTGCATTTTCTTCCAGAACCTCCTCTTCAAATGGCTCGAGCTTTAGGTCCTTTGAGGCAGTTGAAAAGAAAATAGAAATATATGAGGCAATACATCTGTACTACAGATATATCTGTACTACATCTGTAGTCTGCTCTTACCTTTTTAACAAACTATTCCAATAGCTAGGTTCTGTTTAATCTCCAGAAGTTATAATTAAGTCCCTTCTTTATTAGCTGTAAGTCAAATAGAAGCATTGTTTGCAGTATCTTGCACGCTTCAGTGGTTAAATCCAACCTAAGCTGTTTGTAGTTTTCTTTATAATACTGATCAGGTGATATTTCATTTGTAAGAAATCCACTTGTTCACAAATGTGTAAGACAGATACCTTCTGAAGTTGTCATGTGGACTATGGAGATGAGCACGGATGGTGATTTGAATTACAGAATCAGCTAGGTTGGAAATTACCTTTAAGATCATCAAGTCCAACCATTACCCCAGCACTGCCAGGACCACCATTAAACCATGTCACTAAGGGCCTCATATACACAGTTTCTGAACACTTCCAGGGACGGTGATTCCACTACTTCCCTGGGCAGCCTGTTCCAATGCCTGACCACGCTCTCAATGAGATTTTTCCTAACATCCAGTCTAAACCTCCCCTGGCGCAGCTTGATGTCTTATCACTCGAGACTGACCCCACTTCATTATTACCTCCTTTCAGGTTGTTGTAGAGATCGATAAGGTCCCCCGTGAGCCTTCTTTTCTCCAGACTAAAAAACCCCAGTACCCTCAACCTCATTTGAAATGAACTATCAGCTACCATTCTGCAATCATAAAACTTTACACAGAAGAAACTTCCCTGCAGGGGTTAAAGGCTGCAAGGGACTGTTTTTCAGCATTGCTCCAAGTCAGGTTTCTGAACTACTGCACTTGCTTCTGAGGACAGGCAGGGCAGCAGCAAACAGATGCATCTGGAAGGCAGCAGTATGCTTGCTTGGCACACAGACTGGATGCACACTTCATGAATCGGTGATTCATGCAAACAACCGTCTAGTAACGCACACACAATGAGCATTTACATGCCAGGCACATGCAGTACCTTCAAGCCCACTGCCATATGGATATTCTGAAAAATATCCATATGCCTGACAAAAAGCAGACTGATTTGCAGTAAGCAGCTGGAGCAAGATGCGCTCTTTGTTAGTGGTGTTTCACGTCCTACTGCACGCAATTCTTGTGTGAGAAAGACAAAAACATTCTGCTTCCCGCTGGGTGAGGATTGGTTAACCTCAAGGAGCAAGTGTTTTGCCAGCACAAATACTGTACTCATTTAAAAACCAAGAAGAGGTGTGCAGGTAGAATCCAAATAACCAGGGGACCCACACCAGCAGCAGGTAGCAGAGCAAGGCAGGAATGAAGTTGCAATCACGCTAAGTCCAGTATAGCTTTACTTCTGTAGAATGTGCATAGAAGGGCATGACATGCGTGACTGGAAGGAAGAAAACTCAGCTTTTGATAGCTCATTTGTCAGTGCAGACACTTCAGCTAAAAACCCTGAGGGAAAATGCATATTCCTGCGGCTCTTTTATACTTACAGTGCCTTTTATTTCTAGGGGAAACAAATGGAAAAAGAGAGGGAAGGAATGACTCAAGTTGTACTGGACACTCTCTACTAAGATAGCAAGAAAAGCATTCCATTTTTTTCCAGAAAATATGAATGTAGAAAAAAAATAAATATTTGAGGGAAAAAAACAACTTATGAGACTGATTCATGGTTAAATTCACCTTTGACAGAAGACAGCAGAAGAATTAGACAATACTAATACTAAATACTAATACAATACTAAATACTAATAATAAATACTAATACAATACTAAATCCTTCACCAGGTAGGAAACACATATGGATAACTTGCCAGTCCCCTTAAGAAGTTTTAAAAGTCTATGCCCTGCCACTGTTTCCCTTTGGCACTGAGATCCTTTTCAGGCTGATGCTGAAGATTTTATTGAAGAATTTATCTGTAGCAGATTTGATCATTTTCTAACATCCTTGTTAAACATCCTCCAGCATTAGTGCTGTATGCCTGGTCTCTTTTTTTGTCACGTTCTTTTAAATGTTAAGTTTCCTTGAACTCCTTTTGGCATCAGTCCCTGTCAGGAGGCAGCTGTGGCAGGACAGGGAGCTGCTGTTTCCAAAGCAGAGCTGGGAGTAAAGCTGGAGCAAAGGCGTGAGTTGTGTTTCATGATGGACTTTGACATTTCAAAATCCAACTTTGATCTATTCAGAAAAAAACAAGTTGCTACTAAAATGTCAGTAATGTGGCAACTGCTGTGTAATTGCTTTCCTCATGCAGAAATGACCTCTGGGAGGAAGCTGCTGTGTGCAGGTGGATGGGTATGCCCTGGCCAGAGGCTTATTGGAGTGAGCAGACCGTGAGGAGCTGCTGAGCACGGCAAGGAGCAGAGTGAGCAGCTGACAGAAGTTACAGACAGTGCCCCAAGGAACGACCAAATTTCACAGCTGGTTAAGGAGAAATGATGCGAGACACTGTCAGACCTCAGGGACAACCGAAGGAAGTACTGGCCTTTTGGAGAGCAGCCTTACATGGCCAGGAGTGCCAGGGGTGACTGCATCAGTCATGCAGCTAATCGGTTATAAAGCTGAGATAACTGAAACACCAAATTTTGATCCCAAAGTGGGACCAAAGGGTAAAAGTAATTAGGGGCAGTTTGTTCATTTGGGAGGGAGCAATGGCAGAGAAAGGTCAGTATGTTCATCTTGCTGAGCCCTGTGCTGCATCACCACCGTTTATTCTGGCTTTTTGTCTAATCCTTCACTTAACTTCTTTTCTGTGTGTATAATTTGCTACTGAACTCAAGCTGGACTAGCAGGTGAGAAGGAGGAGACACTTGTCTGCCAGGACCCAAGGTCTGAGCCGGTGCCTGGCCAAGGGGCATGGATACAGCCACAAACACTAGATAGACTTAAAGCCCATGATGATGTTCACAGGGGAGCATCCATCCTGCTCAGCTGGGAAGAAGGATCAGGCTGCTGCATATTCATGTTTCTGCAAGTGATGCTTGTCTGAGAGTGCTGGTGAAGGTATCTGTGCTGCTGTGCTTTGATCAGTGTCTTTGGAGTATGTGCACAGCCTCACTGCTGGTGAGCACTGACCTGCACGGAGGAGCAGCATCAGCCCGACTGGGACTGGAGCAACTCCTGGGTCTGCGAGCAATTCAAGCTAAAACCTCACCTCTAGTAGACCAGGAGGAAGAAATCCCGAGTCCCAAATCCTTGAATACAGATACTCCCTTAGCATCTATCCAACATGACTGTCTGTCCTTCAACAGGGACACTTCATGTAGAGAACAACACAGGAATTTAAAACCTTACTTAAAACCCTGTTTTCTTCTTCAAAAAGAAGAAGTCATCGCACATAGACATAACCCAAATTTTAAAAGCTAGGGTAGCATTCAATCTCATTGAAAGAAAAAAGAAACAGGTACTTTCTCTACAGACGTTATTCAGGTTTTTACAAGGCCCTGGAAGCCCTGGTTTCATTGGATCAGATGCGTCATTCATCAGATGCCCAGATGGCTGCGCTTTGGCATGGGAACTGCAGGCAGTCTCCGGGCTCTGGGAGCTGGTGCAACCACCTCCCAGGCAGGATGATAAGATTTGCATTAGATTTTGGTTGAACTGTACTTATTATGAAGAGTGTTCTAACCTTTATAAATCAGTTTTCTCTGGTGGGGAAGGAGGAAACAACTTTATGTCAAGCTTTAGTGGGAAAGCTTAGAGGAAGAGGAAAAAAAAAAGATCCTAAATAGAGAGGCTTGTCCCATGTTCCCCAAAACAAGCATAACTAAATACAACAGAATCCTCCAGTCATAATGTGACTCTTTAATTCTTGATGAACAGCTGTATCTGTGATGATGGAAAGGGGAAAGGAAAACATATAAAAAAACCATGTCATACTCTGATGAAGCAGGAAAGAAGGTGGAAGGAAAACTAGGGATTTAATGGGTGTTAGCTCTCTTAGGTGATGTTTCACTCACTGATTGGAAAGGCTGTGACTGAGACACGGAAAGCAGTTATGGTTTAAGGATTTCTTTACTGAGAGACAAACAGGTCAAAAGAAACACACACCTTCTTTTCCAGCCTGTCAATCAGGTTTTGCAGTCTGTTTATCTGGGTCATCCACTGGCCATTTTCCTCCATCCAACCTTTGGAAAACATAAATAATGAACTTTTATCAAATGTTACTCAATACTGGAATACAGCATATTCATTTATTTTATAAAAATGTTTGGCTTAGCTGGCAATTCATTTTGCTTCTTGAAGATTGTGCTGCAACTAGTTCCATGTTCATTTAGGTGTAACTACAGGAAAGCATGATTTTGACTATATGAATTATTTTCTTTAAGATGTAACTGAAATCCAATACGTAATGAAAACCACATTCTAGATTAGTACATTCAGGTGCTTTTGAAATCATGCTGGTACCTCAAGAAAGAAGTACTCTCCTCTGCGGATGTAACCAGCTCATTACCTGAGTACCTTCTGCGCAAAATTCATAAATCATCTGGGCCGTGTGTGTGCGTATGCGTGTGTTAAGGTTTTCTCTGTCTTAATATTTTTCTTAGTTTGCCATTTCTTCACCTTCTTTACGTAAAGGTTTCTCTAAGAGCAGGATTCAGCTCTTCTGCTGCATAGCAAGCGTGTCTTTGGGATTCCTTTCAGTTACATCCCACGGAGGGACCATGTGTGTGTCCTGACTGCAGTTCCTCTTTCCCCTGAGAGCACCCGTGAAAGTGAAAGAAAGGCAGTTAAGAATGTCTGAAACACCCTGGCGTGGGTAATACAGCTCTGGTGACAGGATCTTACTTCCTCCTGCAAAGAGACATCAGAGCTGCTGTAGGAACCTGACTGCAAGGACATTGCCATAGTCAGTCTGTTGCTGTTCTTAGGGTCCTGATACAGTGCTTCCAGCAGAAGTCCAGGATTATTCAAAGGTTAAGAGTATGAATGTTCTTTCCAAAAAAACCAAACCAAACCAAAACACATCATTCTCATGAACAGTAGAAAAGAATTAATTGGGTGTACATCTGCAGCTAAGTGGTCTAGGTTTCTGGCATGGCATGTTGAGGAATCCTGATATTGAGGGATTCCTGAAGGAGCCTCCTAAAATAATTGTAGAATGGCTTGTATGCATTGGGAATAAAGGGCCTTTTCTTTATTCAGAGAAGGGTCATTTAGCTGCTACAGCTGTTTTCATACTTAAACTCTGAGGGGTTTTCAGCTTTTTAGTAGTTACCTGCAATATGCTGTCTTTAGGGCTTTCATGTATCCACTAATTATGGTATAACCTTGTGGTTGACCCTGTAGCTAATTTAGTAACATTAACTTGATGTCCTTGCAGCTAATGACCCTTCTCCACCTTTCCAACCAAACAGCATCCCTAGGTGCTTGATGAATTTCAGCAATATTTTTTATTAGGATTGATCCATCCTCCACTAGATTCTCCTAGAATGAGATTTTGGGTTTGAGATGCGCAATTTATGCCTGTGGTGACTGCAAATTTTGACCGATTCAAGATCGATTATGTTTGTCATAATAACTTTCATATCTTTTTCTCCCAAGTCATGGAAGTTAGCAGCAGAGGAAAGACTAAAGACACTGTGTCTTGTCTCTTTATATAGATAAGACATGCTCTTTTTAGAAGACTTCCTAGCTCCCCATCTCTACTGCAACCATATTTATAACTGTATAATGATCTGATATCATAGAGCAAACGTCAAGCCAGAAAATGTTCTGCAAAGGCACAAGCATCTCTGAGCCTCTCTAAAGTCTCTGGAAAATTTTGCTTTGCTAAAGCCTCAAGAAAATGCTCAAGGAAACACATATGTGCATGATGAGAGCAGTTGCTGGCATCACCCACAGTGTGAATGTGTATGGCAGTGATTGCTCTAAAGACAGAGAAAGGTTATTTATCAGAAACTGAAGATTTTTCAACACATGCTCTTGATATGCAAATTCAGTAACTTGCTCATTTTCCAGCCGAGAGTTCCTGTGGCACTTGGACTTACGTTTTGACCAAACAAAGAAATCTTAATACTTGGGATGTACCATGGGTGTGATACGTAGAGGAGGCAGAGTGTGGCTTTGCCTGAACAAGTACAAAGGCTAAAGAAGTGCTTGCTTGAGAGTTGAGCACGCACACGCACCTGCATTGTTACTGTGCACATGGGTAGCAGGCAGTAAGGAGGAAGACCAAGTGCTGAGACAAACACAGATCTTGTCTAGTATATTTTTTCTGTATATGTGTGTGTATGCATGTTTTAAATATCTTTAAAATGTGAAATGCCATACCTGTGCTAAAACGAGGGCTGTTTGGTGACAGGCTGTTATTCCTCTGCAGCCTTCGAGCTGAGCGTTTTCCTGGCCACGGAACTGAGAGCACTTCTGGTTTTGCTGGATCTTGTCTGCACAGAAACAGCAGACTTTATAAAGTGAAAAAAGGAAGGTTAAGCTGGTGTAAACCTATCTTTTAGGGAGAGAAAGCTCAAAGTTGGTGTTTGTGATATGGCTCTGACCTGACCTAATGAACCATTCACACCGTTCCCTCATTCGCATGAGTTTCACGACATCTCTGCGGAAGAACTGGGGTCACAAGAACAGCTAAAAGTGAGATATGAACTTTAAATGTTGACCCCTTCAACTTAAAGATTGAAAAGGTAAACAGTAACATGTATCTGATAATAAGGAAGGAAAACTGATGAGAATTAGCTAATACTGGATGGAGAACAGATACATTTCTGGGACTGTGAGCATCCTTAAATTAGTTTAGGAATGTGTTAGTGGGATTTTGATTCAGACAGTCTGGCTCTGGGTTAAGCATAATTGTAGATGATTTTACGTAGGGACTGGGGCATCTGCACTAGGAACTAACTCATTTTCTCCAAAATAGCTGTAGTTGAAATGCTGAGTTCACCTGGCTTTTCCATTGCTACTCCTATATTCCTTCAGTTTGCGGGGTGAAACGTAAAATGGTGTTGGACGTTCATGGTGACCCCTCTGCTCACACCCTTCACTGTAGCTGGGCAGGAGGTTTGCTCACCTCTCCTGCCGAGTCTGCTCCTCTGTGGTTTCTATGGCACACTCCACGGAGCTCTGGAGGGACTGAAGCTGGTTCAGTGTTTCCTTCAAAAGAAAGCGAGTCACAAACTGCTCCAAATTAGAAGCTTCCTGATAGTCCTAAAAAAAAATAAAAAAATAAAGTAAGGATTTGCCTACTAGGTTGGAAATGCATGAGGAAAGATTCAGATTTAATTCAGAAAGGAAGCAGCTTGGATATTTTCATGCCTATACATGCGAACCACATAAGCAACCTATCTTTACATTTTGGGACCAAAAGACCTCTACATTTCCAGGTTTAAATGCTGACCCCACCAAAGCTGAGAAAGTGTCTCAGCATCATTTCCACCTCCAAAAAACCCCCTTTTCCTTACATTTCTTAACTGCAGTTGGTGGCAGTACCACATTACTTCTTAAGTGTGGAAAAGCCAAGATATGATTGACAAGTGCAGAAATAGCTTTTATTCAGCTCCACACTTGTGAAAGAAGTTTATTGAGCCCACTGGCCTGTCTCTGACAGTGATTATGGGAATAGTCTTTGAGCAAGGCACATACTTAGTGATACTCCCCGAAAAACTCCACCAGCAGTTTGGCTGGAGGACTGCCTGTGCCAGGGAGATTGCCTTCTGAACTTAACAGTCTTTAACTGATTTTTGTTCCTATAATTTGTTTAATTATTTTTGAAACCATGTATCAATATATTTCACAATTACACTAAATGCATCCAGAAGTTCCTTGAGTTAGAGCTTGGCTTAAAGTTTGCACTTATATTTAGCATAATATAAAAAACCTCTTTGTGGTTTTCTCATTAATAAATAGAGACGATAGACCCCTATAGCCTCTGCTTACTGTGTAGAGCTCCCATCTGGAAAAGGGAAGGAAAATGGACTTCCATTTCTAACTCTGAATGAATTTGTTGGGTCCTACTCTGATGAAAGTATGGTGGTGTGCATTTTTCATATGCCTCAAGTCTGCTTATGTGTGCAGAAATCCCATTCAGCTGATCCTGAAAGCCTTTGGCTACAATTCCATCTAAAATGGTTTCATAAAACATGAGGTACATTGAATAAAAGATTTCTCTAGTCACCACATTTGAAGATGGGTTGACGGTCTGTAATCTCCAAGCTTTAAAAAAAAACTGTCATTTGAATGTCGTTGCCTCCTACTCGAGCTGACAACCCATTTGAGTATTTTTGGCAATGCATGAGTATTTTCAAGCTCTTCCCTGTTCTTCTCAATATGAAATGCCTTTTTGACTTTTAGACTTCTCTTGGAAATTTTGCATGTATGTGTTTGCAATCAGAACACAAATGTGGGACGTTTTGAAACTTAAATATAAAATAAAAGGACTAAGTTAATAGCTTTAAAAGCATTTTGCTCTCAAGTGAGAGCAGTTGATTCACAATATGTTATTAACTTAGTTCTTGATGGAAGACTTCTGCTAGAGAGATCTCAGATGTTAAACCACTCATGAGTCATCGGAACTTACTCATGTTGCCAGAAGCAACTTCTATATTTAGTTCTGTCTTCAGATGAATCAGGTGTAAGCCACTCTCCAACAAATAATTTCTCATTTATACTTTTTTAAAATAGATTTTCATGGGAGATTGTCCACCTGTTGAATGAATACCTTAGGCTCACACCAGTCCTACAAGTAACATTTATGGCAACCTTTATGATTAGTATAACTTATGCAATAGCAAAGCTTATTTTCTTCTTCTTCTACATTGTCTTCATTGCAACTGATTTAAAACTGGTGCACCTGGCAGACATCATTTAATTTCAAAGAACTTTGGTTCTCTGGGGCATGTTAGAACAACATGTGTAGTATGGGCAGTTAAATCAAGCCCTGCAGAAGAAATCCAGGGTATGTTACAATTTTTCACCTTCCACCAGTACTCTTGGAAATAAGTGATGACAGAACCGACCACTTCTTGTAAGTTTTTGAATACCGAGGCGATCTCACAAGAGTAGAATAATCAAAGTGTTTCAAAATCCTGGGCATCCAAAAAGCAAGTGCTACAGATGCCTCCATATAGTTTCCTGCTTGTAGTCATTGTAAATCTGATACCGGTATGCTGAATTACAACTTAAAATGTACATCCATCCTGTTTCATTTTGCTTAATGCTCAGGTGGGCCCTTGCTGATGGGAAGGGATCATACAAACATCAGCTCTGTAATAGTTGCTGCTCTCTGAGGCTGGCTGCTTTTTGACTCCTTTAGAAATATTACCTGCACCTGAAAATCATTATGATTTCAGGTTTTTTTTTTCCCCATCAGAACCACTACAGGTTTGTGCATTGCACCAGGATTTAGTCTGTTTTTGATTCCTGTTCTGTTGTTCCACAAGTTCTATACTTGGAAAAGACCTATTGGAAAGGTCCTTGTGATCTATAAATACAGCTTACAGTTACAGGTACACAGAGATTTTTTCTAAAGATGGCCCATGCAGGCAGGTTGCTAACATATCTGTGTGAGTCTAGAATTATCAAAGACTCTTTCCTTATGTACATTTTACCCAAACAGTAGTGCTTACAACTCTTCTATACAGAAGACTTAACTCTTTTAATGGGTAAATGGCTACTCAGTGTTTTTCTTTAAGTAACGGCTCCAAGCCAGCAAATCTGAGCTCACAGCAATGTTGGACAGCTTTGACTCCTGCCCACTGAAAGACAACTATGTCTACCTGTCCTTCTAAAATTCTTCAAAGGTCATGGACAAAGCTATTCAGCATATATAAATTGTCAGCATTATTATAATTTATTATATTATAATTCATGGAGGGAAAAAGATTAGCCATTACAATTCAACTTAAACCTCAACTCCAGCTCTCAGCAATGAGGAATTACATGCTTTGTTATCATTTCACCGCTCTACTTCATACAGAAAAATGCTTTCATTTGCATTTCACTAGAGGCACAATGGTACAAGATTTCATTAGGAGAAAGACATTGTTATTTCTGAATTAAGAAAAACGTGTATCAATTTATTAAGTGTCTATTATATTAAAATCAGCATAAGTGGCATGCCCAGCATTTGTATTGTTAGTGTATCGTGCCACCAATTAATAATAGGACCCACTGATGGTGTCTATATATAAATTAGAAAAATGACTTAATTTCATTAGCTGCAAATTACCATTTACTAGCATATACATTATACTGCACAGCAGTTTGAGTAGTCTGCATGAAATAAGTCTGTGTTAACATATCACTCTGCTTGTTAGTTTTACTGATTGTGAGTGAATGAGGGTAATTTTCCACATCTACCTCATCAAGAGACAACTGTGACCTTTGTAAGCAGCTAAGTTTTGAGTTCCCATTAATGCAACTGAAAATACACATAATTGGGTGATTCTCTGGAAAAGGTCACTGTGGCCTTTAAATCTTGCTTACAGCTGTGTTAAAAGGTTCAGAAGAGGTTCTCCTTTTATAATGATGGAGGTGGTGGGGCTTAGGTATCCACATCGCAGGAGTCCACATCTCAGGGCCACCACAGGTTCAGTCACCCTCTTGATCCTCTCAAGTCCTGGTGCCAGCCAGTGACCTGACACCACACTTACCCACTTATCGCAAGAGCAGCTCCTTGAGATGTAAAGGAGAGAGAGACCTGTGTTCACTGACTGGGGACATGCAAACTAAATTTGGTTGGGGGAAGAAACTCTGAAATCTCTCAGAAGGGGTGGGAGCTTAGGCAAAAGTTCCACAAAAATAGTGGGAAAGGACATCTGGCTGTCATCTAGTCCAAGCCCCTTTTCAGAGCAGGGCCAACTTCAAAGCTAGTGCAGGCTGCTCAGGGCGATGTCCAGCTCAGTCTGGGACATCTCCAAGCATGGAGATTACTCCATTTCTCTGCAGAAAGAATTTTCCATTTGTCTCTTCCCTTCCACAACCTGCAGACATTGCCTCTTGTGCTTTTGCTGTGCACCCCTGAAAGAGATGATGTTGTTTTGTCTTCACTGCAACTCCCCTTTAGACAGCAGAATTACATCTTCCCACAGCCTCTTCTCCAGGCTGAACAAACCTAGTCCCCTTGGCCTCTCCTTCCTGTATTGCTATTCTACTGTGTAGCACATTATGTTATATAGCACTTTGTAACTATTTATTGTACTTTATTTGTAAAATTAGTTACAATAGTTATTACTGTTTCTTACTTTGCAATTTTCTGTTTCCTATTTTATGTCATAGAAAAATAATTTCATAAAAGATATTTATGCTTATCTTTACAGAAAATACCCCCAAGGTGACTGAAAAGTAGTTATAATTGACAAAGACTCAGCGAGGAATAATCTATTTAAATTTCCCTTGACCATGGGATGTCTCGTGCCCTGTGTGTTTATCCTGAATTAGTGGGACAATGCCATGTGTTACAACTTTAAATTGAGGATATAAAATAGGTCAGGATAACTGGTATGCTGGTGTGAATTTTTCATATGCCCACAGGAAAAAAAATCAAAAAAAAAATCAAGCGTTTTGATTTAATTCCCTAAGATCTAGTTCTTCAGACTGTATCAGAAGAGTAAAGTCAAGAGTAAAATCATAAATTCACCAGAAGGCAGATCCAGAGATGCTCACTGTGTTGACTTTTACAGCATCCTCATTGTAAAAATGAAAAAGCATAGCATGCCAAACTATTACATAGATTCAGCTTCAGGTTTTGAGTGCGGCACAAGCGTTCCAAGTTTATCAAAGTATTTTATTTGGAATAAAATACATATTTCAGTTCTGCCTACAGAATTGGAACAGTGACAATCTCTGCTAACCACTTGCAGTGCTGACGTAAGAGCAAGGAAAAAAAAAAGGTAATCATGGGCGATTATAGGAGAATATTGATGTATAATTGGAATAGCATGCATCAGAATCACATAGTCTATCACTCTACTGGGATTACTGAAGAAGTAATATACTCCTACTGCAGTAATAGCACGTACGAAATTCATGTATGGATAAAAAAATAACTTGTATTTAACTGCTATTAAGTGCATCACACAGCTTGAGACAAGAAACTGTGTTTTATATCAGCAGGTAGCAGGGATATGTGTAATGCCATTGCTCCTGGGAGAAGTTTGTAAGGATTGCAAGGAAAACATCAAAGCTGTTGGTGGTGTTTTGATAGGTATCGACAGGAGAAAGGCTAGGTTAAATGTTTCTTTTTCTGCTCTGAAGTTCATTCTATACACTTCTATGTTTAAAGGTATGGATAGTAACTTAATTAAGGGGTTTGGTTTGGTTTTGATTGGTTGTTTGCTTGTAAGTTCTGACTATTTAACACATCTTCTCTTCTACTAGCAGAATTTTGAGCATTGCCTCCTTCTCACCCGGTAGGTATAAGACTTCACGAAAAAGATCAAAGAAGATCCGAAGAATTTTCATTACTCTGATAAGGAGCTAGAAGGAGAACCATGCCCTAATAGTCACAATCTTAAATAAATTTCATAGATAGAAAATCCTATGAAATTAAATTCTAAAGCCTCATTTATTAATGTCTCTAGCTAAAATTAGCTGTTTATTCATAGGGTCATCTCTGCCTTTAGCGGGGTGCAGCTGGTGATATATTTAGCCCTATCACCAGCATTCTTCTCTCACAAGTGGTGTTCCCAGGACTCAGTATTCGGGGCAGTTCTGTTTAGTATCTTTGCCAGTGATCTGGATGAGGGGATCGAGTGCACCCTCAATAACTTTGCAGATGACACCAAGTTGAAAGCAGGAGTGTTGATCTGCTGAAGGATAGGAAGGTTCTACAAAAGGATCTGGACAGGCTGGATCAATGGGCTGTGACCAATAGTATGACGTTCAACAAGGCAAAGCACCGGGTCCTGCACTGGGGCCACAACAACCCCATGGAACACTCCAGGCTTGGGGAAGAGTGGTTGGAAAGCTGCCAGTGGAAAAAGACCTGGGGATGCTGATTGACTGAGCTGAACATGGGCCAGCTTGTGCCCAGGTGGCCAAGAAGGCCAGCGGCATCCTGGCCTGTATCAGAAATAGCGTAGCCAGCAGGACTAAGTACGTGATCATCCTTCTGTACTTGGTGAGGCTGCACCTCAGATCCTGTGTTCCGTTCTGGCCCCTCACCGCGAGGGAGACATTGAGGTGTTAGAGTGGGTCCAGAGAAGGGCAAAAACCTGTTGAAGGGTCTGGAGCACAAGTGTGATGAGGAATGACTGAGGGAACTGGGGGTGTTTACTCTGGAGAAGAGAAGGCTCAGGGGAAACCCTATGGCTGTCTACAACTACCTGAAAGGAGAATGGAGTGAGGCTTGGGTTAGTCTCTTTCCCAGATAACAAGTAATAGGAAAAGAAGAAATAGCCTCAAGCTGCCAAGGACACGCGTGGTTTAGATTGGATATTAGGGAAAATTTCTTCACAGAAGGGGTGTCAAGCACAGGAACAGGCTGCCCAGGGAAGCGGTGGGTCACCACCCATGGAGGTATTTAAAAGATGTGTAGATGGGGTGTTTAGGCACATGGTTTAGTGGTGGACTTGGCAGTGCTGGGTTAACAGTTGGATCTGATGATCTTAAAGGTCTTTTTCACTCTAAACAATTCTATGATTTTAGATTGACACTGACCTGAAAAAACTTTGTGATAAAGGAACAGATGAAGTGGATTCAAAGCCAATGCATGAAACTTAATAACCAGGATAAACAGAGTAATACTTGCCTTAGGTTATTCTTACACAGTAGCTATTCATTACATTCATTCTGTGAAAGGTGCATTTGTAAAAAGTGCAATTTCAAAGAGAACAAGATTAGATTCTATGAAAAATGTTAAATTCTGCTCACATGCCCAATCTGGTGCTAGCCGATTTAACACAGATTATGTGAAAACAAAACTACAATTTGAAGCTCCATTTTTCCTCAAACAGAACGTTAGCTGTGGAACTCTGTTGTAGACATATGCTTATCTAGCTTTTTTGCCTTTTTCCAGTTATTTTGTTTTGCAATATAATTTACATAATCACTACTGTTACTATTACTCAAATATGCAATTAAAAAAATCTTGGTATTCTGGTTTATAATGGGTATCAACCCTCCACAGTGCAGCTGTTTACATAATTACTATAAATGCACCATCAGTAACTAAATTGCATGTCCCTGTGTTACTCTTTCGGCTCCTATAATCTTCTCTTTTACTTTGACTAGCTCCTATTTTTAGATTATTCAAGAAGTTTTCCAGTAATAACAACACTGCATTAACTTCACTTAGACTGGTTTTTTTGAGCAAAGCAGAAAAATGACTGATTTCATAGCAGCAAAGAATAAGACATGCACTATCAGTCCCCAAATCCAGCATCGTGCTGTTGCACACCACATACTGCCCTATCTTTTTGCAAGCAACATGTAAAAAGTAAAAAGTAGTTATTTTTTTTTTGCCCCCAAATGCTTAGAAGGATATTCCAGAATTTGATTATTGAATAAAAATTATCTTTCATTTCCATCCTAAACTTAATATTATGTTTTTCATATTTAAATGCTGGGTATAAACCAGTTGTGGTTACTGCTGCTTATGTGGTGGTTGCTAGTTCACCAAGTGTGGTCCCCAGCTATCACAGAAAGCGTATTTGCTGTCCTTCATTAAAAAGCTGCAAAGGAGAGAAGAAAGTCCCTGCAAAGCAGTTTCCTACTGACAGTCCTTCTTGCTTATTTCAATGTTCCCTTTACTTTAGATTTGAATTCCTCTTTTTGCTATTCATAAATGTTTTCTATTGGGTGTGTAAAAGTCCTGCTCAACCCAAGTCACTGATATGCTGGAGCAGGAAGCATGTCCCATCCTGGAACCCCCCTCATCACTTGGCCACCAGCCAGCTGTGGTTAAACTTTCACTAACACTGCAGTATAAGCTGCCCTCAGGAGCAGGGGGTTTAAAATCATCTGAAATGGTCCCTGCTTCTGCACAGGCCTCTGCTGCCAGCCATCACTGTGCAGGTGCCATGGGGGTACATCCTGGCTGGAAAATGGCCCCGTGCCATTGGCAAAATGGAAGGCAGAAAGCAGGAGAGTGCTCTTCAGCTAGTGAAAAAATGTGAACTTTAAATGGGTGTTACAACTTTGATAAAAGGCACTGTCAGATCAGGGTAAGCCATCACCAGGTCTTCCTTTGTGAGACAGCTCCTCTGAGCAAACACCCTTCAGACCTCAGAGCTATTCAAGCACCTAAACTTGAGTCTTGTGCCCTACAGAGACCCCCAGTTTCCAGCTGTTGCCTCAGACGGGGGTCTCGTTCTGCCCCTGGGTCTCCAGAGAGCCCGTGTGTATTTGTCAGGCCTGTGCAGACACGTTGGACATCCCTGAATACAGATTCTCTAAAATACCACTAGATGCTTGATTAAACCCCTGAATATTTCTGTATTGTCAACTTCATTGTATACAGAAATTACATTTATAGTGATTAAATGAGGTTTTTCCAGTTTGCTGAGAACAGAATAGCCCACCACCACCAGCAGGCTGCATTTCCAATAAGCTATAGCAATACCAGAAATAGAGAAAAACTTGTTCCTACTGAATAAGTGACAAATAGCAACAATTTTATGGCTTGATACCTAAAGGAAGACGTTCTTTTGTCTCTAAGTTCCTGATTTTCAGCATTCACAAGTCAACAGAACCAAGATATCAAGCACCTTAAAAAAACTGGTTTATTTTTATCTATTTGCATCATTACTCAGTGACAGATTCTCTGTGCTCTGAGTTGCAAAATTTCTCTTTATTGTATTTATATGTGACTGCAAGCTACTAAACATGCAGCTTGCTGAAAATGTTATGTTTATTTGGATAATAAAGCCCCATGAGATTCAATATTTTAGTTACATATGCTTCTGTGTTTTGCTATAAAACATGTCAGGAAAAAAAGGCTTAAAGAAGCAAGCCCTCTAATGCCTTTGTGAAGTTTTGCTGAGTCTAATTTGTAATGCTTCCTGTATATAAGATGAAGAAGAAATGAGATAAACAGAACGACACCAGCTTGTACTTTCATCAGGAAAATATCAATCAGGCAGGTACAAGAAAATAACTGACACTACTGATTAATCTGTCCTCAGCACTCCTGCGTAAGCAACTCACACAGACTCTTGACATATGAGAAAAATGATCAAATATCAAATGCCACAAATCCCTTTTAAAATCCTCAGATATGTGTTTCCTTTCCTTGTGTAAAGATGAAACACGAGGAGAGCAGTAGCAAAATGGAAGGTCTGTAGCTCTCCAAGCACCCTCTGGTAAGCTGTTTTTTGTATTCAAAGTGTGTTGCTTGCAATGCAACTCTGTGGTTTTTGTGCTGAAGTATGTTCCTTGCTATATCTATTTCTCTGCATTTTTAGATTAAGACTTTCCCATCAAGCCCCAGAATGGTGTAAGGAAGTCTGGTTTGAAAGTTTCTTGAACCTGCTAACACACTGGAACGTTTTCTCCCATATATGACTTGGTATGTCTGCTTTCAGATAGCACAGGGCTGGAATAATGGAGAAAAGCTCAGTTCAATAAAGCTGTGCTGACAACCCTTTCAAAACACAGAGGGCAATAAAGTACATAGAAATTATCCTGCAATTACCTTGCAGGAATCAGTTATTTGCTAATGTGTTGCTGTCCTGGTTTGAGCAGCAGCAGTCAGTTTTCTCCTTCTTAGGAGCTAGTACAGTGCTGTGCTTTGATCTTTTGGCCTTGGAGCAGTGGTGATAACGCCGATGTTTTCAGTTGCTGCTCGAATGTTTGGTGTGGCCAAGGACTTTCTGAGCCTCATGCTCTGCCAGGGAGGAGGGGAGGCTGGGAGGGAGAAGAGACAGGACACCTGACCCAAGCTGACCAAAGAGGTATTCCATACCACAGCACGTCATGCCCAGGATGTAACGGGGAGTTACGCCGGAAGGGCTAGAGGGACTGCAGGGTTGGAGGAGGTATCGGTCGGTGCTTGGCTGGGGGGAGTGGGGTGAGTTATTGGTCGGCTGGTGTTGAGGTATTGTATTCTTTCCTCTTGTTATTTCCTTTATCATTATTATTATTGGTGGTAGCAGTAGTGATCTATGTTATACCTTAGTTACTAAACTGTTCTTATCTCAACCCGTGGGAGTTGCATTCTTTTTGATTCTCCTCTCCGTCCCTCCAGGAGCAGGGGGAGGGCAAGAAGTGGGGGGAGTGAGTGGACGAGGTTTGTGGTTGGGTTTAAACCATGACAGTTGCATTAAAAGTATCTATATGTGGAAATGATTTGGAGTGATGGGGACAATTTGGTTGATCTTGATTTAAATCCAGGAATCTACAGCCAAGCCAAACTCCGGTTGCTCTTGGTGGAAGATTATATTGGGTTTGTGTGGTAAAGTTTGGGTGGGGGGTACATTTTATGGGGTTTTCATCTGTATCTCTGTCTGCATCTGGAATAAGGTGGGTTTATAGATTGGATTTAAATTTTTCAGACATGCCAACCCACTGTTCAGCTTTTCATTCAAACCTGACATCTTCTCTGGGGTTTCCTTGGAAACTGAAGCTGAAAAATTTTGCTAGGGCTTCAATTCAACAGCTGCCCCCCTCATGCACAGTATCTACTGAGTATGGGCAACTTGAATTAGTAGGAGAACACAGACTTTCTATAGGAAGGACTGAGTGGTGATTGTTTATCGGACTCTAAGCTGGATAAATGAAATGATCGTTTTTCCACGTTGCTCCCTTTTCCTCTCAAATATTTAAGACTGAAGGAGCTGCTTACCTGAAGTGGCATGCACTCTGGGAAAGTTTAGCAGCGACTCAGAGGTGCTGAGCTTTCTCTAACCCACAAAAAGTCAGAGGGGATGGAAACCTCACAGCAACCCTGAGGACTGATAATCTGTAATCAGCCCCACACTCTGCAGAGTGGAGTTCAGGTTCAGTCTCAGAAGTTTCTACTTTTCATTTTTAATACGATAATTTGGTCCTGGCCATTGGAAACAGACTCAGCTCCTGTACATAAACACAGCATGTCTTTGTAGCTCTCAAAGTGTAAGTCTTCAATTCTGGTTTGTTGGGTTTTTTTCCCTTTCCTGTATATGAATTTTCAAACTAGATGTTGGCTTAGAAGATAGTAACAAATGCTCCCATTACTCAGTGACTACTCAAAGGACCAGGTGACTACAGTGGCAGAGCAGTGACAAAACTTCATTTTGCACTGGGAGAGGAAACCCAGGCCTTGCTCTGGATTCATGCTGATGTCCATTCATAACCAGACCACCCATTTCTGAGGACCCGCTTGTTTATGCTGGGGAGTTAACTTAAAGTAGGAGCTACATCACATCTTGTGTGTCGGTGGTGATGTGCATCATTTATCCATGATATCCCAATATGCTAACTCCTTTTGTTGCACCCCTAGCCCTATCACAGTAGTGGGAGGGCTAGAGCAGCTCTGGTGAGCACCTGGTGCCCAAGCAGGGTCAACACACCACAGTTATTTTCTTCAAACTATTTCCAGATGTTGATATGCTGATAACATTTACCCACATCTGGATATGGAACCCTCTCTTGGTACAATTTGAAGAATGTTCTTCAGATATTTTGCAAAGATAATTGTAGTTATATGCAAACTGTAATACTGTGCAAACAGAGCTTTACAGCTTTGAAATGCAGCCATTTAGAGAAGCCTTTTCCTATTGGACTTTTGCTACAAACATGCATATTTGGAAGAACTTAAATATGAATTAGTAACTTGACCTACATAAGGAAAATACTGGATACACATTCAAGTAAACAAAATATAAAATGTAAAAAAAACGCCGCAATTTTTACTCACTTTCTTTGTTTTGTCCATTGCCTTCAGTATGGTTATGTTTAAGTCTTCCAAGACTGATAAAACATTTTCATACTCTCCTAAGTGCTGGGAAAAGTATTCTAAAGGAAGAAAACCCATGCCAGCTATTAATGACCTGAAAAATCAATGTTTCATGAAATACCAATTTTATCATGTCTGAATTCAGTTATGGTGTTATTAGCTATCTAAACATACAAAATGAACAAGAGTTACAATGAAAATGATGATTTTTTTTTCCTTCAAAATCATTCCCAGAGTACTTAAAAATACCATAAGCAGTGTTTAAAAACATTTTCCTTCAATAAATGATTTGACAAATTGACAAAAATTTAAAATGTCAGTTTAAGAGCTGAAACAGACCGACAAAATGTCTGCATTTTCTTTCCAAACTGGATTTCCAGTCTAATAGTTTACTACAGTTACTAGCAGGAAATGAAGTTTTCATGTGCATGTACTAAATCTGATTATTTCCATACAAAAATGAGTAATTCTCGTAAAGTCCTTAGAGGACATATGATCAAGGGGTGTCTGCTGTGATTTGGGGTTGAGTCAGAAATTAAGAGACCATGAGCTGGCCAGATAAGCTTCTAGTCCCAGGTACTATGATGATATTTTCACCAATCACAATGTATGCAAAATGCTTTTAACAAAAATCATGGAAATAACATCATAAGTTGTGGGATATCCTTGCATAGGTGCTCAAAGCAAAGGTGCTCAAACAGAAAGAGCTGATGTAAAATCAGGGTGCATAACTCAGAGGCATTACAGTGAGAGGAGGAAGCAAACGTGGGAAATCATGACCCAAGTTTGCATTTGGCCAATGTGATGAAACACAATAGGGAGAGGCACAGAGGGGAAAAAGCATGAAAAAGAAGGAAAAAAATAACGTTAAAGCTAGAGACTGTGTTAGACAAGGCACTTGGACATCAAATCACCTGGAAGAGCATGAAAAACAACAACTAAATGGCAGACAGGAAGAACAAGATTAGATAGGAGCTTTCTGAAATAATAAATAGCAATACTTTGAGGCTTTTTAGAGGTCAGCATGGACTTCTTGAGGGAGTCATGAAACATAAGGTTTCAGGACACTGAAACATAACCTGGTATCGCTGAAAGATTGAATGAAATGATATAGAAGGAAAATGTATCGTGAATTGGTATCCTGGAAATGAATCTTCATTTCTGACACCTCAAGTAACTCAGAAAGAGCTGTATAATCACTAGGTTAAACACGTGTTCAGTAAACTTAGTACCAGGTTCACAGACGAGAAATACCCTGCTTGGCAACCTATGAAAGATATAAAAGGCAGCTGAAGTAGCCCATGTTTAACAAAACCAGAATGACCATTAGGCAGACACCCCAAGCTCCAGTCCCAGCTCTGGCCCCGGCCCTAGCCCTTTGGCTAGTCTGCAGGGTTAGGTTCTGAGCAACACAGTAACACATCAAAAGCAGTAAAACTCTGGTGGAGCAAGGCCACCAAGCCTTCCTTGGCCAGTTTTATATAATTTTGGCAAGATGTTCAACCAGAAGTCATCACAACCCAAGTCACTTCACCTGAATCTCTTGTCATATATTTACAAGCCACAGTCTAAGTAGGTTCTTGGCCATAGGTCGAGTCATTGTGTGTGCGAGTAAGTGAGCTGGCATTGAACTTGAACAGTATTTTCAGCTTTTATAAGTCTTTAACATCACTGGCCAATGGAATAGTTACCAGGCTGTCATCCTTCCCTCAGAAATAGTCTGGTTTTAACAAGCATAACTGGATTTTTTTGGATGTTTTGTGGGAGGACTTACAGAAATTCTCTGTGGATTGTTTTCTTCTGCAAACAGCACTCCTAAATCAGGTGCTGTACGATCAGCTAGAGAGCAAACAGGGTTTGGGTGAAATTACAGCTCAGAATGTGGTACAGAAATGGGTAACTGGGCCTTGCAAGAGGGTTTTTTCCTTGTGGGGAAGGATAATAGAACTTGTCAACCTGCTGTTATCACTGGCTCAAGTTGGAGGGACACAAGGAATTTTCTTCCATGGGTTACTAATATGACAACCTCTTTCAAAATTGACAAAGCATGCCTTTGAAAGTGATAAACCAGCTAGAAAAAATATCTCACATGAAAGGGAAATAAGATAAAAGCTATCTATCTATCAGAGCAGATCTTGAAGCTCAGAGAATGTGAAGTATTGATTAGGTAAAACATTTTCAAAGTAACTTCTGCAAGTAATGGATGACAGAGTGTACAAAGGTTGCAAGTCATCTTCATTTTCCCAGGAGTTCTTTCAACTGAAACTATTTTCTGTTTGAGCTACAAAGATTAAATGGGGAAAAAAAATCGTATCACATTATATGTTCACTTGTGCAGGGCTGCCAAAGGCATAGATTATTCTAGAACACATAGATAATGTGTTCTTGCCCAAAAAGGAACTTACCGCAAAGCTCTTCCGTGTCAAGGTTGCTGGAAAGATAAGAGTATAGAAGGTTAGTAAGCTTAGTAATTTATTTTTGTTGGACTGGTAAACAGTAGGACTTAAAGATTAGCCTGACTCAAGGATCAGCCTCCCTGCCTGGGCTGTAGTAGGAGATGTGAGTGCCTGGCTCTTGCTGGCCTTGCTCTTCTGCCTTCTGACCTGTCCTAAGCTGAAGGCAATAGCTGTGCTGCAGCTTTTCTGAAGGTGGCTGCAGGTACAGTCTCCCTTCCCAATCATAGACTTGTTTGGGTTGGAAAGGGCCTTAAGATCATCCAGTTCCAACCCCTGCCATGGGCAGGGACACCTTCCACTAGATCAGGGTGCATGTTCCCACTGGCACCTTCCTACTCACCAACAACCCTCTTTGGGGTTCCTCCCCTAGGCTTTGTGAATCATGGTGCAGAGTCATTGCTCCTCAGGCTTTACACAGTTGCTACCAGTGCTGACAGAAATCCATCTAAACACCAGAAAGTTTGGGGATGTTTACACACACCCCCCCCCCCCCGCCCCCCATCTCCCCCCCCCCCCCATCTTTCTGCCCATACTCCTTTTCTGTTGTTGTCGTGATGGACAGCATGGCTCAGAGAGCTTAATTCTCCATGCTAAATGAGGGAAGACTTAGTAACTTTCTCCTGTTTACAATCTGCACTCTGCAATAGGGTTCCATTGGAGAGACAGTACAGTAGGAGGATAAAATCAGACATAGCCCATCAGCATACATAGTTCCTAAGAATTTCTGGACATAGAAAACCATTTCATCAGTACTACAGCAAAATTAGTGATGTGAAAAGCATAGCTGTACTGCCATATTCTCATGCCAACATTATTAAAATACATAAATACATTCAAGTATCTTATACAATTCAAAGCTGTTCACTTGAAACAGACTTCATCTTGATCAACTCTAACTCTTAAGCAGTATTTTCTCTTTGAGGCCTTAACAGTCAAAAGAAAAAACATCTGACCTACAGCTCGGTTCTGAAAGTTAGCACATTGACTCTCTTCCAAGGAGGAGAAGAAACTGATTATTAAAGAAACTTAAAAGCATGAACGTCCTTCTTGAATCTTGCTGAGGGGTGAATACTGAATGGTTTATTGCACTTAGGATTTTTTCACTTGTCTTTTTAATGGGATTTTTTTATTGACCTTTTAATAAAATGATGACACAGTGTTATCTTAAAGTCAGTTTCAACAATGTTAACTCCCATACATCTGGCTTTTATTTCATGAGAGAGAGAAACAGACAGAACTTGCATACTCAGGGCTATAAAGACTTCTGAACACTTTTAACTGATTATGTAAATGAGAATTTCCTACAACTCTTACTAATTGAAGGTGACCTTATCTGCATTTGAACAGGCCAAGCTGAATGGCTGCAAATGAGTCTTGCATCTGATTTTTCCAGGGGCCCTGGTGGCAGGTATAATTCATGGTCTGTAAGAACTGGTGCTGAAGCTGAAAAACTTAACTCTTGGACCAACAAAGTATGTGATGGGGAAAAGTGTCTGCGACTCCTCAAGGCTGTTCCCCAAACATCACTGCTGCATCCATTATCAAATGTGTCTCTTCAACCACTTCTACAGTTCAGCAGTCATTTTTGGAACAGTCCAGACATTCACTTTTTGAATGCAAACTGAAACCCTGAAAGGTGGAAAATTGCCTGAGTCAAAGGCAGTGACAGAATAACGTTAAATGACAGAATTCCTTGTTATAATGCCTACTCTTTCTCATTGTCCCTCCATTTTTTGCCCCTTCACATCATCTGCCCTAGGTCATTCTCTCTTAATGGACAGCTTGATAACTGTGTTTTAAACAGCCTTTCATACTGCTTAGCAAGTTGAATTCATGTTCTCTTTTCAAAATTCATATTGAAATCCATTCTGGTCCTTGTTTTTCTGCAGTATCCTCAGCAGTGTGGCAGTGATATAGTAAGGGAGTGGTTCAGAGGCTTTCAATGTTGTGGTCATGAGAACATTGCTGTTATTCCTATTGACATGAGCAACACAGCTGCAAATGGACTACAAGTGAAAATGGTAAAGTATTTAGCTGCTGAATTTATTTTCAGTTAGAAATGGGCACCTGAATAGTGAGAAAATTATTGTTCAATGTGATTTATGCAGCAGCTTTCAAGAAGCCTGTGACAGAACGTAGAAATGACATAAAGAGCATGGATTTCAGTCTAACATAGTATTTCCTTCTCTATTACAAACACCCTCTGAGGCTCCATTGTTCTTGACATTCCGTTTGAAAAGAATGCTCATCTAGGCAGGAAAACTATAATTTCTTGTCACTGATTATTTCATTTACTCAGAAATAATAACATGCTGCTTTAAACAGAGTCATGAACAAACCTAGGAGTTCTTTTTCTGTATACAAACAATTTTGAGCTCCCTGCAGTATGCTACAGAAATAATTGAAGAAGTTTGAAATATATTTAATAGTACAGCAGTAAGGTGCACACCAGAGGGCTGTTTCTGCTTCTCAGTACTCAGGTTTATAGTTGGCACCTGTTAATCATTTCAGTGGGTGTGTATGCCAAGGATGCTTCTGCTTAGACCTATAATCTGGTAATGCTGAACATGTTATTTGCAGTATTTGCTGGATGACTCACATCCAGATGCCAGCACTCCACTCACGATAAGCACCTGAGGCAGAGGGTACGGCCAAATGCATTCACGTCATGACAATGTGATAATTTTTCAAACTTGTGCTCTCAGTTTGCTTCCTGAGTACTAAATGCAGCCATTTTGCATGTCTGGCTTTGTGTCAAAAAATGTTTTCTACCTAACATGAGCTATTTTTAGAGTACTGTTGTAAATATTCCACTGAGCAGTCCTGATCACTGCAATGTTGATCATACCTGTCGCTCAGTGACAGAAGCTTTAAGCAAATTCACTTCAATGAACCATGGCAGAAGTGCCTATTTGTGATACCTCTGGAAGACGCTCAAAATGTAGAAGTTTAAAGCAGCTGTGATCATGCTCTTGTTCTGCCCACCCCAGTCAGGTGTGAACTGTGGCCAGCCAGGGAGGAGGGAAAGTTAAAGCTATTCCACCCATCCACTGGTGTGAATTCACCAGTCCACAGCCCCATCCACTGACCTGACAGATACTGTTCTCTGGAAGAAAAGGCACCTCTACGCAGAGGTAGCAGCAGAAGATCTGTATATTTTCTCTGGACCACAAGAAGAGGCATCTCTTCAATACAGGAATTATATATAAATCATGGACTCTAGTGTCTAAAGAAGTTATTTTATTGAGGAATCCAATATATGAAAGACTTTCTGAACTAACTTAATTTAGCAAATTTATTGCCATGAGTATCATAGCTGGAGAAGGATAGCACTTTCTTCTTCAGATCTCTCTTCATTCTCAGATATGAGAGACTTATTTCAGAGGCTTAAACCAACCCTTTTTTTTTGGGTCCCATTTGCACATCTTTTTGCTAAATTTGGTTTCAGGGAGGAAAGTTCAAGGCTGGTATCTCCTATTGTTAAGTAGAAGCATATAATTTGTAACTGAAAGGAATTAAATGTTACTTAGACTGTGCAACTGAATAGACATGCATGGAAAATCTCAGCCAAAAAGATGTAAGCTCTTTGCAACAAGAGAGCCTGTATACCATCCCACTTCAAGTCAGCAAAATGAGACATGTGCCCCAACACTAGAAAAGGGAGAGGAGGAAGAAGAGGTAAAAGTGGGAGAGAGCTCCCGGGACTGGTCCTTGGGAAACCAGACTTGCTGCTGCCCTGAGGACACCTCTGCTCTTCAACCCCAGGGCTAGCTGGGCTCTGCAGCTTCTGGGCTTCTAAAGGCAGCAACCAGCTTGGCTCTCTGGGCCGTGACATGCTTTGTGTGTGGCAGGACTACAGAACAGAATAAAGGTTTGGTTTTTTTTTTCCTGACTAACAATTTATCTGAAAAAGAAACCCAAAACTAGTCCTTTGATAGGCAGTGATTCACAGGGATGTGATGACTACATAGCTGGCTAGCCACCTTAATCATCCAAGCTGTAACAGTCTCTGTGTTGCTAAAAGTATCTTAATGATACTATGAAAAGTTGCAGTGCATGATAAAATCTGTAGATAGCTGTACAAGGGCTGCAGAGCTACGATTTTTGAGGAGATGTGAGGCAATACCATGGTCGTTCTTTTTGCCACAAGGAGCAAATTTCAGAGTTTTCACCCTGTAGAAGCTGATGTTTCAAATTCTAGCTCTATCCCCAATTATTAATTTTTAACTGTGTTTAAATCATTTATTATTATACAAAATTATTTATTGATATACAAAATGTTTATTTTGTTTATTAAACTCCTTGGAAACGCACATGTTGATAGACATAACAAACCTGCAAAGATAGACATACCAAACCTGAAGTGAAAAAGCAGTGGAAATAACACTAAAAAAGTCGTCTTTATTTTTCAAATGGAAAGTCAGCAAACCTAGTCACCTATTAATCTTCCTATTTAATCTGCAAAATAATCTTGTGCTCCAACCTGCTCCTAAAAATAGCACTTAGGAGAGTATGTTAAGAAACATAATGCTTAAGGTTGCAAGACAACTTTACTCTACCTTACACTTCTCGGATATTGCCTTTGTAACAGTCTGCAATTTCTGAAAACATAAAATGTTTCTTGTAGTTAACATCATTAGCTCGCTTCTATCTTCAGGTGGCTTTGAGCTTCAGTCCCTGATAGCCTTTGGCTTGAGCTGTGTATATTGACTTATACTTGTGTCATTATAGTACTAATTGCTAAGCAGCCAAAATAAGTGTTTCATGTTCACTTTGACAGAGGAGTTAGTAACTGGGATGCCTCAAGACAGCAGAACATGCAGGCCTTCAGCCTCAAAATTACTTCAGACATGACCTGTAGACCATATCTTCCATGAGCTGTGTTTTGTCACCTTCCCTCTCAGCCCCAGGAAAGACTTCTGGTGCCTTTACAGCACCTGCATTTGCTTCCTCATATCAAATGTATGTCGAATCAGGAGGCAAAGATGAGCAATTCCTCTTGCGCATAGCCGTGCCCTCATGTTGATCTAAGTCATATCGTGGGGGCTTGACTCCTGCTCAACACACTGTCAGAATCTATCTTGGCCTTCTGATACCTTCAACAGATCTTAAGATCTTGCTTTTATTGTGGTTATTTCTGGGCTGTCTGCAAAACCCTTAAACCATTATGAATAAGGGGAGAAGGATCATTGGTACAACTCTAGGTTGAAGCTTAAGTCTTTAATACTGCTCTTGATTTCTTGCCTATACTTTTTAAAGATCTTTAAATACAAGACACTGCTTTGCAGTAGATCCAAGTGCTAAGTGCATGCTAGAAAACGAGAACCTGGAGACCTGGCTGTAACAGCTCAGACCTAATCACTGCTGCTTCAATGCAAAGCCTTTTTTTACACTGACAGAGTGAGGGCATCTGAGTAGGGCCCTCCATAACAGCTTATTTATACTATTTAATGGCATGTGATTGAATACTGATTGCCCAAAGGTTTCATGAGATCCTGGAAAGCAGAAATAGAAGTGACTTTCAGTGGAAGCCAAATGCCTAATTGGCTTTCAGCTTTAATTTGAAGTAATGACAATACTGGAAACTTCACTGAAGGAAGACTAGTTTAAAGCTACTCCCCTAAAGCAGTTACCTTGTGCTACTTAGATGTCAGGAATGTTAGTTGTAAGGCCTAATGAAAGTGTTCTACTGCCTCTTTATGTAGCTTTTGAAGCACAGTATCTCTGAATAATCAGAAGTTGCTTGTTTTAGTGAAAAATATTAAAATTTAATGTATTAATTAATCTCGGTATTATCTCCCTTGCCTTCATTAAAAAACAGGAGACTGGCATTCACTGGGTCACCAAAATGGCCCTTGGTCCAGTGTCCTCTTGTTTCTTTGTGGTCACTGGAGGCTTTTAAAAAACCAACAACTTATATTAAGGCCTTGTGAACAGGTATGAGCTGGTCTGCCCATGAGGGAAATTTCTGTGTAATTCTATGTTTAGTTGGCCTACAAACTAATAATTATATTGGCTTATGGCTCAGTGGATGGAAGACCTCACCCCAGATGTAATTGTTTAGAATTTACCTTTTTGATTGATAGTTCTTACAAATGTAATTTTTATATTAAAAGACCTTCAAGGAATCACAGAATCCCAAGGGTTGGAAGGGACCTAAAAAGATCATCTAGTCCAACCCCCCTGCAAGAGCAGGGTAACCTACAGTACATCACACAGGAACTTGTCCAGGCGGGCCTTGAATATCTCCAGTGTAGGAGACTCCACAACCCCCCTGGGCAACCTGTTCCAGTGCTCTGTCACTCTTACAGTAAAGAAGTTCTTCCTGATGTTAACGTGGAACTTCCTATGCTCCAGTTTACACCCATTGCCCCTTGTCCTATCACTGGATATCACTGAAAAAAGCCTAGCTCCATCATCCTGACACCTACCCTTTACATATTTGTAAACATTGATGAGGTCACCCCTCAGTCTCCTCTTTTGCAAGCTAAAGAGACCCAGCTCCCTCAGCCTCTCCTCATAAGGGAGATGTTCCACTCCCCTAATCATCCTTGTGGCTCTGCGCTGGACGTAAAACATTGTAGCGGTACTAAAATATGGGTAAAATAAAACCCTTCCTTTTTACATGGACACAGTACTTCACCTAATTTGGTTGTCTGCATAGTGATAGCATCAATATCATGCCCAGTATACATTTGTTTCTGGTGGTATTACAAGGAAAAATGAATGGACATTAAAAAATCAGGCAATCCATTTGTATGGCATGTCTTTACTGGTACTAGTTTAATATTTAGGTTTCATGCAAAGGTAATACAGATTTTATGAATTAGAAAAAAAAAATAGCCACAAAGAAGTCTACATGTAAGCACATTCATAAATTGCAGAATATATGTCCAAATGCTGTACTGAGGAAAGATCCTTAGATAATGCAAATTTTCAGTAAAAGCAATGATCTGCCCCAAATGAATAACCTGCACTTCAGGCTCTAGACAAACTGCAAATATAAATTCATCCTGGCATAATGAATTCCTGTTCAACTTGGAAACTTCAAGTGGTGAAACTCCTACTGGTCTCTTTTCCTGGTGATTATGGTCACTGTACCAAACAGTAAGGTGCAGAGATCATAGTCAGTTAGGCAGACACAACCTCAATTACTGGGAAGTTAAACCCTCTATTATTTGCCCCGCTGTCACACTCAAAATGGTAATTGCTTATTTTAGCAGTCTTCCATAGGCTTCCGTAGTTTCCATATGCTTTGTAACAGGTATGACCTTAGACTGGCTTGGTCTTTTTCAAAGTTAATAATCTTCTAAGTAAGTAAGTCTCTCTTCAACAAGATTGACATTAGGACCCTTGTAACAGGGAGTTCAAAAAGTGTTAAGCCGGTGTAAGTTTTATATGCTTTGAATATTTTTTTGAAAGATTGCTGCAGCAGAGCTGAGAACTCAGACTGACTGAGCTTGTGGCCCATCAATATCATCTCAAGGCAACCTGTCCTTTTTTATCTTCAGGCTTTGAAGAACAAAGACTCATGCACACAGCAGACAGCGAGGTTTTGAATGCTGGCAGAGCTATAAGACTTAGTGCAGGTGGAAACAACCTGTTTGGTCTTGTGACAAGATGAGTATGAAATCTTGAGATACTCCAAGAAATGGTCTAGTGGATCATGACATGCTTCCCTAGCCATCTGTCCTAAGCATTTACATGTAGCATAAATCATTGTGTAATCTCAATGCTTACAAAATATTTCAGGGATAGGGAACTACAGTCTGCATTTTGTAAATAGTGAAGCAAAGAGAAGATAAATGATTTGCCCAGAATTTGACAGAATCTGTATTTAAACTGGGTAAGAGAAACAAAATAGTCTGTGCAAATCTTCTCCTACTAGAATCACAAATGGGTAGAATTTCTCACCCTCCCCTACCAAAACCCACCCACAAACTACTTGAGATTTATAGGCACAAACCATGATTCTCATTTCATTCCCTAGGGTAATTTGCAAGTAAAACTATCATGAAATAAGTGGTTTGGGGATTGTTTGATATGCACATGATTCTCCTGATGTCTACGTTACAAAACTTTCCAAGGTTCAATGAACATTTTGCTACTTTTCTTAACCAGATGGTTAATTTGAGACATTTTACATAACCTGCCCTTTTCAGCAAATGCCAGTGAGTAAAGTTTTTGCCTCCTTATTATATCTGCTTCATGTGATTTTTGCTGGAAAGCTATATTAACAAGAAATTTATATTGGGAAATTTAGATTGGACATAAGGAGGAAGTTCTTTCCTGTTAGGGTGGTGAGGCACTGGAATGGGTTGCTCAGGGAGGTTGTGAGTGCTCCATCCCTGGTAGTGTTCAAGGCCAGGTTGGACGAAGCCTTGGGTGGGATGGTTTAGTGTGAGGTGTCCCTGTCCATGGCAGGGGGGTTGGAACTAGATGACCTTGAGGCCCTTTCCAACCCCAGCTAATCTGATTCTATTCTATTCTATTCTATTCTATTCTATTCTTACCCTCTTTGCTATGTCCATCTGATATTTGACATGTGCCATCTTGCTGTTTGCCCGATGACAGGGTTCTCAAAAGCTTTCAAAAGTAATAACGTAAAGCCTTCAAAGACTGTTTACCTCTGTTAATGAGCAAGATCAAGCAGTGCAGAATACTTTTCAGCTGCAAAGTCAGGCACTAACCCTTTTATTAGTTAAAGACTTAATAAAAAAAACCCAAACAACCCAAACTCAAGAAGCTTATTACAGAATCATAGAATCATAGAATAGTTAGGGTTGGAAAGGACCTCAAGATCATCTAGTTCCAACCCCCCTGCCATGGGCAGGGACACCTCACACTAAACCATCCCACACAAAGCTTCATCCAACCTGGCCTTGAACACTGCCAGGGGTGGAGCATATATATATATATGTATTATATATAATACAAAGCACACTTTCTTCTGGATGGAAAATGCAATTTTGTAAGTTGTGTGGGTTTTTTGGGGTTTGTTTTTTTTTTATTTTTTTTTTCCTTCCACCTGTTCATTTCCCTGAAATACACCCTTCACAGTACTTATTCTCTGTGATTTTCGTGCCCTGCTTTTTGCCAGGCTTTTCCTGGCAAATGACCTCTATCTCAAATGGCTGGTGTGCCACTTTCATTACCTGTTCTCAGCTAATAACTGTAAGTAATTACATACGTATTACTGAAAAAGTCCTTGATGTGGGTAAACATTACTTAGCAACAACTAAAAACATTGGTGTGTTATCAGTATTGTTCTCAGACTAAAGTTGAAAACACAGCACTGCACCAGCTACTAAGAAGGAGAAAAAATAACTTTTACAACTGAACCCAGGACACTGTAGCATTCAATGAAGTCACACCTATTCTTCAGGTATGCCTATCTCTCCGACAAAAAGAAACATTAATGTTATTCTCACTTTTCCACATATTGTTCAGATCCAGATATTCTCTGCTAAAGAGAAAAAGGTTTAGAAATAAAAATATTTTACAAATGAAAAAAAAAAAAAGCTTTACAAATCAAATGAAAGGAAAAATAAATGTAGAACTTTTTTTTTTTTTATATAAATGTCACATAGTCATCGAGTATATCTGCCCTTGTCAGGATGCTTCCTGACAAATGCAGACAAATGGAATCATGGTAAAATAAAACCACTTTCATGCACATATGTGGTACACAGGAGGAAGACCAAAGCTGTATGAAACAGCTCTGAAATGAGTGTTTGCATTAAAAATTTGCATGGAGGCCCTTAATCTGCTAAGCAAATTCTCATGCTGTTCTAATAAGCACTGTTCATTTTGCTAGGATTAGACAGACTGCATGCTTTGTATTTACTGAAGATCATACTTGTTTCTCAGTCTTTGCCACTGATTTTAAGAAACCTGAGGAAATAAAAATGTTACACTTATTTATTCTGTACAGGGTACCTATTTATTTAGCTATCTTGTGCTTTGAATTTATAGCACATAAGCACTTTTGATAAATTATAAAACTATGGGAAACAAGGGAAATAGTAACAGCCTTCTGTTCTTATCAGGAGGGACATCTCATTTACATTGCTGCTTCTCGTGTGTTGTCTGTTTATCTGGGAAACCCTTTCTCTGTCTTTGTTGCATTCTAACATGTGTTTTCAGGACCTAAATCACATTTATTGGAACATACAGGTATTTCTACAAGGTTTAGAAACATGTCACTTGTACAGTTCAGAGCCATATGCCACAGCCTAGCTTCCCTCATGCAGCATTCTTCTCAGACTTGTTTTCTAAAATCAGCCTGATGTCTTTTTTCCATTCTCAGGTACAGAGAGTAGCACTGTAATTTTAAACAAGGAGCACTTACTCATTGTTGTGTGTATCAATGGTGTGAAAAAGTTCATGTAGTTCTTCTCCACTCAGAATTCCATCAGCAAAGTAAGCTTTGAATTCGTCAAAGGAGAGTTTTCCATCATCTGAAACAATGAAGAAATGGAAAGTGCCTTTATTTTGTTTATAGTTTTGCTTGTTTATTTCACACAATACAAGAGGAAACTATTAAAAACCTCTAGCTCTTCAGACTAAATGTAGAAAATTCACATATTTGATCAAGACACATGAAGAACATGATGCTAAGTGCTGTTGTGTCAGCTGTTGCATCAGAGTTCTCAATTTGCCTGGTATCTCTTCTTCCTTCTTATCCTTCAGGCAAAGTTAGTTTGGTGTTGGTAAGTTTTTATTGACAAATGCACGAATATAGTCCTATCTTTGCCCAGATCCCATTCATTGTCTCCTCTCCCCATCCTGCCATATGCTTTCCTTACTCAGTCCCTGCCCATGTCCTCACATCTTCATGGAAGATCACTGACTAATGTAGTGAGTTTTAAAAGCAAGACTGATAATCAGCAAACAAAAGCCAAAAAAAAAAAAAAAGATCCATCTTTTGCTTTTATTTAGAAGAAATTTAAATGGTTAAAGGGTAGATAAGTAATAATTTATTTAAATTGACTGAGCCTCATGAAGCATAAAGAAAATTCTAAAAGCCTAACACCTTATAACTCTGTTTTAGGTAGCACTAAATTTAAGTTCACATGTCTCTTTCTCTTCCTTCAGTAATATACTGAAACCCTCATAGGGCACTAAACAACTGTAAAGGGTAAGATAAAGATATCCTAAGCACTAGACTAATCTACAACATATTGTGGCCTAATTTCATAGTGGTGAAGAATCTATTATAAAGTCAGTATCTGAATCCTGTAACTATATGCTATACTACAGCATGCAGATTTGAAGAGTAGAGCTCAGGGGTTTCTTCACTCTTTTACTTGCTATTATTTCATCATTTCTTTGACTTGAATATATGGCTTCACATACGTAATCTTCAAGGGGTTTGAAAACTGTACAAACTAACTGTCTGCTTCACCAAAACATTTTGAAATGTTCAATACGAAAAGACAGATTGTAGCTGGAGGTAATCATCATTATGATCAAAATAAAACGTCAAGATGTACAAGAGCTAAAACCAAGGACAGCACAATACTGCCGTGACTACCTAATTGAAAATCCAAATACATTTGCTGCTTGGCACTGGCTACGAAGAAAGAATATCAAACACTGAGCTTGTTGAAACGAGCTTCTTTTCATAGCTCTGTTTCCTTTGATTCATACAGATACAATTGATTGTTTAATCAAACTGCCTCTGCAGCTTTAGCCTTTGCTGGGAATTAGTGATTTGCATGGAAGTTACACACATACTGAAGAAACTAGTGATTTTTTGACGACTTTCCTGAGATGAACATATTATGATTTTGTTCATAGAACAGTCTGGGTATGACACAAACCCTAAAAAATCTGTCTGTCTCTCTTCTTCAGGATCATTTGCTTTACATCAACCCAGAAAACTAATAATCTGCAACAGACAGGTTGGACACTTTAGCTATTTTCTTTACATTTTACCATCCAAGAGCAGACACTGACTTTTGCTTCATTGCTATTTAATCTCAATAACATTTTGAATGTTATCAACACTGACTGACACATCACTGAGCCTGTGGCTGTCAAAACCCAAGGAGGTTTGAACCTATTTGATGACTGGAAAAAGGGAAATATATCCCCCATTTTCAAGAAGGGGAAAATGGATGCCTGGGGAATTGCAGACAGTCAGTGTCAACTCTGTGCCTGGCAAAATCTTGGAGAAGATTCTCCTGGAAGGCATGCTAAGGTACATGAAAAACAACAAGGTGCTTGGTGACAGCCAGCACGGCTTCACTAAGGGGAAATCCTGCCTGAACAATTTGGAGGCCTTCTGTGATGGGGCTACAGAACTGATGGACAGGGGTAGAGCAGTTGATGTCATCTACCTGGACTTGTGCAAAGCGTTTGACGCTGTCCCACACAACATCCTTGTCTCTAAATCGGAGAGACATCAATTTGATGGATGGACCACTCAGTGGATAAAAAACTGGCTGGATGGCCGCACACAAAGAGTTGTGATCAATGGCTCGATGTCCGGCTGGAGACCAGTAACAAGTGGTGTCCCTTAGGGATCGGTGTTGGGACCGGCCTTGTTCAACATCTTTGTTGCTGACATGGACAGTGGGATTGAGTGCGCCCTCAGCAAGTTTGCCGATGACACCAAGCTGTGTGGTTTGGTTGATACGCTGGAGGGAAAGGATGCCATCCAGAGGGACCTTGACACGCTTGTGAGGTGGGCTGATGCCAGCCTTATGAAGTTCAACCACGACAAGTGCAGGGTCCTACACCTGGGTCGGAGCAATCCCAGGCACAGCTACAGACTGGGCAAAGAAGAGATTCAGAGCAGCCCTGCAGAGAAGGACCTGGGGGTGTTGGTCAATGAGAAAATGAACATGAGCCAGCTTCAGTGTGAGCTCGCAGCCCAGAAAGCCAACCGTATCCTGGGCTGCATCAAAAGGAGTGTGACCAACAGGTCAAAGGAGGTGATCCTGCCCCTCTACTCTGCTCTTGTGAGACCTCACCTGGAGTATTGTGTGCAGTTCTGGTGTCATGTCTGGACATGGAACTGCTGGAACAAGTCCAGAGGAGGGCCACGAGGATGATCAGGGGACTGGAGCACCTCCCGTATGAAGATAGGTTGAGGAAGTTGGGGCTGTTCAGCCTGGAGAAGAGAAGGCTGCGTGGAGACCTCATAGCAGCCTTCCAGTACCTGAAGGGGGCCTATAGGGATGCTGGGGATGGACTCTTCATTAGGGACTGTAGTGACAGGACAAGGGGTAATGGGTTAAAACTTAAACAGGGGAAGTTTAGATTGGATATAAGGAGGAAATTCTTTCTTGTGAGGGTGGTGAGGCACTGGAATGGGTTGCCCAGGGAAGCTGTGAATGTTCCATCCCTGGCAGGGTTCAAGGCGAGGTTGGACAGCGCCTTGGGTGACATGGTTTAGTGTGAGGTGTCCCTGCCCATGGCAGGGGGGTTGGAGCTAGATGATCTTGAGGTCCCTTCCAACCCTAACTATTCTGATTCTATTTGGTTACACGCAGACTTCATATGGTTATGTTTACCAAAAAAGAGCTCTGATTCTCCAGGGCATTTCTCTGATTTTCTATGAATGCAACTGCTTTGCTAGTGCAGCTGAGGACTTGGCTGCTGATGGCTCAGGCCACCCATGTGCTTCCTCACTGCTCAGATGAAGTGCATACCCAACCCCTAAGACATGTTCCTTGTGCTGTGTAATTGAAGACATGTTTCATAGCTAGTTTTCTGTTTCAGGTGTCAAGAATGGGTTTTATTTTAAAGGCTGCATTACATATCCTCAGCACTGCTTCCCCTCACTGCCCTCGGAGCACCCACATAAATCCTGCCTGGTTTAAGTGTTTCAGAGCAGCTGAGCAGAAATCTCCATTACAGATGCTTCAATCTGTGCCTGTGTGGCAAAATGACGGGACAGATGATTCGTGAAAGACAGACTTCTCTGAAGCCATGCATCCGTCAGACAAATCAGCCTTCAGCTCATTATCTCAAAGAAGTTGTTCTGCAGCTCTTGCTTGCTTCTGTGTGTCTGCTCTGATGTCTGTCAAAAGCAGGGTTTCTTCAAAACCAAGCACAGTCGCCCCTTCTCCTTGGGGCCAAACGCTCCTGACTGGCAGATAAAATCATAAGTGATCAAATGAATATCCCTATGTAGTGCTTGCAAGGTTAGGAATATATTTACACACTGTTTTAGGGGAGCAATTGCATTCTTACATTTATTTCTGTAAAACTCACCTCTCTATTGAATAGATGGTTTTATGCATAAAATACGATCTAGTGATATCCCCTAGCCAGTCTGCTCCGGAAACACAAGTAGTCTCTAGGACACATTTTTAATGGCTTACGGTTGCCTTATACACAGAGAGAATGAAGCAGTGGGGACACACAGAGGACAGCAGACACAAATGGATGGGAGCAGATACAAAACACTGAAAAACACCTGATTCATTGGCATATGATACATAGGCTGGTATCAGACCAAGGAAGACCTGCCAAAATAAGAAGGTTCAGTGTGCCAAAGAGTATGCTTATAACATGTGACTAGTTCCCAGGTATAAAAAGTTGCATAAAAAAAGGCTCAGACATAGACTGAAGCTTTAAAGATTCTAGGCAAATGCACTAAACTTTTATTGACTCTGGTCTGTATTAAGTGTTGATAAAACCAGAAATAATAATTTTGATCCATTACTGCAGCTGTTATGCTGCGAAAGCTTAGTACATGCAACCGAGTGGTCCCAGGTAGACTAAGTGAACAGGGAGACGGTTTAGGTTTAAAAGCAGGCATTTGATCTTTATAGAAATAATTTTTTGGAATCTGGAGCACAGAGTCCAGCCCTGCAGCACCTGAAGGACCCAGGGAGGTGGCATGGGGAATGCCACCCAAAGCAGAGCCTGGGCTGTGAAACAGGATCCAGAGTGGTGCCTGCAAGAGATCCAGATGGTCAGGAAGCAAATAGCAACCGCTGCTGCCTATGAAACCAGGGAGGTAAAAAATCTTGATTACAAAAGACTGAATTTGGTAGCTCCAGTTTCTGGTATTTCTTTGCTCCCCCCCTTGCAGGCTAGGGACAAGGTTTTACTTTTTGAGAGGAATCTAACGAGTCTGATTTAGTTTTAAACAGCAAAAGCAATGAAATAAATTAAGAACTTTGCGTTTAGCTGGAATTTTTCCACAGCAGTTCTGTGTGAAATCCACATGCTCTCCTTTGAATGCATGGAGTTTTGTAAAGTAAACCTGACAAGTATTACCTTTTGACATGCAAACCTGAGACTCCTCCTTTCCAAAAAGGCCAATGTGCAACATCTCACCTTTATGAAATTACTTCTTTCCCCTTGGGGTTCTCTGCTGCTTTTGTCAGTATTATGCACCATGTATTTCTTAGAAATGTGATATTCCTTCCCTGTGTCTTGTGCTCCCTCCAAGAAAATTGCACGACCTTTTCAGTTATGTGAGGAGTGTGGATCTTCTCTATACAGTGCGGAGCTGATCACCCATGACATAAGAACTATAGATTGAGTGTATGAAGACCCTCTGGGAAGCTGTGCACAGTGATATTTCCAGAAACAGGAAGGTAACAGAATGATTTACATACCTGAGCTGGCAAAGAAAGAAGCCACCACCACAAAAGAAACAACATTTGTACAGCTTCTTTCAAATAGGGCAGGGACTGATAAAGGAGCTTCTCAATTAAACCCTGCTGTCATAAATCACTGTAGTATTTTTAAGTAACAGCAATTCAGCAGGATTTCTTGGCTCTTTTGATCTCTTATTTTATATTGTCTTTGCAGAACCACTGTCTGCCTTTGTTGTGGAAGGCTAACCTGAAGTTCCACAGTCCCTAAATTCCTGTCTCCTATAATACTCTTATTTATCAGCTTAAGTCATTTTTTTGGATGGATGCTGTCAAGGAAGTGTATAGTAAAGTTTTTGGTGCTAATTTTTTTTGGGTTGTTTTAATCTCACAGAGAGAAAAAGTACAGCAGCACTGAGAGAGTCCTATTAAAAGTGTATGAGAGAGCTTAACAGGGCCATGTCATGGACAGTAACTTAGTATTTGTTACTGTAAGCCAATACTTGTTTTCCCATTACTCAGAAGCGTGACACTGAAAATGTATCCTAGTCATTACCAAAAGCTTGAAATCTGTGTTGACAACAGTGTAAACATGTTAGGCAAGTCCTCTCATATCCAATAACCTTTCAGAGAAGGTACTTCCCAGCCTTAAACTTCCTTCCCATTAATGTGGCACAAGCCCGTGCAGTGCTGGATTAGCAAAGTGGAAGTCCCATGGGCAATTGGCAGTTGAGCAAACACAATTAAGCACGTAAGAGCTGAAACAATTTCAAGTTCATGGACTTAAATTAACAGAACTGAAGTGGCTGAACTTAGCCACTTTTCTCCCAACACTATGTTGTAACGCATCCACATATAGGTACGAATGCCAGTGACCAAAGTCTCGGCAGCTGATGTGGTTTCAAACGGTGCTGGTACAAGCATGTTTGTCACTGACTGTGTGAGCTGTTTCCCCTAGTTTTTATAGCAATGTATAAGTAATAAGCTGTGGGGTAAACCCTGTGAGGCCTGCAAGTCTTCCTGACCATGAAGGTGCTGCGGATCCACCGCAGCTGGAACAGAGCATGAGCTCAAATTCCAGGGCATGAACATGAAGCTGTAGGGGCCCTTTTCTCCTTGCCATCCCAGCCCTCATCTTGGGATTCGGCTTGTACCACCACTGCCTTTGCAAGCCACTGGCAAGCTGACTGAGGGGAATAACAAAAATACTCCCAAAAAAACTCCCAGAGTGATGGATTTTGTGGCTCCTGAACTCTCTGACGGAGCCTCTCGTGGGAAGTGCCAGTTGCTGCACGAGCTGGGGGTGGAATGGCAACTGGGGGTGGGATGTTCGGGTGAGACTGCCCTCTCAGCAGGAGTAAACAGCTATTCAACAGTCTCAGACATACTACCAAACCATACAGAAGCCCCTTACTGTCCAATAGTTCTCCCTTGAAAGTTATTCTGATTTTCATAATGGTGTCCATATGCTTTCAAATACCTGAGAGTACACTTTATTGAACCTGCACAATACCTGTTTTCTGAGGATTGATTGGGGATTACTTGTCAGGGTTAAACCTGTTTGAGACGTGGGTTTAACACTGTTCAATGCTTCCAGGAAAAGACAAAAGTCTAGCCAGTGCTTCTGCAACTGTATTTTGGTATTACAGTACTAAATAACTGCTTTTTATTACAAGGAAACTTGTGTTTCCTTCTTGCCCTGCAAGAGCTAACTCTGGTTATTGAAGTATAAATACTATTATGGTAACTGCAGAGCTACAGAAGCTCTTCATAGCCTCAAACATACCAGATCTCGTGGTCTGTGTGATGCAGAGACAGGCTAGAGGCTTCATTTCTCTGCTGGGGTATGTGGCACAAAACCAAAAATGCAACTTGTCCAAAACTGTGCAGCAATTCTGAGAGGAAAAAGGGAGTCAGTCATGTTCCAGACCATGACCATGTATACAGCAAAAAAATCCAGTAGTTACACTTGTCCTTACAGCAAGGACCTTTCCCTGCTGCATGGGAGCATCTGTGAAGCCTTACAGTACTGTGCTGTATGTGGGCAAAACTTCTGACGAAGAACATAACAAAAACTCACAACTTTTGTGTTACATATTGAGCTCAAGGGTTTATCCTGCCTACTGATATGCCAAACAAATACATAACTGCAAAATGTAGGAAACAAGTCTGATTGCTGGATATAGCCTATGGTGTTCTTAAAATGTCATGAGATGGAGCTACTAACAAGCATTTCAAACCTTGTGAACAAAATGTCACTAAGACAACACCCACGTCCACCCAAAGTGCAAATCAAAAACACACCAAATTGTGAAAGCACAAGATCTGCCCTTAAAGAATTCATAGGGAGGATCAGTGCACAACAGAATACATTGCATGAGGGATGTCTGGTTTTCATGTTAGGATGTTTAAAGCATGACTTAAAATGCTGAATCGATGATGGACGGGTTTTTTTCCAAAGGGAGAGAGGAAGACACAGTCTTACCATTCTTGTCTGCTCTTCTTAATATCTAAACAAAAAGAGAGAGAGAACAGAATCACTCTTTTTTTTACGGGTTAATAGCACACAATATAATTTAGTGAGCAACTGTACTTTGATGTCAACCTTCCTTCAGATCACTGCTTTCCTTAACCCCTCCTGTGCTATGTGCACTGAAAACCAGAACCATAATCAGAGCTGGCTTTTATTTTCTAGTTTGTGCATGGCTTATAAGGATGATGTTCAGGCACAAAACCTGATACTGTATGGCTACCATGATACTGAATTCAAGGTTGAGAAAGTGGCTTAAGGAAGCAGAGTAAGGATGAGAGCTGGGAGGATGCGCTGAGCATCTGAGATGGTGAGAAAGACTCAGGGGTTTGTGGGTGGAGGGAACAAAGGTGTAAGTCAGGAGAGGAGCCGGATGGCATTAAGGGATCACACTGAGTGTGGGAGGCAGCGAGATCAAATGTGTGAGAGCTGATGTGAGAATTTCTCTGATAGCAAGTAGAAACCAGATGAAAAAGCAAGGGGAGAAGGAAAACACAGAGGTTTATAAGCTGGGAAGGCAAAGGAGCATGAGGGTGCCTGCTGTAGATCCTTCCCTGCAATACTTCTGCCATGAAAACTGTGCATGATGCCAGCTTACCCTCATGGTGTGCAAGCTGCCTTTTCTCCCCACTGTAAATGGCACCTGCTGGGGAAGCCATTTAAATATGCAGGCAGTCTGCAACTCCTTGTGCAGTCTGAGAAGAGGATGCCGAGGGGTGCACCCTGTGAGCAGAGGTTGCAAAGCCTTCCAAGCAGCCCTGCCATCGGTGGCGGGACGCAGCCACAACCCACCCAGGATTGTATGCAGGTGTACTGCCTTGCCTTATGCTGGTGAGACGCTGGCATGCCCACCAGTCCCTGCTGCAGTCCCACTGCAGGTACCATGACATTAGTCCACACTTAGGAGAAGGGATCAGGCACAGGGAGTGGAAACAACAGAGGGGGTCTCCTCCAGTTTCTTTGCTCTCCAGATGAGGTAGGTCTGGGGTGGCATGGGTCACCATGTGGCACTTCAGATACGTGCAGTTGCCATCCGCTGTCACACTGCTGTGCCTCTGGATGTAGACTCCATCACTACTCCAGCCTGAACTTCAGTGGGGAGTTGTCTGGGCAATGCTCCCAGTTTACACAAGGGAAGAAAGCAAATCTCCCAAATATAGTTTCTATTGTTGCTACGAATATCAGTAAAGAGTTTCAAAATGGGCACGTATATTTTTGAGAGCTGACAGCAGTGGAAACACTTAGTATAAGATAAACTCCTAGTTTTATTTAAAAAGCTTCTCCAGCACGTGCCATAACTGCTCTGCTCCTAGAGGTGAAACCAAGTGAGAAACCCAAGGACTGAGGTGCCAAGCACTGTTAGAGCATCTTCGTGACTGTGTTCTATAGGGGAAAATTGTTGGGGAGCTAACAGAACTGTTACCCATATCCAGGACTTCACTAATGGTCTCTAAGCTGAACTTTGCACTGGACCAAGTTTACAGCACATAAAGTATGAAATTAAGTTACTAAGATGCAGCTCAATTTTCAGTATGAGGATTGGACTATTTAGGGGTTTCAAACTTCTACTCTTAAAATGGAAATTTTATCCTAATGAGAGCTAAAGACTAAATGCAGAGCAAATGAAAGACCAGTAAAAGCATTATTTGAATAAAATAAAACCTGTCTATAATCCTTAACAGGTAAAACACAGTCCCACATTCCTGGCAATTTTGACTGGATTCTTGGGGGGAACTGTTGTTGGTCTTTCTCCCATCTCACTGGCAAGCAGCCTGGTTTCCTTCTGAGATGTGATAGCTTTCTTCTGCCCAGTTACACTCAACAAAAGGGAACAGCAGGTGCCCCCAGGTAGATGCGAGCACTGAAACTGTCCTCCTTGCCTCACAGGTGCCTGGGCTGAGCTGCCCACTATGTCCTATGGGAAAGAACAAGGTGTGCTTTAGGAGGGAGATAAATATACCCAGCATGGGCCTGAGCAATATTAACAGATGACCAGTGACTTGTGCCATGAGTAGCAAGGAGCCACATGGGTGATACAGCCACACCAGGTGACGCAGCCCACACCCTGTGCAAGGCTTCTAGATCACCAAGAGTGCTGGCTGTTCTGGCTTGGCTTATGGGTGGACAGGACTAGGTCAGCCGTAGCAGCTGAGTTTCAACCAACTAGAAGTGCTCCGTAAATATGGGTCAAAGGTGGCAAAGGTTTCTGTAGAAGTAGTTTTTTGATTTTATTTTTAAATTAATTTTAATTAATTTTTATGTATTTATCATTATCTTAAATTTTAATTATTTTTCATAATTTGTTTTTAAAACCTTTTTTTTTTTTTTTTTTAAATTAAGATGTTAAAATCGTTTGGGCACTTGATAGGGATTTTGACACAAAACCAGGGAGGAGATATTCTGACAATGAGCAGTTTCCTAACCCAGTGTGCTGAGCTAAATTGGGGAGTTGGCTCAAGCTAATGTTTCTTAAGTCTTTCCTGGCTACTTTGGTTTCTCTTCTGTCTTTCTGATGGATGCCTGTAATTCTCCGATTTCTCTTACAAGTGGTATTTACATTGAGAAAAGCTGCATTTTCCTTATACAGTTGAATGGAAATAAAAAGCAACAAAGAGTCTAATTTAAATGCTTTCTCATGGAGTCTTGAGAAATTGGGAGATGAGCAGATGGGAGCTCCTTGAAATAATTTGTGGAAAATGTTGGGGAAGTTAATGTGGGCACATTAGAGAAGCTAGATGAAGGATCCTTTAATATAGTACTGATATTGTGGACTAACCCTGGTACAAGAGTTGGTCTTAAGTAGATCTAAGTTGGTAGTAGAGCTGGTCTGAACATACATAGATCTCACCAGGGACAGGTGAGATGCAGGGGATACCTTGGAATCTTTGGGTGGGAGTTTGCCTTTTCTCAGGACTTGCCTCAGACCAAGGACATGCTCTGAGCTGGGCATATTTAGACCAAAACTTCACAGCTGCATCTTGTGAGATGCTGAGCCCTTGGTCGTGGTCTAGCCCAGTACTCCTGAGGGGTAGGATGGCACCTTGCTGGGCTACCCCTCAAACGGCTGAGGGGCTTAGAGGCACATCAACCCTGGGCACCTCGAATCACAGAATCACAGAATCACAGAATCCCAAGGGTTGGAAGGGACCTAAAAAGATCATCTAGTCCAACCCCCCTGCAAGAGCAGGGTAACCTACAGTACATCACACAGGAACTTGTCCAGGCGGGCCTTGAATATCTCCAGTGTAGGAGACTCCACAACCCCCCTGGGCAACCTGTTCCAGTGCTCTGTCACTCTTACAGTAAAGAAGTTCTTCCTGATGTTAACGTGGAACTTCCTATGTTCCAGTTTACACCCATTGCCCCTTGTCCTATCACTGGATATCACTGAAAAAAGCCTAGCTCCATCATCCTGACACCTACCCTTCACATATTTGTAAACATTGATGAGGTCACCCCTCAGTCTCCTCTTTTGCAAGCTAAAGAGACCCAGCTCCCTCAGCCTCTCCTCATAAGGGAGATGTTCCACTCCCTTAATCATCTTTGTGGCTCTGCGCTGGACTCCTTCAAGCAATTCCCTGTCCTTCTTGAACAGAGGGGCCCAGAACTGGACGCAATATTCCAGATGCGGCCTCACCAAGGCTGAGTAGAGGGGGAGGAGAACCTCTCTTGACCTACTAACCACTCCCTTTCTAATGCACCCTAAGATGCCATTTGCCTTCTTGGCCACAAGAGCACATTGCTGGCTCATGGTCATCCTCCTATCCACCAGGACCCCCAGGTCCCTTTCCCCTTCACTACTTTCCAGCAGGTCAACCCCCAACCTGTACTGGTACATGGGGTTGTTCTTCCCCAGATGCAAGACTCTACACTTGCCCTTGTTAAATTTCATCAAGTTTCTCCCCGCCCAACTCTCCAGCCTGTCCAGGTCTCGCTGAATGGCAGCACAGCCTTCTGGTGTGTCAGCCACTCCTCCCAGTTTTGTGTCATCAGCAAACTTGCTGAGGGTGCACTCAGTTCCCTCATCCAGGTCATTGATGAAAATATTAAACAGCACCGGTCCCAGCACCGACCCCTGAGGAACTCCACTAGTCACAGACCTCCAGCTAGATTCTGCGCCATTGACCACAACTCTCTGCCTTCTTCCTTTCAACCAGTTCTCGATCCACCTCACTACTTGATCATCAAGCCCACACTTCCTTAGCTTATCTATGAGGATGCTGTGGGAGACAGTATCAAATGCCTTACTGAAATCAAGAAAAACTACATCTACCGCTCTACCATCATCCCTCCACCTAGTCACTTCCTCATAGAAGGCTATAAGGTTGGTCATACATGACTTCCCCCTCATAAAACCATGTTGGCTGTTCTTAATGACCCCCTCATCCTTGATATGCCTAGTGATGGAGTCAAGAATAAGTTGTTCCATCATCTTTCCAGGGATGGAGGTAAGGCTGACCGGTCTATAATTACCCGGGTCCTCCTTCTTGCCCTTCTTATAGATTGGTGTGACCTTTGCCATCCGCCAATCCTCAGGCACCTCGCCCATTTCCCACGACTTACCAAAGATGATGGAAAGTGGCCTAGCAATGACCTCCGCCAGCTCCCTCAGCACCCGTGGGTGCATTCCATCCGGACCCATCGATTTACAGATGTCCAGTTTGCATAGCTGATCCCTAACCCAATCCTCATCTACCAAAGCAAACTCCTCCTTTGTCCTGACTCCTTCTGGGGCTATAGAAATCCGGGGCCCTCGGGGAGAGTCTGCAGGAGTAAAGACAGAGGCAAAGAAGGCATTCAGCACCTCTGCCTTCTTTATATCCTCTGTCTCCAGGGCACCCACTTCGTTCAGCAGTGGGCCTATATTGCCTCTTGTTTTAGTTTTATTTGCTATGTATTTGAAGAAGCCCTTTCTATTGTCTTTAACCCGACTAGCAAGATTGAGTTCCAAGGAGGCCTTAGCTGTCCTAATTGCCTCCCTACATCCTCTAACAACTGTCCTATATTCCTCCCAAGCGGCCAGCCCCTCCTTCCATAATCCATAGATTCTCCTTTTCCACTTGAGTTTGCCCAGCAGCTCCTTGCTTAACCACGCCGGTCTCCTAGATCCCTTACTTGACTTCCTACTCATTGGGACGCTCCGATCCTGAGCTTGGAAGAAGCGGTCCTTGAATGCTAACCAACTATCTTGAGCCCCTTTACCGCCTAGTACACTTTCCCATGAGACTTCCCTTAGCAGTTGACTGAAGAGGCCAAAGTTGGCCCTTCGGAAATCCAGAACTGTGGCTTTGCTAGGTATTCTATTCCTCCCACACAGGATCCTAAACTCCACCATTTCATGGTCACTGCAGCCAAGGCTGCCATTGACCGACACCACTTCAACCAAACCCTCCTTGTTGGCGAGTACTAAATCTAGCAGCGCTGCTCCCCTAGTTGGTACGTCCACCATTTGCATTAAGAAATTATCATCGATGCACTCGAGGAACCTCCTAGACTGTGAATGACTGGCTGTGTGAGTCTTCCAGCAAATATCGGGGTAATTAAAGTCCCCCACGACGACTAAGGCATGTAGTCGCGAGGCTACTTCCAGTTGCCTGTAGAAAGCCTCATCAACTCCTTCGTCCTGATCAGGAGGTCTGTAATAGACCCCCACAACTGTATCACCCATGCCAGTCAGCCATCCAGGTCTAATGGGATGGGAGGGAACCTGCACAGTTTGGGAAAAACACCTGCGGCGTGAGCAACGCTTCAGTGAAGAGCCCAGAGAAAAAATAAACTATCAGAAATCCAAGCAATGTGTTCTGAAATGTGACAGTGTTTTCACCCAGCACCTCTCCTAACTGCTCCCAAGTGCTAACGGGCTCTCCTCCCACATGCACGCCAGCAGAGGAACCAAACTCATTCCCCTCATGAGCATTTTAAATGCTAAAAACATTAAAAAGGGAAGGAGAAAAAGAGAAAGGGAAAAGGAGAAAAAGGAAAAAGGAAAAAGGAAAAGGGGGAAAGGGAGAAAAGGGGGGAAAAGGGGGAAGGGAAAAGGTGAAGGGAAAAGGGAAAGGGAAAAGGGAAGGGGAAAGGGAAAAGGAAAAGGGAAAAGGAAAAGGGAAAAGGGGAAGGGGAAGTGAAAAGAGGAAGGGAAAGGGAAAGGGAAAAAGGAAAGGGGAAAGGGAAAGCAAACGGAAAAAGGGAAAGGAAAAAGGAAAGGGGAAGAGAAAAGGGGAAGGGAAAAGGGAAAGGGGAAGGGAAAAGGGAAAGGGGAAGGGAAAAGGGAAAAGTGAAAGGGAAAAGGGAAAGGGAAAAGTGAAAGGGAAAAGGGAAAGGGAAAAGAGGAAGGAAAAGGGAAAGGGAAAAGGGAAAGGGGAAAAGAAAAGGAAAAGGAAAAGGAAAAAGGGAAAGGCAAAAGGAAAGGGGAAGAGAAAAGGGAAAGGGAAAAGGGAAAGGGGAAGGGGGAAAGGGAAAACGGAAAGGGAAAAGGGAAAGGGAAAATGAAAAGGGAAAGGGAAAATGAAAAGGAAAAGGGAAAAGGGAAAATGAAGAGGGAAAAGGAAAAGGGGAAGGCAAAAAGGAAAGGGGAAGGGAAAAGGGGAAGGGAAAAGAAAAGACAAAAAGGAAAGCGAAGGGGAAGTAAAACAGGAAAAGGAATGAGAAGAAAAGGAAGGGGAAAGGGAAGAGGAGAAGGAAAGGAGAAGGGAAAAGAGAAAGGGAGGGGAAAGGGAGAAAGGAAAGAAAAAGGAAGGGAGGAAAGAAAGGGAAAGCGAAAGACCCACTGCTCTGCTGTGTTTCGCTCCCTTCCACCCCAGGGAGGAAAGGAGGGGGGAAAAAAGCAAAACATAAAAAAATAAGACACACACGACACGCACCCCCCAGCTGCTGCAGGGAGGAGTGCACGAGAGGGGTGCCGCGTACTCACATCGCGGAAGATGCGCAGCCCCTCTCCCGGCTCCGCCGCCATCCGTCCGCCGCAGCCGTCGCCGCCCCCCGGTCGGGCTGGTGGCTTTGGCGGGGCCGGGCCGCACGCCCCGCCTCGCCTCTCCCCGCCTGTCGCTGGAAAAGCAGCCAGAAGAGGCTGGGGAGGGGCTGCTGCTGCCGCTCGCCCGCGGGGACACGGGGGAGAGTTTGTGCCGTTCTGCTCCGACGGCACCTTGCTGCGCCTTTGAAGTGGGTTCGTGGGGAGACTTGCGCTCTCTCCGTGGCAGACGCTGGGTTCTTGCAGCCTGCCTTTGTCAGGCCAAGTTTTCATCGTCACTTTGGCTGCTTTCCCCTTGAGTACACTCGCTGCGGGGAGATCTTTCTTGAACCGCAAGGCTGGCCGTGCTTTGAGGTCTCCGTAGTGCGGAGGGGTGATGGGGACAAACGGAACTTCACGTGGCTGATGGAGACATTATGATCAGCTGCACTCTACAAAAGCACTTGGGCTTGAAAATACGGTCCTTGAGTATAATAAAGTTGCCTGGTCGAAAATCAGGGGCTGGGAGGACCTGGGCGTGCTTGTGTTTTTTGGGATGGAGCAAGTGGGGAGCTGTGAGATGCGGCAGGAGCAGGCTCTGCAGGGTGAATGCAGGGGAGGAGGAGGATGTTGGGGTGAGGGGGAGAGCAGTCCTGAGGGAAACTTCTGTTTGTGTTATTTCAGACGTATGCCAGGAGGCTATTATATGGACATCATATATTGGGAGGTTTGTCTTTGCTCTCCTACCGTGCACCACTGGCAATGATACATTACACATTACCGTGTTGTTATATATGATACATTATATCATCATATATTATTATAGATTATATAAAACATAAAAAACGTTAGAGTGAAGTTTCTGCTTTAAAACACCTTCCTCTCACCTTCATGTATGAAAAGCCTCAGCTGTGGCATAGCTTGCTGTGCATGAGTGTTCCTGATTCTTCCACCTCCCTTCCTACATTTCAAAAGAAAGCCTGAGACAGGAGAGAGAACTGTCCAAAAGGAAAGATGAGGAATTTCAGAGGGTGAGAAATTTTGATCTCACATCTTAAAGATAGCTCAAAAAAGACATGGAAAATAATCTCAGGCTATTTTTGCTTTTTAATAACAGTGAAAGGCTTTTATTTAATCTGATTCTTAGGATGGAAGTATGGAAGTATTTACGGAGAGAGAAAAGAAGAAAAATTCCAGAGGTCATCTCAAGAGCCATGAGGATGAGTGGAGATAAGGAAAAGCTTCTTTAGACTGTAGAGGGGCTTGGTTTATAATTAACTGTTATAACAAAACCTGACATATTTAACTTTATTGACTAATTACTGTCTTGGAATGAAAAGACTTTGGTTGAAGAACCAGTATCTTTCCCCTTTGATTAGTCTTAACATTCACTGTGATTATTTTGCCTAGAGAAATCTTCCTGAAAAACAATGAAAAAAAAAAAAAAGGCAATCCAGATATTTTCAGAGAAATATTAAAGCATAAAAAGCAAAAATAACTCACAAGCCTTTTATTATAGTAGGAAGAATTATTTCCATGGTTAAAAAAAACTAATTTGCAAATCACCTTTGTGTGACACAGAAATTTGAAAGCACAGTTTAAGTAACCATGTTTAGAGACTTCAGCTTTCAGGCGCAGATGAGCAAACAAATCTGGGAGTAGAGTGTATGCATCACTCAGTGATGGTACGTTTTTATACAACTTTAAAATTGTCTGAAGTAATAATTTTAACAACACAAGCAGATGGAAGCTCTGAATTTTACCAGCTTCCTTATTCCTTTAGTGATTTCCCTCTGCCTCTGAGCAAGACGCTGTGAGATGCAGGAGAGGGAATGTGGCCTGAGGTTTCTGTGATGTTGAAGTACAGGTATGGTACTTGCTGTCTGGACAGGAGGGTGACAGCTCTGTGAAAACCCCAGGTGAGGATAGCAGAGGCCAGCACTCAGGGATAAACTCGCTTCTGCAGTCACAGACCCATGCTGCTTATCATCTGTTCTTATCATCTGTTATAAGAAGGAAAGTTGTTTCATGTGTGGGTAAGGATTAAACCTTAAAGTGCCTGCTGTTTGCCTTGCCATTTGTCAAATCATTAAACTATTATTTAGAAACCAGCCTACTGCACTATCATCTTTGCTCATGTGACATGAAGTGGCCAGCCAGTATTTACTGGTTTTGCCCTTTTACCTGGGAAAAAACAGCAAATGAAGACTGGTGATAAGAGCTACTTTACACTTGCTGTGCAGTGGGCTGTGCAACAAGAGTCATCAATGCTGAGAGAGACAACGAAACTTCCGTTTCACCAAGGAAATGCAAGCCGCCTAACTGTCTAATCAAGTTTCTAAATCACTCTGTGATGGTTAGCTATGTGTGTTGCCTCTAAATGACAGGAAAACCACTATGTAATGCTTATGTCAAAATACAACCTTTCCAGCAGAAGAACAGCTTATATGCTTGGGAACCCCACAGATCTGTAGTAAAAAGTACTGTTTGCCCTTGGCTAAGGAAATTATCTGCTTTATGGTTTTTTCAGCACAGGAGTTGATTGGTACCTATCTAAAGAATTGAGTCAACATAATACAACATCTGCCTTCAGCTCTTCAAACAAGTTTTGTCATGGTTTGGCCACCTGGACTGGTGCTCTGTAGGCCAACCCCAAACCAGTTTGAGTATTCACGTTCTGCTCCCTGTAACAGCTCCCTCTTGACTTTTTGTGATCATGAACTGTACAGAGAGATTTCAGAATTACTATGTGTGTGGACATGGATAGTTATATCAGTGGCAAGAGAGGATGCTAGAGGCCACCTGTCATTTCCATCTTGTGTCTTGCACGTGGACTAATCTGACCCAAGTGAGGAGCCAGTATCTTAACATCTCCCTGTTTCCACAAATGGGTTTATGAAGATGAAGTGGGTCCCATTCCATACAGCATCTGTGCCAGTGACAGCAAGAGCAGATGTACAAAATCCAAAAAAGACTGATGGTGTGCCTGGAAAAATGTTGGGTCAGCTACCTACAGATGGAGTGTGTGGCTACGTCTGGTTCATTGGATGAAAATAACATCAAAGTCCCCAGGTCGGGGGCTGAATTTACCCTCACCCTGATCCCTCCTGGGGCAAGACCTTAGTCTGCCCTCCTTTCCCTCTGATCCCATACCTTGGTGGAAAGGAAACCCAGAAACTGGCTGGACTGGAGCCACAGCACACTCCGATGGCAATCCAGCATAGGCAACTGGGATGCAGGATGTACATCAGCAGATGAACTTGGATGTAGTCTGTGTGTGTTGGAGCTCTTTCCTGAATCACCAGGAAAATAAATGTAATGTAAAGCCATAATTACATGTAAGGAATCTGGGGAGATGCTGGTAAGAGTTCCTGCAGGAGGAAACCACACAGCTTGTACTAGAACATTAGTTTGTCCTTTTTGTTTATTTGCATACTCTTATACATGTTTGGGAAAATCGCTGAAGACCTACTCATTCAACACAGTTTTCATGTATGTTCCCAAGCCTGAGTTTTGTTAATGATTTGGTGCTTCTGACAGCCTCTTTGCAGCCAGTGGGAAATGCCAAAACTGGGATCTCCTGGCATCTAAGGCAGGCTTTAGACCAGCAGCTATGAACCTCAGTCACTCTTTACCAATCCCCTTTCTGTCTGTAGGGAACACATAATACTCCTGGGATAGAAAAATATCATTATAAAGATAAACATAGTAAAGATGGAACTGTTGTGGGTCAGTAACGCACAGCGGTGCGTTAGGAGTGCCTAAGTAAACTACATATACATCACTGTACATGGAGTATCAGTTGTTCCTTGCAGGATGTAATCCACATTTTTTTTACACACTTTCACATAGATCCAATTTGGCATATTTTAGGACAACACTTTAGGGACATGGGAAATGAGTAAGATATGCGATGATGATTGATATACTGCATAGACAGACTCTCCTATGCACACTCTGTTTATAACCAGCCCCACAGGAGTGTTTTGGAAGCAAGTGTGTAATAAAAATGACTGTAACATGGCATCCAGCAGTGACTATGGCTCATGTTGAGAAAAAGCTTGCTGTGTGTCTGGATGGCTAAGTCAGATATTTACTTATGAGATCTAAGAAACAAAACAAAGGGAAAGATCAAAACATGACAGCGTCAGAAGCATAACATGCAACAGCGCAGTAAAAAGGATGCACTTTGATGTTCTGTATTTGCATCATACACAGAAAAAAGGTAGAAGGAAAATGCTACTTTTAGTATGTGGTTAAAAATAATTTCACATTTAATCCAAACTCAAAGAGGTCCAGCCCACCGTACCTGTCAGACTCTGACACATGCAATGATCCTGAGCAGCCTGTACCCCCTGGCTCCCTTCCCCTCCAGAAGCAGGACCATAAGGTTGTTTATATTGTAAAGCTTTAGTTAATAATTATTTGTCAAACCTAGGAGGACAGTTTTCCATACAACTGAGGAAGGGAGTGAGGTTCCACCAGAAGGCTAAATCCAGTCTTAAGAGCCCTGGTTCTTAAGAAGCCATTGCCTAGGAGCCTCGTAAATTTATTCAAGTACACGAGGGTTGTTGGGGTGTGTAAACAGTTTCTTCTTCCATACCTATATATGCTCTTACAAATGCCAACCTATGAGTAACATGTTTTGAATTAAGTAGTATTTGAGAAAAATGCCAAAGGCTTTCTGCCTCACAACTGGGCCAGAGGTAAGCACATACATACATATAACAGACAGCACAGTGATTTGAGAAGGTGTCCGAGACATTGTATGTGTTTCACTGTGAGAGGCATTTTTAGCATTCAGGGACTGATTGTACAAATCACATTAAAATCAATGGGAACTGCAAGACTGATTTTTCTACATGGGATACGTATCCTCTTTAAAGACTCTTTATTGCACTCAAAAAATAAACAGACAGTTTATACTTTTTTGGTCTCTCTCTGTGCTCAGTTATATTAATATAAGGAAAGAGCAAGAACAGACACAGGCATTACTCAGTTAAAATAAGGAAGAATGTCAGCCAAAATGAAAAACTTTATAGTTAAATTTTCTGATCAGATTTTCAAGAATGCAGTTTTTTGTGAATGTCCTCACTGTCCAAGTCAGAGAACAGTTTACCTGGATGAAAGGTAGCCAATTTGTAAAGGCCAGTTTTTCATTTGTATGCTAATCAGGAATTCTGATTTACTACAAAAGAACCTGGCTAATCAAGTTATAATTTCCCCCCCCACCTTTGGATATATATTAGATGACTAGAGATAGATATTTCTGATGGACGTTTATCAGCATTTAGATGAGTTTACATTTAGATTTTTATTATTCCACCATAATAGGACCTCTCCAGATCCCTGGCATTTGTGACGAGTAACAAACATAGCAGTACATAAATGGATAGAAAGTTAATATTTTTGCTGCAGACACTCCTAGAAATCTAAATCATGGATTATCACCCTCTTGGGTTAGGTGCTGAACAGCTGCAAGACAAAATGCAAAACTCACTGGTGAATTACACGAATCATATCATTAAAAAATCCCACAGCATAAACATAACGAAATTCCTCCTCCCTGCATTGTCCTTAACGCATATGTGCTGCTCTTTACCTCACATCATCTCCTCAGTATTTAGGGGATAATAAAAGCAAATATTCTGGAGACAATAAACCTACACCATCCAGTTCTTTGTGATAGGCTGCCAGAGTAATGATTGGGTTAAATTTCCATAACATTTTCTGGGTCATTCAGAGCAGTGAATCTGAATCCCATAAATCCATACTACTTACATTACTGGCTCACAGGGTGCATTTGTTGCCTTGTGGATTGTATCATAAAAAGACTATTTTCAAAAGGTCATTGGTATCTCACATCTAATTAGGGATTGTTCTCAAACTCTTTTGCTATTCAAAAATTGAAAGTGGTTGCAAATGGAATTGTCTGTGGGATGGAGAGAGTTTGTTGGTATTAAAGAACTTTCCAGCTTAAAAAAATAAATAGATCACTGAAAGCTATTCCATAATAATTGTAACATTTGATTGAAATTTGGATCTTAAGTCACAGGATTCTCTCACATCTCAGACATAACTGGTTTCCTTGTTCAGAAGTCCTTTCTGCTTTGAAATTATTTTTTTGGGTAAACATATAACCGTTGATTATGAAAAGATTTCAGTATTGTCTGTTGTTTATGGGCTCAGAGAACACCGCCCTTCATTTAGAAATAAGATCTTTTTCACCAGAATATGACAGTTTTTCCTCTTTACCCATTTCTAATTGGTATTAAATACTATGTTAATTTTAATTGTTTATCTGTTCATGCCAGGCTGCCTTATGCAGTTCTATATAGCTACTACAGCTGTGCCATCTTGTGGTTTGCACAAATCTCGAAATGTTTTGTAGCTTGGAAGTTAACAACTCATCCTCAGCTCCAGCCAAGGCAACATGAATCAAACGGCACCCCCAAGGCCAGAGTCCAGCCACTCTGGTAAGCTCCACACAGACACATGCCCAAAGTTTCAGGTCTGCAGTCTTCCACACACCAGTGGCATAAAGAGCAAGGACTGTTATTGTGGTAAGGTAATGTCGAGAGGTCTTTCACCTTCAAAATGCACAGATGTCCTACCTGGAGTCTCAATAATTCATAGCAAAAGTGTATATAATTTTTTATATAAGGTCCAGCATTTTTTACAAAGTAGGGTATTTGCACCAATAACCAACCCTCTGCTGTGGCAGTTCAGCTTGAGCTATGGATCTGAACATTGGTTGAAATGACTTATTGTGGGCTTGTTGCTCTTCTTGTTGCCATTCTTTTTGCTCTACATGGGCTAGGTAAATTTGATTCCAGTTTCACTTATAACTCCACAGTAAAGAAACTACTTGTTCTGATGTAGGACTGGCCTCTAAATCCCAGTGTTACTAACCTGTGCTTAGACAGTAGTCTCTTGCATTGAGAGGAGAAGAAGTGGTTTTACTGCCATACAGTTTGGTATCCCTTGGGCTTCTGTATGTCCATCTGCAAATTAGAAATGCCTTATGGTTTCTTATTGTTTCTTTTTCCTGCTGCAGGATGGCAGTGTTCAAGGTGGCACTTCCATATGCTGATTGGCTGCTGTCCTAAAATTGCCTATGTTTTTATTTTATTCCTTCTACTGGGAAACAACCCTGCTCCCTTGCACTTATTTTTTTTTTTCCTATTTTCCAGCCGAAACATACTCATGGCCAGTTTATTCCCATGTCTTGCTGTGTCAGCTAAAACGTCCTTTCTCTTCACTGAGGTTTGCCCTTGATAGATTTACAGAGAATAATTGCTTCTTCTTTCAGCCTTGATTTTGCTAGACTAACTAAGCAAATACATTAGTGTTTCTCTCATTAAGAGAAGCTGCAGTTTCCCTTGTCAGGTTTGCCTTTTCTGCACCGGTTCACCTTTGCTTCTCTTTTTCAAAGTAAAGGACAAGGGGTTTATGTCACCTTTGAGAAAGATCTCACAAAGAAAATGTCATTAGATTATTTCCTCCTTCTTTGCTAGAAGTAGCTCAGATTATGCTTTCCAACTGCCTTTGCTTCTTTGAAAATAAACCCTTGATCCATCATCTGTCCAAAGGACGTATTCCCAGTCTATAACACGAATCTCATCCAGGTCCAAAGGGCATGGCCTTACAACGTATTTGATGGAAGCTCATCACACTGCTGTGACTCCATGCCCTAAGGTCCTCTTGTTCTTCCCGAATAATACTGCAGTTACCTGCTTTGTTACATCTGTATTTTCAATTATAAATAATGTTTCATGGTAACCAATGAAAACTTTTTGTGTTCATCATTTGCTTCCACCCAACACTGGAACCTATTTTCTTTACTAGTTGAAGGGTGACCTGGCAATGCTATCAACTTATAGACATGAGTCTAGAAGGTCTTGTGGCTTTTGTGTGGCCCTTGCAGAACTCTTCTGCAAGTTCCCATACTCAAGGGAAGTGGGAGGCATCACCATGCTGTGATCACCTGTGCTTGCTGGGCAAGAACACCCTCCCTGGATCAAATGCTTGTAGCCCAGGTGAGGATTTCCCCAGGAGGAAGGGCAGGGACTTGCAACACAGGTTTGCACTGGCTGGGTGACACAGCTCAGGGTCCAGGGCAACATCACATTTGTTTGCTGAGCAGCCCTGAAGCATCTGATAAACAAACCCCCAGGAAAATATGGGGCTGGGGGGGAGGAGTGGAGGAACAGTATAAGTACTATTACAGAAGATGACCAAACCCACCACAAATCCACAAGGATCTTCACTACTGACCTCCTTGCAGTATAGTTATTTTCCTTTTAACAGTGTCAGATTGTCATCTACCCTGTTCCAAACCTCATGAACTTTTATGGTTCTTTTATGAGTTCCTTTATCATCCATCTAACAGATACGGTCCCAAGTGGCAGCACATTAAATGTTTTCCTGAAGTTCAGATAGATGAGATCTGCATTTCCTATTCAGAGCTCTCAGCACATCAAAGATGCTTAATCTGGCATGATCTACCATTGATAAACACATGCTGCCTTTGATCTCATTTTCTATTAACCTCTCTGAGCTAAAATTATAATAGATGCACAGTGTTTCTAATTAGAAATCAGAGTTCCCACGAGTCTCATTTTTATTTCTACTTTAATGGTTTCCTTTCTTTCCCTTCACATTTACTTATACATTCGTGAGCATCAATGTGAGTATAAATAAATATATATATCATGTTCCTGAAAAGCAGGAGATTAACAGCTGGGCTTGCTGAACTCCATTAATCTACGGATCAGGTACAGCACAGGCTACAGCCTGAGGAAATGCTGTGCTCACATCTGCCATAGACTGCACTGCTGAAGCCAGAGCAAGAATATCCCAAAGGGTCTAGAACTAGGGCTCTGAGTGCCCAAGTGGGGCTACTTGGGCACAGCCATGGGCTGCCCTCTGGTCACAGAAGCAAATGCCCTGCCTCCAACTGGCCCTGCTAGTAGCGCTCTGAATAGCACATGCCTCTCAGGTTTTTATTTTAAATAGTCTGCTCTTGTGTTAACTCTCAGAGCTCTGTTATCTTAATCTTCTCATCTGTTGCAATTCTGGTGTATAAAGCGTACAAAACCCAAACTGTTTTCAGCTTTCAAGCAAAAAAGACTGAGGCTGCAGGCGTGCTCTGGTGTCCTGTCTGGGCTCTGCCATGAGAAAACGCTCCTCTTTTAATTTAGATTTTGGTATTTACAATGCAGCCTAATAGTGTCTAGTCAAGAGCTTTAGGGAACTTTCTCCAGTCTTTCCTAATTAAAGTGCTAGAATAGGATATTTTCAGCAAACGTGCCTTCTTCTGTCTCTCAGCCACAGCTGGTTGAATAGAATAATAATATTTGAATTCCCAACTTTCCACATTAAAGTGTTTGCTCAGAACTAAACAAGTAAATCATTGAACATGCTTGTGAATAATGCATTTGACAAACGTTGTGAAACATTAAAATGACATTGACAAATACCCAGATCACTCTCCCTTAAAATGTAAAAGGAACAGGAAATTTATTTTACATTTTTAGGACACAGTTTATAAGTCTCTAATTTATATTCTGAAGTATAAACATGGTGCCTGTATTAATTTTATCTCATTTTGAGCTTATCTGTAAACCAAAATCAGATTTTTAATCAGATGAAACATCAAGGTGGTTTGAGCATCACTTCTTTGTTTTATTGGCTTCGTCACTCCTAGTGAGTTTCTGAAACTGAACACATTAGAAATTCCGAATCTTACCTACCAAGTCATTAAAACAAGAGATTTAAAACTGTGCCAAGCTTGTCTCCTATTCCCCTCTGCATGACTTTCAGCAGTTTTTAGTCTTTCGAAAGCTATGCTTCATGGAAAGAGGTTTAACAGTCACATCTGGTTCCCAGCTTAACATTCTTTTCTTTCCCTCCATTTTGCATTTGAATTTCTACAGTCGAAAAGATGTGAACAGGTTAAATATTTATGTACAAACTTCACCTGCATAAAGAGCATTGCCCACACTAAACCTTCCTTATGAGTATGAATTTGGGAGTTAACAAGAGTTAGTAGTATTGTTGTGTAGTTGATCAAAGCATGAAAGCAGTTAACAGGATGATGACCTAAGATACTTACTGATGGATTATAATGGGCTATCAATTTCCACAAACCACAAATTAAAACAGGGTAAGTGCTTACACAGAGAGTGCTTTCCCCACTGGCCATATCAAGACAAGCATGTGCGCTGCTGCAGAAGTTGGCACGGTCTGTTGGATGCTCCTCTCTCCTTCATAGCACTTTGTGTTTAACTGGATCATCTTTAAGAACTCAAAGCTGTTGGCTTCTGATCCTGTTTCTCAAGGTAGAATGTGACTGAATATCATAGAAGATTACAAGAAGGGAGCTTTAATTCCAGTGAATGTAAGAAAGTCTGTGGTGGATACAATGCACAAACAAGTGCAAAAAAATGCCAGATTTAATCCTTTACACATCTGTCTTTACTCAGCACTTGATTTGTCAATGTGGATATTCTTAGACAATTCCCATTTCTTGACTGAGAGGGGATTTCATGTCTGAACCCCTTGTATAGATGAGAAAGTTTATGGAGATGTATGACAGCTGTGGTTTTGCCCTTTTATTTTCTTTTTTTAATGTTTGCAGGATCCCAGATGATGCCTCTTTTATCTATAACACACAGCCCCAAGGCCTTCATCCAAAGGAGTTTCTCCCTTTAGCTGCCTCTGCAGTGATGTTAATCCCCGTGCCAGCTTCTTTCACACAGACCTTCTTGCTTTGCACTGTATGGACCATCCTGGTGCTGACCATCCTTGCCTTCCTGCTCAGCAGACATATGTGGAAAACAGGAGTCTATCTATCTGGGAGGTGGCATGCACCAGAGTAACATCTACACTGAATATAAGGATAGCTGGCAGATAAGTTTTGTAAACCCTCCTGTTTTGTAGCTCACAATAAAACAGCCTGTGCTGTTCTCCTTGATTCTTGCATGAGGCAATAATATGGCCATTTATGGCAGAGTCATAGAATCGTAGAAACAAATAACGGTTTGGGTTGGAAAGGACCTTAAGATCATATAGTTCCAACCCCCCTGCCATGGGCAGGGACACCTCCCACTAGACCAAGGCTCTGTCAAACCTGTCTTTGAACACTTCCAAGGATGGAGCATTCACAACTTCCTTGGGCAACCTGTTCCAGTGTCTCACCATTTTCACAGTAAAGAATTTCTTTGTCATATACAACCTAAACTTCCCTGTTTAAGTTTGAACCCATTACCCGTGACCTATCATTACAGTCACTGACAAAGAATCCCTCTCTGGCATCCTTGTAGGCCCCCTTCAGGTACTGGAAGGCTGCTATGAGGTCTCCATGCAGCCTTCTCTTCTCCAGGCTGAACAGCCCCAATTTTCTTAGCCTGTCTTTGTATGGGAGGTGCTTCAACCCCCGTATCATGGCCCTCCTCTGGACTTGCTCCAATAGTTCCATGTCCTTCGTATGCTGGGGACACCTTAACTAACAGCTAAGATTTACCTTATGGCTTTATATTGTCAACAATGAGGAATGTACGGGCAGTGGACCAGTAAACATAAGTGCTTATAAGGTTGATCTCACTTGAAAAGAAAACAAATTATAAGACATTTTTAAGCCACTAAAGCAGCGTTTAGTAAAAGAGCATGACTAGTGTCCATAGGAGCCTGGGAATAACTCATCTCCTAACTCTGGACTATCTGAATAAAGGGCAAAATGAGGTGCCAGAGCTGCAAAGAAGTTGTGCACACTCTCCTCCTCCCAAGGACAACATGCGCCATTTGCTACATGACACGTGCACAGAATATTTTGGTCTCCGTTTTACAACCCCAGTGTACTTCAGCCACCGCTGCTTCGAGCGTCCTCCTTCAGTGGGAAAGCCACGATGTCTGCAGTGTGCGTACTCTGTCTAATCATGTCTTCTTGCCAAAGGTCAGATTTCCATATGTGTGCCCAGTAATAAATACCCATAATCTCTGCCAAATAAGCCTTGATGCTTGTGTTGGTATTTGTTTCACACTTGTTTTTTTCCCTGTCCTTTGGAACAGATGCTGGATTCAAGTCTACCAAAAACAGCCTGGCAAATATTTGTCCATAGTTACCTCTGACAGTTTCCCATCCAAACATTTGTCGCTTTGACTTCGTTTGGCCCTGCTGCATCCTGCCTGCACCTATAGCTGAGCATGGTGACAACAGGTCTGCAATGCGACTCTATCCTCTCTTTAATTCCCTATTAACCTCAAGAGAACCAATTAATTTTTTCACTGTGCTTCAAGTACAGCCATTCTTTGGAAAGCTTTCCCTTTTAATTGAGATATTGTCTGTGTATTTTGCAAATTCAAGCCTTATTCCTGCCTTCTAATTTTTTAGTTAAGCTTCTTTTCCTAATCTACCCATTGCACTCTGGTCACCTCTTAAAAAGCAGAAAGCCTCATTTAGCTAACAGTCACTTCCAACATGCAAAACTTTATTTACAGCCTTTGGTGTTATAGTTTGGAACTAATATTAACCTTAGCAACTTTCACATTATAAAATGCCATATACATAGATCTGTAATGTCTGTGTTGTAATACACTTTCGTACTGGCAGATGGAGTAAGAGACTCGTACCAAGAAAAAGGGGTCCTGTTGGTGGTACAAGTGTCAACATTTGTGTAACTGAGCGTCAGCTGAACAGAGTACAGAAGGATAAAATTAAAAAGGTAAGAAATTGACCGTATGAAAATTTATCTTTTGGGAAATGAAGCTTCATTAAAAGCTGAACTATCTTGAAAACTGCATTGCCTTTCATGAAATTCCATGATGAAAAGAATTGAAAAGCATTTTAACAATGTTAGTGCAATTAATTTTGATCCTTTTTGGAACAAATTATCATGTTTGAAATGCAAAGCTCTTTACTAGTTAATTATCTTAGGGTAATGCATTTCAAATTTCCTGATACAGCATTTCTTCCAGAAAATTCTGTTTCAAGGAACAGAAGTTGCTTTTGTTCCCATTCAGAATGAGCACAACTTTTTTTCAGAGTCAGAATTTTCCTATAAAATTCTGATTGCCGAGCAGCTGAAAATAATTGTGATGATGTTATAGCAAAAGGATTTTGAGAGGCTCAGTGGAGATAATAATAAAGTTTAGAAATTAATTGTAAGGCTGGTGTATGAGTGACCACATTCTTCCTCCCTTCTGCCAATGTAAAATCCTGTGGGAAAGGTAATATTAACATTTTTTGTTCTGGATCTTTCCAGAAAAGGCCAAGTCCTCTTGATCTCTCATTCTCTTGTTGATGTAAATTCAATACTGATGTTAATCTAGACCTGTACTGTTGCCCATGTTGACTGAACATGACTGTGTTGTCTCAATTTTAATGCTAGGGACCATCAGGACATCTCACAGAAATGTACTGGTGTAAAATGGCAAATATCTACCACTGGAATACAGCACTCAGACATACATCAGAGATAGTTATTTCACTGTTAATTTTGCAACCCACAAGTCACTTCTGTCCCTTGTATTTTCACCAGTTAAAACTTCTGCATCTGGAAATCTGCTGATTCTGGAAGCTTCATTAAAAGGTCATGAGATAGAGTGAAATAGTGGCCAGTTCTGCTGCCTATACAGTTTTAACAAATGAGGTTAAAGCTTCGCTTTGTTTCCAAAATAAGCAAATTCAAGCAAGCCTATAGAGAAGAAGGGTTTGATTAGTCTCTGATGATACTTGCACAAATTCCAGTTGGGTTAGCACATCTCCATTTACATTACAGCCATCAGTTTAGACAATTACCTTTTAATTATCAAGATGTTAACTGATTATTCATTGTCATATATTAGACAGTATTTACTAGTATTAGTGGCTATGTTCTCCCTTTTGTTGGGGATTTTTTCTCTCCTTCACTCAGGGAACCTTTCCTTTTGCACACTTTACTGAGTATCCCACATGAGAAAACAACAGTATAATGGAGAATACTGCTTAGTGAAACAATTTCCCAAGATGGCCTAATATTTGGCAGCTGTACTGGTTTCAGTCAGGCCTTTGGGGGTTTAAACTCAAGTTTTTCTTTGGTTTTGTACTTCAGAAATAGCAACTGCTAATGAAGTGGTTTCCACAAATAAATTCTTTCTTCTCTTTCTTCCTTTTCCTTCCCTCTTCTTTTGCCAGATTCCACTGGCAAGTCCTTTGTGTAACTATAACTTCTATCTTAATCTAATTAGTACAAATTAACATCTCCAGCTTGAAGGATGAAGGTGGTTCTTGCTCAGATAAGGAAGAGAATATGAGGAAGGATCAGAAGATGGGGGCTGAGGTTGGGGCTGGGAAAACCACTATACCTGGATACAAAATGGTCTGCAAATGCTGCTGTGGAAAAGCCAGCTTAAGAGCTAGAGAGATGGGATGCAAATTCATCAGCAAAATCCCCTACAGTTAAGTCACTGCATTTTTTAAATACTGGAGTTTAACAGAGGATGAATTTGGCAGCTGTTAAAACTTAAAAGAATAAAAGAATTTATCTTTCCTTGTACAAACAATTTTGCCATCAAAGCAGGCAAGAGATTTTTATTCCTCTCTTTCCTTTGCTTTTGTGTGTGTATCACAGGAACTACAGTTTATAGACTCGCAAACTCTCTGTAAACACTGAATTAAAAAAAAAAAAATATTGTATGGTTTGGCAGCGCTTCTGAGAAAAAAACAGTAGTGGAAAGGCATTTGATGCACATTTGTTGGCATAGCAGTAAAGATGAACAGAACTATGCATGGAAACATCTTCTGTGAGAAGGGGAACAGCATCAAGACACTCTGTTTCACTTAGAATTTCATACTTCATCTGCAGCAAAATTACAGAAATATTAACTTTCTCCCTTGCTAAGGATACGACAAGGGTTCAGGCGTCCTTACTGTTTGGCACTGCTGTGAGACCTGTTCTGCCCGCCATTTCCAGCTAGGATAGAAATTCTGGTCTCTTGTAGGCTTCAGGTGTGCGTCAAATTGCTTACAAACACATTGCTGAGTATTCCGAGTATTTCTCAGTATCTACTTTCCTGTCTTTTCCCTTGTGGCTTCTCTTTCCAATGTCCTTTATGACAAAGAATAAAGCTTAATAATTTATTTTTTTGCAGGGAGGGAAAAGGACATTCCAGGTACTGAATAACCTGAACTAATGAGATTATTTTAAACACAAATGGCAACAGAATCTAAATAAAACCCGAGCATGTCTTTCATTGGACGGGCTGTATTGACACTGCTCTTTCAGGCTCTCAAACTCTCAGTATTCCTATTTCCTTTTTCTTCAGTTCCCAGCACAAAAGCTGGCTGTATAAAGCTACATAGGCTATACACATCTATAACCCTACTAAATCATAGATACTTAGAAAGGGTAAACTTTCTAAAAAGTGTCTAGAGATGGGCAAGACACTAAGGGTTTGTATCAAGGTCTCATTCATGGCTGTCTCTGCTCACCATGGCCCAAATCTCTCTGGATAATGCAATTAGAGCTGCTAATTCCTGGGGCTTTTCCCAAGAGGGATTGTGGCCTAATTCAGGGAGTGATTGAGCTCCATCCACAGGAAGAAGTGTCAATGTATGTCCACTTGCTGCATCCGATCGCATGCCTGAAACTGGCACAGAGTTTGTTACACACAAGGCACTTTAATCTGTAAAATTTATACTTTTCTATATGGTTGTTAACATTTTCCCTCTCCTCCTCACATGCTAAAGGAAATCTCAAAGGATATTATTTTTGGTCTCAGAAGAACCCACATTGCTGGGCTGCAGAAGATCCACAGAGGACAAGTTCTTGACAGGATTCTAGGCTCATACTGTATACAATACAGCTAAAGCCAAGACTTTATTATAAAAGGTAAAGATTAATAACATGATTTCTGGGAAAATCTGATTGGCATGCTGATATTCTGAATATTAAATAAGGACAGACGGTATAAATTATTGCGGGGTCACAATGGCTCCAAGCAGATTAGTTTCACTTCAAACCTCTCCTAAAAGGTATGTGGCATCTTCAGATTGACTTACTTTTAACATTTTTAAAGGAGTCTTACTGTGTGCTGAATACATGAGAGCTGCCAAGGAGATGGTCTTCAAATTTATCTTTTCATTTTTGTCCAGTTTTTAACCCAGGAGCTGGCCTGTGTCAGACGGTGAATGGCCGCATCTGGAATATTGCGTCCAGTTCTGGGCCCCTCTGTTCAAGAAGGACAGGGAATTGCTTGAAGGAGTCCAGCGCAGAGCCACAAAGATGATTAAGGGAGTGGAACATCTCCCTTATGAGGAGAGGCTGAGGGAGCTGGGTCTCTTTAGCTTGCAAAAGAGGAGACTGAGGGGTGACCTCATCAATGTTTACAAATATGTGAAGGGTAGGTGTCAGGATGATGGAGCTAGGCTTTTTTCAGTGATATCCAGTGATAGGACAAGGGGCAATGGGTGTAAACTGGAACATAGGAAGTTCCACGTTAACATCAGGAAGAACTTCTTTACTGTAAGAGTGACAGAGCACTGGAACAGGTTGCCCAGGGGGGTTGTGGAGTCTCCTACACTGGAGATATTCAAGGCCCGCCTGGACAAGTTCCTGTGTGATGTACTGTAGGTTACCCTGCTCTTGCAGGGGGGTTGGACTAGATGATCTTTTTAGGTCCCTTCCAACCCTTGGGATTCTGTGATTCTGTGATTCTGTGAAAGCTCAGGAAGTAAAAATACGCGAATAATGTTCTGTTTTATTTTTAACCTCTCTCATTACTTAATTAATATCTTAATGATGACACAGTCCTTGTTTTCTTTGGTTACATAGGCTGAAAAGTGATGTCTGAAGTAAGCACTGGCATAATCCTTTTAATTACACCCCTTTTCTAGAGCTTCTTGAGAGTACAGGCTCTCTTACATGACTGCTAAAGCAGCCTTGCAGCCTCCAGCCATGTTTTACAAGAAAAGTTATATCTCAGGGTGTATATTTCAGTGTTAGATCCTGCTGTCATGCTAGAGAGTTTTGTGTACACCATCAGGTGATTCTGTGTGTATTTGTTGACAGTGGTGTTGCCAAGGGACTTGCAGCATCCAGGATGTGTGTGACAGTCCCTGGAGAAGGCATAAGGCTCAACAGTAAGTTTAAGTCATCTTGGTGTGACAGTAGCAATTTTACAGTCTGCTCTGCACTGCAACAGGACTAATAGTTCAGTTCAGAAGGCTGATGAGATTATTTCCTTCATGGGAGGCTTTTCTGTCTCAAAGTCAGGGTCAGTCTTTAAATTGCATTGTTTCAGAAATACAGGAAATAAAGCAATTGCTGCTGTAGTAACAGTAGTTGTGCTAGTACAATGTATGTTTAAATTTAATTCCAAAAAGCCTGAAAACGGAGAATCATGTTTGTGTGGTAATCTGTACTTTAAAGGGTAGGACTTCATGTGGTACTGCCTGTACACATCAGCAGTGAGGAAGAACCAGAAAGCTCACCCATTTTCTGAGTTCCCCTGAAAACAAAGATCTGCTAGATACTGATCGGTTGGCTTCCCTCCAGCATGGCTTTCTTCCAACACTCACGCATGCTTGTCCTCTCCTCTCTAAGATCTTGGTATGAAGTGTCTTCATAATCTCCTGCTATGTTTTTGCCTTGCTTGAACTCTAAGAAAGAAGAAATCCCTTGGTCCTGTAGTTTGTCCCCTCAGTTGACCCAATTTTAGTGCTTTCCACTCACAGTAAAGCAGAGATGCTATTCCAGAACGCAAAGTGATAATCTTTGCCACAGATGTGCTGTATCTGCAAGTGTCTCATTACAAATGGGCAACATTTTTGCTCTTCTGCAGGACTGCAGGCACAGCAGACCCTGTTGCCACGCTGAACATTACCCTCATGTTGTGCAGCTTTCAAATCACAGCTTCCCTCTTTGGTTTTGCTTCCAAACCACAGAGACTGTTACAGTCTCTGCAAGGGCAGGAAATGGGGAAATATTTTGGGGCTTTTTACATGTGCTTTGCTCTCATCTAAATGTTGGCATGGGGGAGAGCAGTTTATTGGCCAGTCATACATGGTATACATCCACTTTCTTCAACCAAAGATGGTGTGTTTTAGACTCTTCTTAACAAACAGCTTAAAACCAGCTGGTTTTACACTGTCGGAAGGAAATACAGGCTACATATAAGAATCTACTTTCTTAGAAGCTCTGGGTGAACTGTGAATCCCACACCTGTTTCCAGGGTTGGCAAGCACAGCCTTTTCGCTTTCACACAGGAAGAAGGGCCTTCTGCACTCTGAAAATAACCTCAAAACTAGGCAGATCAAAGTGCATCGTGACCGTGGTGGGTGCTTTTACTTAAAAAAAAGAAAAAAAAAAAGGGGGGGGAAATAGAATGTTTCCCTTTAAAACTCTCGTTTTGCTGAAGTTTCTCTTCTTCCCTGGGACTTCTCATTATTTTCGCACCATCAATCATACTCCCCAGTGAATCAGCTCATCCACTTATCTTCAGCTCCTTGCAATTTCCCAATGAGGTTAGCAACAGCAAATTGCTGTAGTTAAGTAATAAAAGCCAGCCTTTTTCTTGGTTGTTGCTTATTTTTCTAGAGTAGATACCAATAAAATAGAAAGAGGTCCCTTGAGCAGCACATCTGAGAAGCTGGAATGCTTTTAAGTGTGACAGGTTACAAGAGGTCTTTAATCTCCAGTTCTCTTTAAAATGAACTCTGTGGAGGAAATCCTAAATAATTATTCGTAACTAGAAACCTTGTAACGAGTTGCAGCAGAGTTTCAACTACTTTACTGCCTCTGTTGAAGCAGCCTTCCCTTACACTGAAGACTAGGTAAGGCTGACTTCTTCTGTTTCCCTGCTCTTCTGCTCGTGGAAGACCCTGGTGTTATGGAGGGTAACTTGTCCTAGAGCTATTGTAATGCTCTGTTGAATCAGATCAAGTCCTCAGCTATTGTAAATACTTGTGTAGGGGTTTTATTAATCTCCCTCCTCCAGTTTGCTATCTGTTTACAGCACTAGTTTAGATGACAGCACAATTCCCTGCAAATAGAGCTTACTGGAAAGGTGGAATGGCAAGGAGAGAGGGGAGACAAGTAACATAGCCCTTAACCTTCTCCTTCTCCCTAGCCACTCTTCTTTAGCCTGTTCCAGTGTGGCACACCGATTCAGACACATGGTGTGAAGGTTTACATACAGCACAGTCTGTACCCTAAAATATGTGGTGAGAAATGTGTAGCAGCAATAAAAGTATACTCCGATTAAATATTTTCTGCATGTCATCTAAAAGATACACACAGCAGAAAAAGTCTTCTGAGAACATGAAAGAGAAGAAGATGTATTGGGAGCAGTCAGCATGGATTTAGCAAGGGAAAATCATGCCTGAGCAACTTGATTACCTTTGATGGACTCCATTTGTAGTTTCTGAGATAAAGGAATAACAACAAAAATAGGAAAGGACTGCTCAAACTTAGCTAAGTGAAATGCTAATCAAAAATTAAGACAATAAAAAAGAAACAAATGCTTCATGGATTTCAAATGCCAGTGCAATGAGTTATTCCTGTATTTGGTATGTCTAAAAGGTAACTTTGTAAAAAGCTTCTTGCATCTCTCGGGAAGCTACTGGGATCGACTTTATCACTACACACTGAGTTTATGATCAGTTGTCTTAATTTTGAAGCAACCTCCACACGTATTGCCTAAGAAATGTAGTCTGCTTTCTGCCCTGCATGTTTTGGCCAAACACGCAAGTCATTAAAAATCATACATACATGTCTACATAATAGCTCTTCAGTATCTTCTTTGGTATAAAATTAGTCCTGCCTTATTGACAAATATTAATAACACACATAAAAAAGAATAGAAATAGATTGTAATGAAGAAACATAGCTGCTTAAGGTATCCAGTTTCCAGTAAGGAATTCAACAGCAGTGCTGCTGTAAGGATGGAATGGCATGTCGGCTGGTCCTGGCTCAGGACTGGTGCCTGCTGCCCAACTAGCAGTAAAGTGATAAAGCAGCAACAGCTGCTAAAGGGCACAGAGAAGTTAATTTGAAGAGATATGCATGCCTGAAGTAGCTGGTGTAACTGCTTGAAGAAATACTATATGCCTGATACTCCATGGCTGTAGCAGAATGCCAGAAAGGAGACAGAGGAGGAAAGATAACAGAAGCGAACCTCGTACCATTCTTGACTAGAAACAGGGAATAAAGGCAGATGTTAAGTGTTAGCACTGGGACTGTACAAAATGATGAAAGCTAACATTTTCCTAAGGATAGATCAGGTGTCTGTATATCAACATACCACGTTATTTCATGAAGGAATGCAAACAACATTGAAAGAATGATTTCAGAATATGTTAAGGAAACTGTGAAAAGCATGAAGAAAATTTTGGGAACTTCTGTTGCACAAACTTACTTTTTAAAAATATATGATCCTCTAAATTTTTTTAAGAGAGAAAAAGAACTCACAAAAATCTAAATTTGTATAACAGGAACTGATTTCAAATCCCAGATTTGGAGCGAATACCCTTCCTGTCTAACTTAACCCTTCTGCCTTACTTCTGATCACAAGAAGTAAACAAGCAAGCAAACACTACATACAGGTTTTATAAAGAGAACAGGTTCAATGTTGAAGAAAGCTTCATTGCTCTTTCAATTAAGAAGAAATTCTCTAGCTAAGTTAGGACTTGATGCAGTGGTTCACACGATCAGTTCTGTTACTTTGGGAGGAATAGTAGGGAAAGACTGTATTTTGAGGCTGAGATCATCTTCCTGGGATATCTGATACGCTGCTGCTGTGTTTATTTTCTAAGGGTATAGCGGGGTTTGCAGACTGCCTGTTTGGTGTGACGACTTGGAAAGCAGTTTAGAGCAGATTTAGTCAAATGTACAGTGTGTTGGATTTAATGCATGCATATTTTATAAAGGTAATTTTAAGTGCTTCATGGGACAGATAGAGGCAATAAATGCAACACAAAGTGCTTATATAGTGTTTTGAGGATGCAAAGTACAGGAGAGCCAGACAGTTAAAAAAATTGTTGTAGCCCAGTGAAAACTGTTGAAATTGAAACTGTTAGAATGAAGAATGAGCAGCAATGGTATAGATGGCTCAACCCCCCAAAAAACCACCTTCACAAACAAACTCTAAATCCAGGTAAAGACTTGAGCTAAGCAAGAGATGAGCTGTAGAGCCTATCAACGGTAACCTCTTGATGCTTTCAGGTTTTGTGGATGTCTTTGCCTGAACATGTCTACCAGTGACATGTATAACTTTTCAGCTGTTTATAATATTCCTTTGGGTTTTATTGGTTGCAGAAAGCACAATTTTGCCCAGGATACAGTCAACAGAGGGCAGGCCAAAGTACCTACTTACATGACTAAAACCCATGTGTTCCTATGTCTTTGCAAGGTCAGGTTTGCAAACCTTTCTCTGATTTTATCTAACAATACAATTTGAACCAGGTTTACTAAATAACTGCAGTTTAAACACATGCATTTGGGTATCAGTGTATAAGCAGTTTAAGTCATTCTGAAAGTCAATAAATAGTTTCAACATGTTGAAATATTTTTAAACACAGCTATTATGACTCTGTTGAACCTGGTAAGAGGTGCAATTTGGGAATGCTTGTATTCAAAAGTCCAAATTGCCATGTGTCTGGACTCCTTGCCTAAGCTGTATGCCTTACAGAGATCTGCTCTGTACACAGGTTTCATGTTTAGCAAACACACTAATCTTAATTACTGTGTGCAAGGCTGTCTCTTACAGCGTTAGAGGTTCCTCCTTCTTGTTAGGGAAAAGCTGCCCTCAGGTGCAGAAAGGGGTGCATGGAGGTTGCCTTGGATAGAGTGGTTCTGGGGCCAATGGGAGCACAGTCATGTACAGACCCTGTACTTCTACCCTGTTTCCCATACCTTCTCATGTATAACTCCATTTAAGTAATACTAAAAGATACGTACAGCACCCCTTGTTACTGGGGAAGCAGAGAAATGGGACTGAAAAGCCCTTTTTCATGTGGTTTCCTATCAACACTAATATTCTTTAAATCCTGTCAACCCTCGCTATCACATCTGACCATTTATTTACTTGTGTTCTGTGTCTATCTCTAAGCTTTTTGATGTGAAACATATGAGTTCCTGAGGGCACACTAAGCTTGCTGAGGACTACTGAATACTTCAAAAGAGAGGACGCTCCAAGCCTTTGGCAAAATATTTATTTCAAACCTAATGAATTGCTGTTCTTTCAGCTACAGTGTGCCCCATGTCAGCTGCTGGAGCAGCGGTGCAGACACCAGAGCACAGAAGAAGCAGGCAAGAATTGAAGTTTTCCTTTTGCAGTCTTAACACATAAGAGGTGAGACTGTGAACCGTTTTCCAAACTCAGTCATATTCTGCCTCTCCTTTAAACTACACAGCAGAGGAGAGCCAGGCTGCCTATACAACTCTGCCTTTTGGGGATTCTAGTTAAGATGCTCTTTTGCCTGGTGCTAGGGCCATAACAATTAGCATGGGAGGTAAATTAGGCTTCAAATCATGTTTGCACCAGTGTTTCATGTAAAATGTGAGTGTTCCCTTAGAGGTGGCTTGTAACTCATCAGTTAGTCTAGCTGGAATCTAAGAAAAATATATAATTTAGTAGATATGCTACAACAAGGATTCTAAACATGTAGACCAATATATTCATGCTTTGTTGCAGAAACAGTGCCTGATATAGTGGAAGTCAGACAAGTGTTCTGCCATTGATTTTAGAAGCTGAAATTTATTCAGTCCTCATCCTTCTACAGAGGCATAAAGACTTGCTATGTTCAATGCCTGCCAGCAGTTACCACATTGTGGTTTCTCAGTTAAAGGAATAACAAGATGGGAAAGGGCTGCTAAAAATTTGTTATGTAAAAGCTAATTATAAATCAAGACAACATGAAAACATAAATCCATGAGCTTCTTTCTGATCTTAGACTGCTGTAACTGAGATCAGTCGCCTGCTTTGTACCAGCAAACTTAAACATGTGTTTGTTTATCCAAGCCACAAACTCAAATACAATATTGTGCTTCAGTGCTCACTTCAAGCTAACCTTAAAGCTGCTTGATAAAGCTTAATAGTAAAACTCAGTCAAATATTACTGTGGTGTTAAAAGAGAACCTTTGGATTTCGGGTTAACCTTTAACGTTAAATATTTTTACAAAAATCACCGATATAAAAATATTAGGAGAAACTAACCTCCAATCCATAACCTGTTAGGACTACACCCTTGCCATGGAATTAGTGAAAATGCAGTCTACTTTTATTTGCTTTGAAACTTAGTCTAGTAAACTTTAAAAGTATATATATATAAGTGTATATATAAAAGTGTATAAAAAGAGACAGATACAGCTTTTACAAAGGGAATTGGCTAAAATGCATTGCTGATGTATCAAAAGGAAAGTGATGGTTTGTTGAAGAATATCAAAGTATACTGCTAGAAAGACACAGATGCATGGGAACTGATGAAAACATGACACTAAAGATAGGGTAACATTGCCATTTTCCTAAACCCGTGCCACTAAAAGTGCCCTGAGCATGGTCTATATTTCGTCACACTTCTTTTTGTCACTTTTAAGTGGTCTTTCTTCTATAGCTTATAATTTCCAAGGTCTGCAAAGCTAGTCTAGTCCTTATGTACAATTCTGTGACTTTCAAACTTTAGCCTACTCTGCATTACACTAACAACCCGTGACTAATGTGGTCTTTTGGCAACAAGGCAGTCATTTCATGGAAGGAAAAAATTGGCGGAAGTTTCTTCTGTCAACCTAAGGATATCCTTTTGCAAGGAAGAATCCCATGTGAGTCTTTAAGACGAATTAGCTTAAGTTTTCCATGACCGCAACAGTTCTAAGCAGCTGTAGAAATACAAAATATATAGCTGTATTTTTGCCGTATGTATAGGGATGATTGAGGTTTCTCATTTGCTGTTTCTGGGCTAGGACAACTCTAAGGAATATCATGCAAGACATCATAAATCCTCAGTTCTATTGAAATGGACTTGTTTTAGATGTGTCACTATTTATATAATAACTAATGGCAGAGTGATGTCTCAGCATCTTCCCTTTAATGTAAATATTTTAGCACATTGCTTATTGTATTTAATTTCTGTTCTGTTCCTTACGTACAGCTTTAAATAAAATCTGCTTGACATGGTTCTTGTAAAATTAGATACTAAACCGTATTTCATGTATAAACATGTATGAACATAAACACATTGATATTCTGAATTATATGAATTTATGATAGTATATAAAATTCAATGTTTTTAGCATGATTGCATGGCTCTTATCTGGGAGGCTGGGACTATAAATAAAATAATGAAGTTTCTAGTCCTATATGTAGACACCTAATGAATCAAGCTGCAAAATAACACTGTCTGGGTTTCCACCCTAAGACTTGTAGTACTCTTTAATGGATATATTTATTGAGTTTTGTTGACTCAAACGACGTCTTTTTTTTTACAATTGTGTCTTTTATTTAAAGACCTTTTCTAATCTAGATAGCTCCAGGTGAAAGCAATGCAAGCTTTGCTCAAACTTGATTGATATTTGTCCAAAAAATTAAAACACTGAAGCGATCCTAAATTGCTAGTAGTGCCATTTCTTATCTTACACCTCCTGTTCCTGAAACAGCAACTTCAGAACTATCACCTTTCACTGGGAATTTAACCAATCTCATATAAACTACCTGATAGATTATTTTCCTTCAGCATACTTCTTGTTCACTTTGATTAAACTGTGAATTAACACGTTTAAAATAACTATCCGAATCAGTGGTACTCAGGCCTTGGTTCCACTACCAGAATAATTTCTCCAGCCATTATTATGATCTACCAGAGTAATTTCTCTGGTCATGGCTTGCTCCTTGCTAATATCTTCCCCCAAATGCTTGCAACTCATTCTGTGTTAAACAGCAAAAAGTATACTTCCTGCATGAACAAAGTGTATTCACCTTCCTTCATATGGATGTAAAGGACATGTATAACATGGAATACTGATGCAGATAAGATGAAAGTACTTCTAGTGACAGCCTGCTGTGGCCAAAGAATGGTTACTCCCGACAAAATCAGTCAATGTTGCAGTTCCCACCAAAGGACCTTCACATTAACACTGACAGAATTAAACAGCAAAAGCATCTAGAAGTACCTTGGAGTTACAGCCTTTAACATCATCTTCTCAAAAAAGTCCTGCTTATTCCTCCCAAAGAGCAATTCAGAAATGAGTAAGGCAAGTTTACAGAACCTTGCAGAATATTTTGGCTCCTGATTTGTGGCTTAATCACAGAATTACTGCACGGTTTGGGTTGAAGAAACCTTAAAGGTCATCTAGTTCCAACCTGGCCTGCTGTAGGCAGGGAGACCTTTCACTAGATCATGTTGATCAATGACCCATACAACCTGGCCTTCAACACTTCCAGGGATAAGGCATCCATAACTTCTCTGGGCAACCTGTGCCAGTGCCTCACCACCCTCACAGTAAAGAATTTCTTACATCTAATCTAAATCTATCCTCCTTAAGACTGAAGCCATTACACTCTGACCTACCCCTACATGCCCTTGTAAAAAGTCCCTCTCCATCTTCCTTGTAGACCTCCTATAGGTAGTGGAAGACTGCGCTAAGAACCCCCCAGAGCCTTGTCTTCTCCAGGCTGACTGAGTCCAACTCTCTAGCATGTGTTCATAGGAGAGGTGCTCCAGCCCTCTGATCATTCCCATGGCCCTCCCCTGGACTTGATCCAAGAGGTCCAATGTATCCTACTCTCTTGCTTCGGGACCCCTGAAGTGTGGACCAGTTGCATGGGCCTAAATGAGTCATGTCTTTCATTTCAATAAGATGACCCACACAGTTAGCTGGGTGTGTTCACATGCCAATATTCTTTGAAATAAAATATGAGACAGGAGAAGCAGAGTTTCAAAACACAAAATAGCGTTGTTCAGTTGCTCACGCTAGGTCAAGGAAATATCCTGGACCTACAACACAGACCTGGAAAAAAAACCAACGTGACAAAAGTTCTTCAATATCCACAACAATCTATGTCATTATGAGAGCATCTTTCTATAGAAATGCCTTTCCTTGAAGCAGAAGAGTCCTCTAGCTGTTACCCTGTGTCTCTCAGGGTTTACACTGGTTTATTGACAAATACAAAAATTATATATAAAGGTAAGAAAATAGTTCAAATGATAGATGAGTTTAATGAGAAACTAGATAACTCAGGAGCAGTTTTAGTTGATGTAACCATTTAAACCCGTATGTACTAGACCTGTAATTTTTATCTCCATTGCTTCAAATGATTTCTGAAGCTAACCAAGGCAGCAGTGCTTTTTTATAGAACAGGTTAGACAACATTTGTTGGAGATTATTCACTAAATCAACTCAACTAACCTACCTGAGGAAAAAAAAAAGGCAACGAACAAAATTCAGTGCTATCTTTTGGAGCACAAAATGTTTGCCCAGGAGCTGTGTACTCAAGATCTTGTCTGTTTTTCTAAGTGTAGTGATTGGTCTAGGAGAAGATAACTGCTTTTCCTTACAGATCTTGGTTTGCTTATACCATCAAACCATTGCAACCGCATCACACATAGTACAGGAATATCTTATCAGTCACTGACTAGTAAGGGTGAAAGGTGAACCATTTAGTCCAGCATTCTGCCCAGCAATGTGCCAATTTGGCACGTTTTCAAGGATGTTGTGAGGTTGTTTTTTTTCCCCTTGAGATGGTAAGAGCACATTGGGAAGGCTCACAGGCGCCAGCTGACACTGCTCTCAGCTCTGTAGCTGTATCTGCTATGTGTAAGGGAAGGGCTCCCAGCTCCACCCCAGTCCTGCTGAATTCCTGTGGCCTCACTTGGATGTTTATCCAAAGATGCTTCAGCTCTTACTCCGCATTACTCTAAATCTGACTGCCTGTTGTTTTTCCTCCCTGAGCTATTGCTCTAAGAATCTGCACAATGCCAGGATTAGCTATTTTAGGGGAACCTAGAGATTTTTAAGGGAACCTAAGGATATTTTAGGGATGGATGAGATCAAGAAGTTTCAGCCTGCATACTCTTAAGAGACTAGAAAAGCATCTCCACCAGCTAACTAGCTAAATATTTTTATAGTTTGGAGTGTAATCTCAGGACTGTCGGTTAGACAGACTATGATGTTCCTCTTGCAAGTATGTTTTCTGTGATTACAAATACAGAACCCTGAGGCTTTTAGGAGCAACAGCAGGCAATTCATTCCAACAAGGTTATACACTTTAAATACAGAAATGTAGGGGCAGCGTAGTGTGGAACTCTGATAGACATTTCCACTCAGGCTTTTTCATATTCTGTGAAAGCAACTGCACTGAACAAAGATACACACAAGCTGAATCCACATCAAACACATACATGCTCTTAATACAAAACCAGAATATTTTGTCTCGTTTTTCTACTAAACTTCCAGCCATCCCCCATTTGCTGAAATGCCTTACTGAATGTACAAGCATGCCAACCACCCTTTACAACCCACAATGTGGGGCATTATTATAATTACGATAATAGTATTATTATCAGATGTATGCCTTGCCTGTGTTTGCATTGTAAGGAAAGAGCACACACAAAATCAAATGCTCACACCGGGATGCAAGTGACAGCAAGAAAGCAGATTATGCTGGAGATATTCATCTGCAGGTCCCTGTTGTACAGTGTCTCCCGGGATTGTTTTATTCTGCTCTGGTACTCAAAGACATCTGTCATTTTCTCAGGCTGATTTGTTGGACTACCCAGGTTTTATCATTTCTAAGTGGCGTCTTTGCCAAGTGAATATACCAGCAGCATACCCAAGATATGTTCTTCATTTTTTTCCAATCACTCTTTAACCTTTACAGCTCCCACACACAGTCTTGTTTTATATATGCATGCAAATTTCCTAGTGGAGGAATGTAACTCCACTGGAACGCATGGTACGTTTAAGTGTTGTAAAGGAAACAAAACCCTTTCTGCACTATACAGCTTCTGTCAGTAACGCCAGAGCAGCAGCCACCTACGAAGCCGCCGAGCCTCGGCGAAGCTTCAGAGAAAGGCTCCCTGTGAACTAACCTCCCGTATTTAGGCTGTTTCATTCTAGCAATGGCTCAAAACTCAAGCTCAAGCTCAAACCGAGCCTTCAGGCATGTGAGCTAAGCCGTCGGGTGGGTCAACATCTGCTCAGAAGCGCCTCAGCCACCCGCTCCTCTGACACAAAATCGCCGGCTTCCCAGCGCGGTCCCTCTCGCTGCTGCCCGCGGCTCTGAACGACGGCTGCCGCGAACGGGGCAGAGAACCAGCGAGCACACCGCCGCCTGGCGAGGGCGAGCAGCGAGGCCCGCGCCGTCACACCCGGCTCGGGGCGGGGCGGGGCGGGGCGGGGCGGGGGGCGGGCCGGGCCGCGGCGCTGCTGCCGAGCCCCGCAGCGGGGCCGGGCTGTGTTACGGCCGGGGTCGAGTCTCCGCCCCCTGCGCTGCGAGCGGCGCCCGGGCTGCCACATCGGCACCGCCGCTCCGAGGGCGCGTTTCGCGGAGCGGGAGACCAGCGCGCCGGGAGATGGAGCTCCGCTGCCGCCGCCGCCGCTGCCGCCCCCCGGGACTCGCGCTCCGCCAGGGCCGCCGCTGCCGGCACGGAGAGCGCGGCGCCGCCGCCGCTGTCTAACTCCGAGGGGGGAGGCAGCTCGGAGCCGCCGCGGACCGTCCGCCTGCCGGGCCCGCGCGGCGGCGGCGGCGAAGCGCGGCCCCCACCTCCCCGCCCGCCCCGCTGCCGCTTCCCCGCCCCCTCCCGGGCCTCGGCTGGGCTCCGCCGCCGGCAGCCGGGCCATGGCGGGGCGATGAGGGAGCAGCCGCCCCTGCCCGCTGGCTGCCTGCGGAGGCGGGAAGCGACGGGGCTGGGCGGCTCCGCGGCGGCAGAGCCGGGCGGCGGGGCGGGGGCATGTGGGGCGCGGGGAGCGCGGCGCTGCAGCTGCTCTCCCGGGCCGTGAAGCAGGCGGCGGCGCAGGGGGCCCGGCAGGAGCTGGGCCGCTGGCTGTCCCGAGCCGCTGGGACGGCGGCGGGAGGCGGCGGCGGGGGCACCGTCGGCTTCGTCCCAGCAGAGGCGGCGGGGGCTGAGGGGCTGCTGCTCCGGCCGTACGTAGAGCAGGGCGGGCTGCCGCCGGCGGAGCTGCTGCTTTGCCAGCTGCCCGAGGCGGGCGGCGGCGGGTCCGGGCTGGCCGAGGCCCGGGGCTGGCGCTGCTCCTGCTGCCTCCTGGGCACCTGCTGGTGCAAGAGCTGCCTCAGCGTGTGCGTCCTGGCAGCCCTCTGCTTCGCCTCGCTGGCCCTGGTGCGCCAGTACCTGCGAGACCTGGTGCTCTGGGCCGAGAGCCTGGACAGCCTGGCAGGTGTGCTGCTCTTCACCGTGGGCTTCATCATCGTGTCCTTCCCCTGCGGCTGGGGCTACATCCTGCTCAACGTGGCCGCCAGCTATCTCTATGGCTTCTGGCTGGGCATGGGGCTGATGGTGCTCGGCGTTCTTGTGGGCACTTTCGTCGCCCATGTGGCCTGCAAGCGGCTGTTGGCCCACTGGGCGCGGGCCAGGATCCAGGGCAGCGAGACACTCAGTGCCATCGTCCGCGTCGTGGAGGGCGGCAGTGGCCTCAAGGTGGTGGCTCTGGCACGGCTGACCCCGATCCCCTTTGGGCTGCAGAATGCTGTCTTCGCGGTGAGTTCCTGTGTGGCCAGGGAAGAAGCTCTGGCTGGAAGGATGGCTTGCAGCATAGCGGCCAGTGTCACTGGTGGAGGTTGCCCTCTTTCCCGGGAAGAAACCTTGGTTTCTTTCTTTTCTAATAACATTAAAAGTAATGTTCCCTTGCCTGCTTTTGCTAGTGGCTCTTCTGTGCTTGTGGAGGGATGTCAGGTTTTCAAGGTGCCTTGTTCGGTGTCATTGCGTTAGAGCTGCTGTCTGTGTTTCAAGACTATATTCTGATGCTGGAAAGAAGCGCCAATGTGCTGGTTAGCAAAATCTGTGGAGAACACAACAGTTTTTAAGTGTCTGTGTTTTCAAAGTGATTGGAGTGGGAGGAAAAGTTGTACTTTTAAGTGGTCATGTCAGATCTCTCTGAACTACTTCATATAAGTAATTACATTGGAAAGAAAGAAATTGACAAAATTTCTCTGCTTGGTGTTTGTAGCATACATCTGGCAAATCCATACATGGTAGGTCCATGCACATCAGAGAGGCTGCATATCTTGAGCAAAGCAGGAAGATGTAGCCTCAGAGCTGAGAAGAGACTGTACACCACAGTGGTATTGAAAGTTGGTTTAAACTTGAGTTTGACGGTTTTATTCTGGCTTTTCTTTTTGCTTTTACATGGCGATTGGTGTGTTCTTTAAGAGCAGCCATGTAAAATTTATAATCTTACTGTTTTTTTTGGTCATCTTAAAGGAGAAAGTAGGTATAGAGGGTCACTTTTTTGAGCACCATCATGCTGATGATGACAATTTCAGACCCTCATCTCTTCCTGAGTGCTTTGTCTGAAGGCTTTGGTTTTGGCTATGTGTTACGCCTTAGTTGTGTCTGCTAACTCTATGAAATCAAAACAAAGCAAACCAGATGGTGAAATATTTGAACGGTTTACCAGGAACTCATAGGTTCTTTAGTGTAAGAGACCCTCTAAAAAAGCGGTTTGGTCTGCCACTTTGTTGTGGCAGAAGGAAAGTACACTTTCCTTCCCCCCTTCTGCAGTCCTGGTCCTGTACCCCTCTGAAGTGCTTGCTTAATTCTGACAAAATCATCTGATTGAAATGCATAGATCACTGAATACCAAAAAATCCACACAATTTTTAGGGGTTAACACCCCCATCAAATATTTAAAGTTGCTATATATAAAGCTACATATGCTGAGGCATTCATCTGAAGAGCTGCAGTCTCTGTCCATAAAAGCTGTAGCAATTTATAATTTCTTTTTAAGCTGGTCATTTAACTATTTCCTTGTAATTGAGAAGTGCCTCAGCCATTTTATTTATTTTCCTATATTACTGCAGGACTGAGGAAGCTTAGACCCATGCAGCTGGGAGCAGAGTCCCTCCAGAGCCCAAGGTCCCAGTGTTGCAGATGAGGCTTCGCTGTAGTATGACCTTCCTAAAGTGGGGAGAGCTGTTGTGCTCCAGTTGTTCACAGCTTCTGGGTGTCTCTTGAAGTAGTCAGCAGATGCAGAGTAGTATTGAATCTCAAGAACTGGCCAGAGAATTACTGAGTTAAAAAGATTGCCTTCCTGGCAAACCATTTGGTTGGAAACACAATTGAGCTGAGTATTCAGGCCAGTGCAATATTAAAATGATGCTGTAAATCAGCATTTTGTATTCTCTAAGTACGACAAGCTAAATAATTTTATTTCCAAGGGGAAGGTTTCAGTGTTAAAATAACAAATAGGAAATGGGATGAAACCAGATTCTTGATATGCCAAGTAACTTGGATATTGCCTGCTAAAACGAGTTTGGGTTACATTTATTACTCCAGATTTACTGGTGCACAGCATAGTCAAATAAAGCACAGTGTGTTCAAATTTTAACTGAGAACGTTTAATATGAACTGCTAGATTACTGAAAATTAAAGATGTTGCATGCAAATCTGGGAATTCAGGGCAGTTTCTCGCTGTTAGTCAAGTGTAAACTATGTATATAATACAAAATTCTACCCACACAGGTCAAGTTATTAATTTCTTTGAAATCTGATTTATTTGAAAACTTAAGTTAAAATTGCAAGGGGTTTTGGGTTGCCCTAACCATTTATCCATTCCCCGTCCTAGCAGCTTTATTTGAAAAGGGTCGCTCTTAATAGTGGAGAAGAGACCAGTGGCCTTAAGAAAACCTATGTGTCTTTAATTTTCCAGCAGTCTGGTCTGTGTGCATATGTATAAGTAAACAGGAGATACTGAGAATGCTTAAATGAGAGGGAAGGGAGGAAGTGACACATGAAGTCCAGGGCAAAACATAACCTTGATGTGGGAGTGGTCATCTGCAGGGCTGGGATTAATTAATGGATTTCCACAAGCACTTGTTCAGTGGTGTGTACCACCTGCTGAGGGGACTGAGGAGGTTGAATTGCAGGGAGTGTACAGTAGGGAGGAAGAGCTTCCTAGCATTTGGCAAGTGATGGGATTATATTATCTGAAACAGCACAAGAGGAAAATTAACACAAGTTCCTTAGTCTTTCGCCAGCCAGACATGAGAGTCTTGTTTCTTAAGTTCATTCTGCTGCTCTTTGGGAAGGTGCTGTTAGTAGGAGCAGTGGGGTAATGCATTTACTTGCCTTTATGAAGACCTAGAAACTTGTTAACTGAAAGCATGTTTGTATTTCAATTTGAGTGGGTTTTGCTTAATTTTTTTTTGTGTGTTTGTTTTGTGTTTTTTTTTTTTTTTCCTCTTGTGATGCCAGGTTGGCCTCAGTTGCTGGGGTGGGCTGATAGCTGTTACTGGCGTGTTTGCCCACCCACAGCTGTCTTCCCTTGACAACTCCTGAATGTTTTGAAGGCAAGTCTGTAAGGAGCCCTGGTATGCAGGTTATCACCTCCTTCCTACTAGTAGGTCCCTGGAGTGAGGTTTGTGCAAACTGATTATTTGTAGTGCCAGGTGTAGGTTAGATCAGAATTTATCTTTCTTTATTTCTTCTCCTCTTTGAGAGGAGTATCATGTGTATGAAATAATCTGGCTAAAAAAAAATAAATCTAGAATGTCCAAGTGAGCATCTCCGGTTCCAGAAATGCACAGTGTGAAATCAGATGTGAAGAAATGGTACCTGCTTTGCAAGAACAGGCAGGCTGCTTACTCTGCTTCTTGAAAAGTTGATAGCTAATTTTTGTCTTGTTTTTTATTTACTACTTGGTGGCATTGTGGATTTTATTCTTCGCCCCTCTCACAGCGCCTCAAACCTCACCCCTCACCCCGAGGAAATAAAAGAGCATCAACACTGTCCTTTGCTCTCAGTTGCTAGGCCTACCAGATCTGAAACACACAGGTTTTAAGGTGAGGGGCGAGAAATCTACTGCAGTCCCTAAAGGCATGTGAAACCCCCAACAAAGTCCTGACGCAAGCATTTATTCTTTGATAGTACTGAACCAAAGTTGTGAGCTGCAAAGACTACACAGAAATTCTACCAGACAAAGCCTGTCCAAGGCTTACTGGGAGATTTTCTGGCTAATGATCTTGTTACCAGAGCAGTTAGGTAGTTCTTAATTTCATTTAAATACGTCAGTTAGGCCCATAACACAGTTCGATCCATGCATGCTTTGGGATTTCACTGTTAATTTTTGCTGGCTTGAGCTTTCACTAAAAATGGAGTTCTGGTAGCTTCTGTTTGGCAGAAGCTGTGTTTGGCCACACAGACCCCAGTCTAGCAGGTTTGTAGAATAGGTCAAGTTCATAAAAGGAAAGAAATGGAAAGCTGTAAGTTCTATCGCAGATTTCTCTGCTTTCTTAGGCAGGGACACTGTCTACCTCTTGTGCCTCCTGGGGGAAGGAATACCACTGTAGGCCTAAGCCTTGCAAACCAGGGGTTAAAAGGGCACCTGCAAGATTCCACCCTGCTTTCCCTAGCTTTCATTTTAATGGAAGCACAGGTTGCAGTTCAGTGTGTTCGTTCGCAGCTTCTCCTTTGGAGCCTCTCTCATGGCTCAGGAAGTCCAGCTGCTTCAGGACAAATCCAGGTGTGCATATGTGTTGCTCTGCAACCAAAGTGTCCTTAATGTGTGTACAGAAATGAGAGGTGCCTGGGATTGTTAATGGGAAGTTTCCCAGCTTCATTACATGTAATGACAATGCCCTACTTAGCAAATCTTGCCTCAGCATTAGTGTTTCAGAGACTCTTTAACAGCAGCTCCTTCATTCCTTTGGCAGTATGTTAAATTTTGGTTGTGCGTTCTTACTGCATGGCCTAGATTACTATTATGTTCAGGGGGAAACAAGTTTCAAAGCATTGGTCAAATGTGAAGTTCTGACATAATTGGAGAGGGACTTTCTACAAGGGCATGCATAGATAGGACAAAGTGTAGCAGCTTTAAGCTTAAGGATGGTAGATTTAGATTAGATGTGAGGAAGAAATTCTTTACTGTGAGGGTGCTGAGGCACTGGCGCAGGTTGCCCAGAGAAGCTGTGGATGCCTCTTCCCTGACAGTGTTCAAGGCCAGGTTGGACGGGGCTTTGAGCAACCTAGTCTAAGTGTAAGGTTTCTGGGCCCACAGCAGGTGGTTGGAACTGATGATCTTTAAGGTCTAACCGTTCTATGATTCTATGAATTATGTAGAGCTTTTTCATTACAAACCTAAATTAATCTTGTGTAGAGAGGAACTGTATTATTTGTGGTGCTGGTGTATATTTCAGTCTGTGGGGAGAATAATTTGCAGCATGAAGTTTTGATTTGAGTTACTGGATCTTGTTCCAGTGAATCAACAATCTTTATGCTTCAGTGCATTTGCCTCCTCCATTGCCCTTCCTTCCTCCAAAAACTTTCCACTGATGGTGCTTAGAGCTTTGAGAATTCAGCGCTGTGACTTTCATAGTAACTGAAGTTTATTTTAAGAATAGCATGATGAAATGAGTAACTTTGCTGCTATTCTCTTGTCTTCGACATTGTACAGAACTGTCAAGGTCAATAATTTCCGTGTAGGCTCCCAGTGTTAGGGGCTGTTCTTAATTAGAACTTGTTTTATGACTATGTGATCAACTGAATTGTCTGGAAAATTCCTTAGCCTGCTTCTTTCAGAGTCACCCTTTTTGTACTCATTTTTAACCTGTAGTTTTCTCCTGTTTCTGTTTTTCTGTGTAAATATCCTTTGGCCTCTTGGCTCTTTCATTTAGTATTTCCTAGTCGCTGCTGATACTAATTTAGCTAGTGCTGTGTATTTTGTTCCCGTGTAAACTGTCCACATATTGGCTGAGAACAGAAATTTCAGCAAAGAGAGGAAAATATTTTGACGTATTGTTAGTGTTTTTTTTCCAGATAAATCAACAAAAGCTGTAACTGTGTACTAAGTAATGAAAGTGTGATGTAAAACATCTTGGGTAGAGATTCTTAATGATACCCATATATCTCGGGGCAGATACAGATAAATATCACTGATGGAGACCACCGATAGATACATGTATCTGAATGAGATACATAACTTCCTTTGCAGAGGCCAATTGTATCTGCTGTTCTGTTTACCTATATACTTAATACAAAAACATTTTAAACAATTGCCTCTTATCAGTTGCCATACGTGTAAAATGCAAAGCAAATAGGTTTTTGCTTTAGACCTGCACATTTGATAAAGAAATTTCTTCCTGCAGGCAAATTCTCATAAATTGTAGGGCTCTGTTCACCATGAAGAAATAAACATCTTGAATCAACAGTGAAATTGCATCCTTAGTGAATGACTTGTGCACAGAGAAGTTGTGTACAGTAAGGTGAAACGAAATAAAACCTAAGAACTTTTAAAAGGCTGGATGGAAACTAGCCCTGTACTGTTCTGATTCACACACACTAGAAACTTTCAGTGAAGGAATGTAAGAAATTCTTTGATTATTTTGCACGGGAGTGGCAGTCTGGCTGTTTGTGCACATAGACTGCGTTGGAACTGTGCTCCATTTCTTACGCTCTCTTTTACTCAGATTACAGATTTGTCACTACCCAACTACCTGATGGCTTCCTCAGTTGGACTGCTTCCTACTCAGCTCCTGAACTCATACTTGGGCACTACCTTGCGCACCATGGAGGATGTGATTGCAGAACAAAGTGTTAGTGGATATTTTATATTCAGTTTACAGGTAAGTTAAAAGAATATCTTTCATACACCTTGCTACCAATACTGTCAGTTTCTGTATGACTCCTTGGGTAAGCAGTTACTCTTGGAGATAAAAATATTTGAGTTTTTTTTCTGCATCCCCCTGATTTCTCACACATCTACTGTACCAGTAGGATTCAAAGCAGAATTTTTCTTCTGGAAACAGTAGACAAGTTTCCTTCCTGTAGCTTTGTCTCCTCAAGTCATTCAGTCTCTGCTTTGGAAACTGCATGCGCGTAGGAATGTGTGAGGCACAGAGATTTGTCTTTCACATTGTGCAGCCTCAAGTAAAAGGTGTGGGTTGCAGTTGGTTTTGGGGGAATGCATGTCTTGGGGGTTAAGAACTGTTCTCTGTTGGCATAACAGATCCCTAGTCTGAGATAACAGACCTTGTACATGCTGAGCCAAGTGAATATGGCATGTGGTATTGAAAAGTAGTGGATATTAAAAAGCGTTTATAACTGGTTTTGGTATTTTCAGTGGATTGTGTAGAACTGAGCTGACATTTCTTTTTTCCCAGCCTTATTGACTGCTAGATACCCACAGATACTAGTTTCCAGTGTACTGTTTTCTTTTGATTTTGTTCTGTTAGCAAAGTTTAATTCTCTTGTACCTCATATGATGCAAGCAGAACTTACTCAGTGCTCTCTTTTCTGCCCAGTTTTGTCAAGTTTTCTTCTTTTGCCCTCTGTGGTAATCTGATAAATTTTAGTTGTGTCAGTTCCCTGCTACACAAAAGCCCATGTGCCGCCAGCTGTGAAGTAGCATGTTCAGGGTGCATGGACCCAGCACGTGTGCAGTGGTCACTGTTAGCACTGAACACTCCGATTTTGCATAGGTATTCAGGATGGAAAGTGTTGTAGAAATAATATTTTCCTAAAGCCAATATCAGAATATCCTAATTTTTCAAGGGAGTAAATTCATGAGAATTATATAGTAACTTTACGTAAGCTTAGCTGATGAAATAATTTGTTAGTAAATCTTTGGGGTAAGCGTTAAGTCTGAGACCATTACAAGCATAGAAGTCATGAGTATTTCAGAACCAGATTGTATACTAAAACCTCCTCTCACAGTGTCAGTACTTCAGGCTGTGTTTGGCTGGCAGTTACTGTGTTTTGCAGACTTTGGTACTGCAGTCATTTATCTTCCTCTGTTTTTACAAATCTAAAGCTGATGTCTAACACTGCTAAATTGTAAAACTAAGTCTAGGAGGACCATTTTAATACTCCTTCTTTCCCAACTTTTGTGTTCTTAAATGGAACATTTAATTTATAGGCTTCATAGAACAGGGTTATGAGTATTAAAATGCCTTTTTAAATGTGGGGTAAATAGATCAAGGAGAAAATAAATGGTTACTTGACAATCTTTTGTTTTAGTTGTGAAATGTTATTTCCAGACTAGTAGACTAGATATGCAGAGTAGATATGCTAACAATAAAGCCAGCATATCAGAACATAGCCATTGTGTCATCATTATTCATCTAGGGAACTAGGCTACTGGTAGTAATATTTCTAAAACCAGTAAAATTTAAATATTTGGATAAGCTTTTAGAATAAGATTTTTACGATGTATTCAGAATTTTGTGTCCATGGTCTCCTTTTGACTCTTACATTGACCAGCTTTTGAACTGTATAATTTGGATAAGCGAGAAACATCTTTTTCACCACAGGGATAGGAGAGGTGGTGAAACCTTTATTGTTGGAAGTTTTCAGCACCTGACTGGACAAAAGTGCTGAGCAACCTGGTCTGGTCTTCCAGCCAGCCCTACTCTGAGCAGCAGGTTGGGCTAGAGACTGCCACAATTCTCCTCTGACTGTACTTGTGAATCATCTTACTTGGGGATATTCTGTCATCTTTTATGGCATGCCAACAGATGTTTTAAGTGATAGTCCTCAAAGAAAACATAGCCTTACCATTAATAATGAAGTTCAGATGTTTGACTCAAAACTGTAGGTTCTGTTGTAAACAATACAACCTTTGTTCAGTGTTTTTTGGGGTTTTTTTTGTTTGCTTTTTTTTTTTTAAAGTTGCAGACTAGTTTCATAAAATATTCTTTAAAAAGGCAAAGCAATTCTTTCAAAGGCACTCTTACTATGAGACAGCTTGATTTTTATTTGAAGACTTTATTATTTTTCTTAAGGAGGATCTCATTTGTAGAACTTAACTGATGTTTTATTGAAACCAGAGGCTTCCTCTGGGGAGTGCAATGCATGCTGTTGTCATTGAATGAGTAATTTCTAAGAAAAAAATTGTCCGGGTTTATTCCTGATAATAGTTGTGGTGGAAGTTTAAGATTCTTAGTTGTAAAATAAAGAGCAAAACCCTGAACTAAACCCTAGTTTTGGACAATATTTTGTGCTTAAAAGGAAACCCATACCACCAATGTTCTGTCCCCCTCCCTGCGCCATCGTCCAGAAACCAAGTTCTTCCCATACAGACAGCTATAAGTTGCTCAGTCCTGTTTAGTCGTGATACCCGAGAAGCACAGTGATAATGCTGCTCTCTGCCCTCTTCCACACCAGAGGGGCAAGGAGAAGCAGCTTTATTTCCTTTCATCTGCATCATCTCCTGTCTGCTATTTTGCAAGTTGCAGAAGCCCAGTAGAATATTGATCTATTATTCACTTAGTGCATGGGAAAAGAGCCCTTTTGACTGACAGAAATACACCATATTGTTTCTTTGTGGAAGTATTTTTGCCAAGAGAGAAAGTGAAGGGATTGGTTTTTAATCAGTACTTGGATGTCAATAGAAAGAAAGAAAACATATTTTCAATTTATATCAATATTTAAGGTCCATGTAATATCTATGTTCTGATATGCTGTTATGTTGTTAGCATGTGTAGGTTTAGAGCTACTCGCTGGTCAAGTTCATCTATCTGATGTCTTGACATGGACCCAACAGATGCCTCTATGAATCTTCACATCAGTGACTTCTTGGTTTGTTCTGAACAGTTGGTTTGTATTCATGCTTACAGTTTATATAGCCTACAACACTCTTTCTTGGTTTTTTTTTTTTTGCAGATTGTCATAAGCATAGGACTCATGTTTTATGTCGTTCACCGAGCTCAAGTGGAACTGAATGCAGCTATTGTAGCATGTGAAATAGAAATGAAGACATCTCTTGTTAAAGACAGTCAACCAAGCATCAGTGGTTCAGCCACCTACTGCAACAAAAGGACAGTAGCATTCTCTGGAGGAGGTGTCAATATTGTGTGATTTCAAGTATTAATAATGTAAGGTTTTGTGAACCTAAGCTATTGCCTAGAAATACCTATGGACAATTCAACTAGTTTAAAACAAAAAAGAAAAGAAGAATTTACCAGTGGTTACAGGTTGTACTGTGGCACAAACCAACCGACCAGCTCTTCAGTTGCACATGGGGTGGCTTCTAGCAAGGAAAGAAAGATGGCAAAGTAACTTAAGATGTAAATGCAAATTTGGCTGCACCTTTGGTCATTTATTATGCCTGTCATGGCCTGTAGTCTGCACTTTAGGGTTTTTTTCCTTTGCTTCTGTAAACTGAAAAATGCTTCTATAAACTGAGAAAAGTAGCACAGAGGTAAATATTTTTCTGCTTAGCATTATTTATAAGGCTGAATAATTATATGCAGTAGAATTTTATTACTGATAAAGATGAATGAGAAAGTATGCAATTCAGTGTATGTTATTCTTGAATGTGCTTTTGCCTTGGAATTGCTTCCAGAACTTGGAGTGTATTATTTAGCTAATGATGGGACCAATTGGCTTTTCCCTCAGTTTGGGGTAAAAAAAAAAAAAAAAAACCAAACCAAAACAAAAGCCCTATACAAAGTTTTGATTGAATGTATTTTTGTAAGTCATTAAAAGTGTTGCAGAGCCATGCATACATACTCATACAAGCTTAAATCCTACATTGTGGGACTGAAGTGCTCTTAAATAACATTTTAAGTTACACTGTGTAATATGCAAAGTAAAAGGGAATATATAGAAGTTATAATAGATTGCAGTGACTAATTGAAGGAGACTTCATGACCTAACTGTTGCATTGGTTTTGCCACTTTGGTGATTGTAACAAAGGGCTGTTCCATGTTAGTCCTGTTTGTAGTATTTTTAATTGTTAAATGGAGGGAGTTTTTCAACTCTAATGACTGCTCGTTATAGTGCTTCCAGAACAGGGAGCTAAATCCCTCCTTTAAACAGAATGATGGGATACTGGCAGTACTTATTTTACATGAAGGTGGCCTTTATTTTGTAAGTGAATTCCCCTTCTCCTTTGTAAGTGAATCCTTCCTCCCACCCCCCCCCAAAAAAAAAAAAAGCTTTAAAAATTCACTTTGGTTGGCATGTTTTTTTTTCTAAAAGTTTTACATTTTTTTTTTTTAAAGGATGCAATCTATTATAAATTTCATCTGCATGAAGAAATGGAAACTAGAAGTTCTCCTTGGAAAAATAAATAATCCAATAGTGGAGGAGGACAGTAATGTCTCTGAGACTCAGGAATTCTGACTCCTTTTTTGCAAGATGATAACACTGTATTGGATAATGCTTCTTTTACGTGTGCTGTGGACTGTTTTTCACTGAGTTTAAGTAGACTGGTTAACCCAATAGTAATTTGTGTGTGTGTGTGTGTGTGTAAAAGGAAAACAACAATAATGCCTGAACTGATGTTCTGTATGCGTGAGTTTCATGTAGATATACATACCAAGGTTTAATTGCTCAAACACACACAAGTCATCTGATACAAAAAGTGATGTATTGCCTATTTTGTAGTTATTTTGCGTAAGTTTGTAAGGATGCTTTCAGTCTTCAAGATTTGTGTTACTTTTTAACAATGATTGTGCCTCCTTTTTGTAAGGCTGTTTATAGGGTCCAAGCAGTTTTCGTTGTGTTGAGAATAGTAAGGCTTCAAGATTGTTGGGAAGCAGAGATTTGATAGCCTGTAGCAGTCTTACTGTGGGGACGTACGGTACTCACGTAACTTGGCATCTGCGCCTTCCCTGGTAGTGGAAGTTCAGTTTTATTCTTCAAGTATGTATCCTTTGCAGACTGCTGTTCTTGGGCCTTGAGACCTAAAGAACTGAACTAGTTAAATGAAACAAGAAAGTTCAGATTGTCTCCTTTTTTGCTGTTTTGGGGTTTGGTATTTTTGTTTGGTTGGTTTGTTTTTGAAAAGGCAATCTGTGTATACCTGGAGGTGTTCATTTACACATCTCTGCCTCTGACAGCTCCTGTGTGAAAACAAGAGAGCCAGATAACTCTTTGATGGCGTTATTTGTCATCATAATAGAATTGAGCCCTTTCTTAACTAAAGGTTGGTGTTTTTTTTCTTTTTTGTTTGTTTGTTTCTTGGAAAGAACAGTCCTTCAGTAAACGAACTGATCTGAACTTTGCTCCATCTTGCCAAATCAGCAACAGTATTTCAATGAGGGTATCTCTTTCTTTGCATTTTTTAACTAACTTAAGGTTGTGTTGATTGTTTGAGAACATTTCCCAATTATGTATTTTGAAGTGCTTTTATTTCCATCACATTTTGTAACCAGAGTAACTTCACTATGTGAACACTTTTGTAGTATGGAATTAGTTCTTAAGACTTTTGCATTTTGCTTGATACTTGTAATATTTGTGTACAAGTTAATGGGAAATGTGCATTAAAAGAAATTTTTCTGTACCATGCCAATCATAATTTTATACAATAAATTCACTCAAATTTCTTTAAAGGAATACGTATTAAATGCTTAAGTTGCTATGAAGGAGTTGGGAAGAAGGTTGGAAGGAACTGTTGTCTACATATGCATACAAAGATAGTTGTCTGCATTGAAGGAGTAACAAGTTAGTACTTAAGGCTGATTTCTGAGAAGGGGGAGTTACAAGGGAAGGATACTTGATTTTTATTAAATTTTAAAATTCATGCTTAATTCTGTTAAATACTTAGAAGGTTGGGTACTTGTAGCTGCCTTTTTGATAGAAGAATATGCATAGGGATGTTTATGAGAAATGTGCTACCAAACCAAAAGACAGCTGTTATTTTTGAATGTACCATCTTTTGGATGGTCTCCCCACCTAGTGCCTTTAAAAGGAAAAGGGTATTAATCCAGTTTAAGTAATGTGGCAAGTGAGCTTCATGAATATTTTCTGAGTTGCCATGATGGTGAGATTTCTACATCTCGTACACAAAATGTATCTAAATCGCAGGTCATTCATACAGAAGAAGGAATCTCTCTCAGCTGTGCAGCACCAGTTTTCCTTCCTCTTCCTTGTGATAAGTGCAACTGTGTAATAAATTTGTCAAAAGTTTACGTTATACAAAGCTCCTGGGAGGAAAACTCTTTTTTTGTCCAAGAGCTTTATGTACTATTTTCACACTGATTGTTGCACAAGAACTTCAGGAAGCGTTGCTGAGGTGAGGTTCAAGAATGGAAAAATTGCTTTTCCATGGCGTGTGGCTAGTTTCACATATTGAATCCTTTGTATTTGTTTTAGCTTTCTGCCCGGGGCTGGTATGATTTGGACTTTGACTGGCCAAGCTTACTGGAGTCATCTGCAGCCTTGCAAATAATCTAGGATACGATGCTTAAAATGAAATACTGTAAATGTGTTCCTATTTACTGCATGGTCATTCTTAATGACAGAAGCAAATAGCTTGAGTAGCTCTGACAGGCGGTAATAAATTCAAAGTTTGTACCAGTCCCATCTACATAAGATGGTTTGGGCGTGAGGGAATAGGAAGTCAAGAGCAGAGGAGGAGGTGATGTAAATTCTGCCTCCACTGAGGAAAGTGTCTTGTCCCTGTCCTCCCCAGTCCTGCAGGATTAGTGATATGCCTGGCAGCACTGGGCTGGTGGGTCTAGCACATCCTGCCTTCAAGGACATTAGGGTTTGTCTCAAACTATCCTGCGGTATTGTTTTTTAATTTAGTGGTGTTAAGAAGCAAGAAATAACAGTCTGAAGCTCCAATCCTGTCCATTCCCTCCTTCCTTAGATTATTCTGGCATATCGCTAAACTTAAACTACATTTTAATGCAGTCTGATGTTCATTAATGTAAGTTCAGTCTTGCTTGCTAGCCAAGTGACTTATAGTTGGTTGGATCTGGAGTCTCAGTTCGTTTGGGAAATAAGGAGGGCAAGATTTCCTGTTATGAGTGCAATGTTCTCTAACTTTCTTTCTAGTTAAGATGTTAGATATATTGTGAAATATATCGGGTTAGGTTTATTGTACAGGGGGGTTGTGTTATTAGCAAGATAGCAGAAGAAAAATTTGATTTGACTGTATCCCGAGACTTGAATATTGGGTGTCATCCTTCTGAGGAGATGAGAATGTTGCAAAGATGTAGCACATGTAACTCAGGTGAATCAAGGTAATTAGTTGTCTGGTGAAGAGGATGTAAAACCTGTATCTTCCAGTTAGCATAGCATGTCTGTCCTTTTTCTACAACCTACAGCAGTTTGGCATTGGTGGCTGCAGTGCTTTGCTTCCCATCCTTTCTCATCTGCAGGAGGGACAATCATAGAATAGTTAGGGTTGGAAAGGACCTCAAGATCATCTAGTTCCAACACCCCTGCCATGGGCAGGGACACCTCACAATAAACCATCCCACCCAAGGCTTCATCCAACCTGGGCTTGAACACCGCCAGGGATGGAGCACTCACAACCTCCCTGGGCAACCCATTCCAGTGCCTCACCACCCTAACAGGAAAGAATTTCCTCCTTATGTCCAATCTAAACTTCCCCTGTTTAAGTTTGAACCCGTTCCCCCTTGTCCTGTCACTATAGTCCCTGACGAAGAGTCCCTCCCCAGCATCCCTATAGGCCCCCTTCAGATACTGGAAGGCTGCTATGAGGTCTCCACGCAGCCTTCTCTTCTCCAGGCTGAACAGCCCCAACTTCCTCAGCCTGTCTTCATACGGGAGGTGCTCCAGTCCCCTGATCATCCTCGTGGCCCTCCTCTGGACTTGTTCCAACAGTTCCATGTCCTTTTTATGTTGAGGACACCAGAACTGCACACAATACTCCAGGTGAGGTCTCACAAGAGCAGAGTAGAAGGGCAGGATCACCTCCTTCGACCTGTTGGTCACACTCCTTTTGATGCAGCCCAGGATACGGTTGGCTTTCTGGGCTGCGAGCGCACACTGAAGCCGGCTCATGTTCATTTTCTCATCGACCAGCACCCCCAAGTCCTTCTCTGCAGGGCCGCTCTGAATCCCTTCTTTGCCCAACCTGTAGCTGTGCCTGGGATTGCTCCGACCCAGGTGTAGGACCTTGCACTCGTCATGGTTGAACTTCATAAGGTTGGCATCAGCCCACCTTACAAGCGTGTCAAGGTCCCTCTGGATGGCATCCCTTCCCTCTAGCATATCAACCGAAACACACAGCTTGGTGTCATCGGCAAACTTGCTGAGGGTGCACTCAATCCCACTGTCCATGTCAGTGATGAAGATGTTAAACAAGACCGGTCCCAACACCGATCCCTGAGGGACACCACTTGTTACTTGTCTCCAGCCGGACATCGAGCCATTGACCACAACTCTTTGTGTGCGGCCATCCAGCCAGTTCTTTATCCATCGAGTGGTCCATCCATCAAATTGATATCTCTCCAATTTAGAGAGAAGGATGTCGTGTAGGACAGTGTCAAATGCTTTGCACAAATCCAGGTAGATGACATCAGCTGCTTTACCCCTGTCCATCAGTTCCGTAGCCCCATCACAGAAGGCCACCAGATTGTTCAGGCAGGATTTCCCCTTAGTGAAGCCATGCTGGCTGTCACCAAGCACCTTGTTGTTTTTCATGTACCTTAGCATGCCTTCCAGGAGAATGTGCTCCAAGATTTTGCCAGGCACAGAGGTGAGACTGACTGGTCTGTAATTCCCCGGGTCTTCCATTTTCCCCTTCTTGAAAATGGGGGTTATATTTCCCTTTTTCCAGTCGTCGGGAACTTCACCTGACTGCCATGATTTTTCAAATACGATGGCCAGTGGCTTAGCAACTTCATTCACCAGCTCCTTCAGGACCCGCGGGTGGATTCCATCAGGTCCCACGGACTTGTGTGCGTTCAGATTTTTAAGATGGTCTCAAACCAGATCCTCTCCTACAGTGGGCCCAAGGTCTTCATTCTCACAGTCCCTGCGTCTACCTTCTAAGACCTGGGTGGTGCAGTCAGAGCCTTTGCCAGTGAAGACCGAGGCAAAGAAGTCATTCAGAACCTCAGCCTTCTCCAAATCCAGGGTAGCCAGTTCTCCCGATAGCTTCCTCAGGGGGCCTACGTTGTCCCTAGTCTGTTTTTTGTTTGCTGTGTACCTGTAGAATCCCTTCCTGTTATCCTTAACATCCCTGGCTAGGTTTAATTCTAACTGGGCCTTAGCCTTCCTAACCTGGTCCCTAGCTTCCCGGACAACATCCCTGTACTCTACCCAGGTTGCCTGTCCTTGCTTCCATTTTATATAAGCCTCTTTTTTCCTTTGAATTTTCCTCAGCAGCTCCTTATCCATCCAAGGAGGTCTCCTGGCCCTCCTGCTGCACTTCCTTCTATTTGGGATGCAGCACTCCTGAGCTTGCAGCAGGTGATCCTTGAATATCAACCAACAGTCTTGGGCCCCCCTGCCCTCCAGGGCTATATCCCATGGAACCTTACTAAGCAGGCTCCTGAAGAGGCCAAAGTCTGCTCTTTTGAAGTCCAGAGCAGTGAGCTTGCTACACGCTCTTCTCACTGTCCTGGCGATCTCAAATTCGACCATCTCGTGACCGCTGCATCCAAGGCTGCCCTGGAGTACCACATTCTCAACAAGCCCTTCCCTATTGGTGAGCACAAGGTCAAGCATGGCACCTCTCCTTGTCGGCTCCTCTATTACTTGCAGAAGGAAGTTGTCTTCCACATAATCGAGGAACCTCCTGGATTGCTTGTGCCGTGCAGTGCCATCGTTCCAACGGATGTCAGGGTGGTTGAAATTCCCCATGAGAACAAGGGCCTGCGAGCGTGAGGCTGTTCCTATCTGTCTGTAGAGTGCTTCATCCACAGGTTCTCCTTGATCAGGCGGCCTGTAACAGATCCCCACAGTAATGTCTCCCATCGCTGTTTTCCCTTTAACCCTGACCCACAAACTCTCTGTAAACTGCTCACCTGTCCCCAGACAGAGTTCCATACTCTCCAGCCTATCCCTAACATAAAGGGCAACTCCCCTCTCCCCGCCTGCCGGTCCTGTCTTTTCTAAAGAGCCTGTAACCTTCCATTCCAACACTCCAGTCATAGGAGCCATCCCACCATGTTTCTGTGATGCCCATTATATCATACCCCCACAGACGTGCACACATCTCTAATTCCTCGTTTGCTCCCCATGCTACGGACATACAATCTAGAGAGTCGCACGTCTTTCAGATCCAAAGGGGAATAAATAGTTGTCTGAGCACAGCGGGGACACTTTGAGGAGGTTAAAATAACATTTCCATAACTGAATACATGCAAGTGTCTTGCTTTCTTAATTGCTAAACCTTTTGACAGCATCCACTTCTTTCCACAGAACTGCAGCTGGGTGGCCTCACCTAGAGGCAGGTCATTGTTTTCTCTTCTGGAGAATTTTAGTATGCTTTGACTCTCAGTCCTCTTAACTTCTGAAATAGTCTTTTGACAAATTTCGTTGATGTTTCTCTAATCAGGATGGTTTAGTTTGTTCCAGTAACAGGGCGAGATTGGCTGGGGTGCAAACATGTATGTACCAAGTGGTTTTCATCCCTGTGTACCTGGCCCAAGAAGGAACTTCCATAGGGTATGAGCTCAATTTTGCTGCATGTGAGGTGCTTTCCTCTGCTCTCAGTGAGCTACAACTGTTTCACTTGAAGCTTGTGGGTGGGCGGGTAGGAGGAAGGAAGGAAAGCCTGTGGTGATGGACTATTCTACTAGCAGATTTTCACTCTCTGCCTTAGAAACATGAGTGCTTAAGATCACAAATATTCTCCATTTAGTATGAGAAATGGTAGGCGGGTGAGGGAATAGACTAATGAATTCTCTGTGATTTTTGTGAGGGAGTAACAGTTTGCTTCAGTACATGATGAAGTACCCAGATGATAAAGGGGTGGGTTTTTTTGTTGGATTTTTGGGAGTGGGGAGGGGTGGGGGTGGTATTACTGGAAGCAGCTAACGCTGGAATGGCAACGATACGAAATTATTGCTCATTCTTTTGAACCTTAACTTCCTGTGGCTGTTTCAGATGCATTTTACATCTATGGGAAACAGCATCTTAGAAGCAGCTAGAGCAAGAACTGTAACTAAGAGCATCTCAGCTTCTGAGGGCTGCTGAATATGTTACCTACCTCTTCTTCCAGGACCTGCGTTTATACCTTAGGCTAGCAAAGTTGAAACCCGAAACAGTGGATAGCTCTCGTCAGACAAGGAACATCGTTGCTGCCATTTTGATATCTTATGCAGCAGAGGTGTATAGCAGATGGCTTGCCTGCCTGAAAGGCTTCATTTTTGCCTTGCTTTGCTTTGCCTAGCTGAGGTGGTGGCTGGGTGAAAGAGAGCTGTGTGCTTGCACATCTGGGGAGGCAGAGGTTGCAGAGTTGAAACCAAAGGTTGCTCTGTGTCGTTCATTCTCACACCACTTCGAGTAGCTTCCTTTCCCTACGCTCTTAAAAAAAACCAACCAACCCCACCCCCACTCAAAAAAAACCCTAACAAACCCCACAAACAAACAAGCAAAAAACTCCCACAAAAAACCAACCAAACAAAAACCCCAGTACCACCTAAGAAACCTTTGGGACTGGTAAAATTTATACCAGTAAATTAATATCCCATATATTCTCCTGCAAATGTAAATTGCTGTACAAGATGATTTGTGTTCAGCCAGCTGTAGTAATCTCTTCTGGGCTCAATGACTCCTGCATGAAATGAAGCTCTCCGGCTCTTGAGCTCGCTAAGATGCAGTATTTCGGAGGCCATGAATCACAGAATCACAGAATCCCAAGGGTTGGAAGGGACCTAAAAAGATCATCTAGTCCAACCCCCCTGCAAGAGCAGGGTAACCTACAGTACATCACACAGGAACTTGTCCAGGCGGGCCTTGAATATCTCCAGTGTAGGAGACTCCACAACCCCCCTGGGCAACCTTGCAGCTCACACTATCAAATCACTGATTTCCAGTCATCTTAATGTTGCACTGAATTTTAGGTGCAACTCCACTGTCACATGAATCGGTACTTTACAAGCATTTTGTGTTGTCTGTTGCATTTTGTGGGAAGGCTGTGCTGGCTGTAACGTGATGTGTGTCTTGTCCAGGTTTTGGCAAGAGTGAAGTTACTTTGTTGGTTGTTTTTTTTTGGTGCATTCAGAGGATACAGCATGCCTCTTGCCTTCTACCCCCATATCAGCCATGGTGGTTGACCAGATGTTGTTTGGTTATCACTTAATTAGCAGTCAAAGAGGTGATTCTGCTGTGCAATGCATTGGCCCAACACTAACCAGGGGGTTTCTGTGGCTGGCTCCTTTCGGCTCAGCAATCTGTCTTCTTTTCCAGCTATATCAGACCAATGAGATACATTCTCTCTCCTTGCAGCTGATGTTCCTTAAAGTTGGGGTATGACAGTGCTCTTTCAAACGAGCCTTAAGGTGGGAAAATGGCAGGGTCTGGAGGAAGAGCCCTCAACTCTCCAGAGGCCCTGTCATTTCCACTGGGGAAACGGGTGTTGTGGTAATGAGTTCTAAAAATGTTTCCATAGAGAATCAGTTTGAGACTGGAACTGAAAACTTAGAGGAGGAGGGGGAGAGTTGCAATTAGCGCAAGACTATTAGTATACTTACCGGGAGGTAAAACTCCTGGCAGCTCTAATTACACGAGGTTATTCTCCCCTTTTCAGTGAATCATTCCTTAGAGAATGGATTAAGTGTACTTTATTTTTTAAAATCCTTTTCACTTGTTAAAACCCAAGTAGAGGGAGGAGAGGGAGTTACAGGAGAATGTATTAACAGCGCAGAAAATGCAGACTCATAAAGATTACTGAATATTAACCTCAAGGCAAGGCAGAAATTTGTTTTTATATGTGGCAGGTATGTTGGTACAAATCTCCTTTTCTTCATTATATCCACTCTGATAAACACTAAGGGAAAGGTAGCTGTGTCGTGAAGCATAAATATAGTTGTATCACGTGGATTGTATTGTTTTGGGGAAAGGTCCTTGGGATTCAGTTTTTAGGGGTTATGTGTAGCACTGAAGTACCTAATGTCCTCTTCCTGTGCTCCATGCCACTTGTGTGCCTTAGAATTGGTCAAATGTATAGCATGTATAATATGCTGTAGCAGGAGCCTGAGCAAATAAACCTACCCTGTTGTCAGCATCTCTTACTGGATCAGAACTTGAATAAAGGAAAGTTGGGAGATGCACCTGTATTTTCTGATAATGTATATTCATTATTTTTAATGATATTTACAGTGTTCAGGTACCTTGGATGGAAGCCCTGTACAGGTATAATGTATGGTTGTATTTGCCTAATTAAGAGATGAATTTTCTCCTAAAAAAGCCCCACCCTCAAGGGTTTTTTTAAGCATTATCATATGTAAGTTGCAAACTCCTGTCTCGAACAAGTGAGATCGTATTGATCAGCTGAAGCTCCTGAAAAGCTGTTTGTCTCCATGTCATAGCATTATAGAGTAATGAAGACTGGAAGGGATGTCATCCAGTCCAGCCCCTGCTCAGATCATGTCCAGTTTTGTCAGATTGCCCAGGGGCTATGTGTAGTTGAGGCTTGAATATCTTCAAGGGTGAAGGAGCCACAAGTCTGAGTGACCTGGTCCAGTCTTTGACCAACCTTATAGTAAAAGAAGTTTGCCTCCTGCTTGGTCAAGAGTTTCTTGTGTTGCAGTTTGTGTCCATTGCCTCCCCTCCTGTCACTGAGCACCTCCAAGAAGAGTCTGCCTCTGTCTTCTCTTGCCTGCCTGTTAGGTAGGCAAAGACAGCAGTTGAACAGGAGCTGGGAGCCATGGCTGTTCCCTCATGTCTTGCCCTGCAAGAGGGCAGTGGATGCTGGCACAAGAGCTGGTGCTGGGGGGGTTGGCTCTGTGATTGGGAAATTTGGCTTGGCGGAGAACAGAAGTGAAAATGTTATATTCATACCTACAGCCCTGCAGGTCAAAGAAATGCACAGTTTGTTGGATTTGTTGTCCTCATGTGGTTATAATGAAATGCATGGGCTTTGCATATTTATTTTGCAGAACGATCATGCATGAGGAGAAAGCTGTCTCCAAACCCTGAGCTAGCTAAGTTGCAGCTCGAAAACAAAGAAATTTATGAAATCCCAAGTGACATTTCAGACTAATTTTAGTTTTAGCTTGCTGCTGAATATGCATTTTTGCCATTTTATTAAGTAACTTATACATATCCCCAAAACCCAAATTTTTGAATTATTGTTTTAATTGCTTAAATGAAGTACCTGCATAATATATTATTTTATTCCAAATTTTTCTTGTAAATGCCATTGAAATTATGAAACTGTTCTTTTCAAAGTATCAGCTTTAAAAGGTACAGGTATCAGGTAAAAATAATACCAGAATATCAGCTATTCAGAGAAGTGTTCTTCTTAGTAGTAAGCATCTACAATAATGGCAATTAATGCAAATGTCTAAACTATGATATTGAGTTGCTGGAGCAGGTCCAGGGAAAGGCAACAAAGCTGGTGAAGGGCCTGGAGCACAAGTCTTATGAGGAACGGTTGAGGGAACTGGGGTTGTTCAGTCTGGAGAAGAGAAGGTTCTGGGGGGACCTTATCGCTCTCTACAAGTACCTGAAAGGAGGTTGTAGTGAAGTGGGGGTCTGTCTCTTCTCCCACATAACAAGCAATTGGACAAGAGGAAATGACCTCAAGCTGTGCCAGGGAGGTTTAGACAGGATATCAGGAAAAATTACTTAGAGCATGGTCAGGCATTGGAACAGGCTGGCCAGGGAAGTAGTGGAATTGCTGTCCCTGGAGGTGTTCAAGAACTGTGCAGATGAGGCCCTAAGTGACATGGTTTAGTGGTGGACTTGATGATTTTAAAGGTCTTTTCCAACCTCATTGATTCTACAATTCTATGAAATATTTATTTTAAGTACTGTGCTATTGCTGTGAGTCATTTTACAGGTCTATGCAGTCCCAGCAATGCTTTATCTTTTCTATTGTTTAAGGGTAGTGTATATTTAGCAGAACAACATTAATGCCACCAACACAAGAGAAAAAAATAATTTGTTTTAGCTTATCAAAGAACACTGGAAGTCCTGTTATGTGTAATAAGTATTAGATTCCCAGAGAACAGTTTTCTTAAAGTACTTTGATGCCTAAAGGATGCGTGAAGACATGTACCATGGATCTCCAAAGCACTTCAGCACCCAGTATCACCGAACTTTGCTGATGTTTGCCAGTGCTTCTGCAGGTTGATCTGTGTCTTTGCTTTCTGACCTACCAGCATCTGTATCACTCTGTCTTGCCAAGCATTCAGTGAAGCACAGAAGGATCAGAATGGGAGCGCCCCGGTATATTCTGCAAAGCAGCAAGTTCCCTGACCCTGATTCCTACTGGTTTCTGAGTTGGGCAGCACTTGGGAATCTTCACTCATGATGAATCAAGATACTGTGATAAAGGCATCATGCATCTTAGAGAAGGGTCTATCTCTTGCTGAGTTGCCTCAGGCATACTTACCTCTAGTTTGGAACAAAAGAATTAAAGTTAGATAGACTTTTCTTGAAATCTTGCTAAATCCTAATCTACCTAGATGTCATAATTTAAATACAGACTGCAAGACAAGCTCAGAAGTACACTAGACACAACATAAATCGTGAGTGAAGGATGTGACTGTACTGAAACAAGGGACAGTGAACCAGACCTTCTCCCTACAACATCTTAAATTACTCAGACTAAATCATGTGAGGGTTGTGAGCTGGAACTGCAAGGTAATGCAAAGCCAAAGTGCTGCTTGCTATATATGGTTTCACTTTGCTCTAAGATCTCTCAGTGTATCTGAGATGTGTATATGAGATCATCTCATAGTGAGATCATCCTGAAGAAGGCAATGCTGACGCATTTTGCTTGTACTCCTTGTACTACATACAGGAAGAGAGAGGAGGCGTAGAACAAAGAGGTTAGGAAATCAGTTCATGTGCATATATGAGACTGCAATTTAAGTAGGCTAACAGCCTTGTGATCTCAGGCAGACACACATTTTGGACTTCAAAATACATTCTTGATCTGACCAAAGAAAACAGCAGCAGAGCAATTTCAATCTGCAAAACAATTTTGCACAAGACTTTTTGTAGGATGCTGTTTCTGTGTGCTTACAAGTCAAAAACCTCAGACTGTTGTTCTTGTAAAATCAGCCTGAATGTCTTGGCCCATGGTAGTGGTTCTGTGAAACTAGCTCTGAGATGCTGCACTTCTGCCTTTGCATGGAGGATCGTCAGGAAGACATACTGCCAAATCAGGCTTGCAGTTGTGTTCAGTAGCATGGTAGTTTTGCCCCTCAACTCATTTGTTTTCCTAAAGACGTTTCTGATTCACAGCAGGTGAAGGGAAGCACTCATTGTTTAAGGCCATACCACTAGCTGCCAAAGACTGGCTTCTTATTTTCACTTGGGATAAAGTTGCTACATGGAAAGACTGAAATTTTGCAATAACAAAGTAGTACCAATAAGCAATAAGAAAGCTTTATTATCTTGTGCCAATGTTCTCACAATATTAGCTTCACATGGATTCCAAGAACTCTGTTATATTTAGATTTGTGTCCTCTGATGTATAATTAACAGTTTGGGGACTTTATGATAAATTAAAATACAGATGGCACTGACTCTGGAACTAGCTTGGTTATCTCTTTGTAAGAGACTGGAACCAGAGCAGATAAAAACAAAACCTGATTTAAATTTTAAATAATTTAATCTTATATAAATGTAAAGCTATTTTATCAGTATGCTCATGTATAGATGCATTAATTCTCTAATTCTTACTTAAAGCTTAGGAAAATGCTTGGATATTTAGCAGTATGCTAAATATTCAAAACTGGAGAGATGAGAGAACTCCCCCACTGTATCTGACATCTCCCCTTGTTCTGGATAACCAAAAAACCTTTGTCTTACACATGTCTTCATGCATTCCAGAGTTTTAGATCTAATAAATCTAACAAGATGCAGGCACATTGCTTAAAACATATTTACATTAATCTTCAGAGATGGCAAATAAATTCAACAAATATTTAGTCAATATTAATAATTCATAAAAAAAATCATAGAAAAGAACTATCTGTCTCTCACTTCATCCTTCCTCCCCTTTGAATATATATGGATGAATTTCCAAGCAGCATTTCTGGAAAATGTCAAGGTTTGCATTTAATATAATTAAGGTCTGAACCTAGCAGAGAGGTCTATACAGGAAGGTAAGTTCATGCATCTTTGCAGAACAATGGCTTAATAAAGTATTGTCATATCCCCCAAAGAAGAGTCTTATGTTAAAGGCTACATTAAATGAAATATATTTTAATCATTCCACTATCTAAATACCATTCCTTTAATAATCAGAATAACATTCCCAGGAGAAAATTGCATGAGAAATAATAAAAAGGTATATAGATTTCTTGTGAGCTGCAGATGGTGAATCCCCCTATCTGCCTCTTGCAGAAGAGTATCTTACAATCTAGGTCAGAATGAATTAAAAACCCTACTGATCACTAAAAATGCAAGGAAAATTTTAGGTAGGTAACCTACATGGAGGCAGTCAGGAAGCTTTTTCTACAGTCCTCATTTTGAGCATCTTTCTTCCACCATTTCCCACCACTAAATGGGTTATTCGTATTGATAAGGTCAATATCTGTTTAAGACTCATTTATTTTGGGTTCTTTTTTCTTTTGTTTTTGAAAAGGGCAAGGATTTCTGAGGATTAGGAATCTTTTAAACTCCCATGGCAGCAGGACTTGCTCTTCAGTGGAGCTGCTGCTTCTTTCACGGTTTGTTTATCCTTTGTAATGCTATTCTCCTGGTTTTCACCTGCAGCAGCAGAAAAGGCAAAGATCTGATCAGCTGCCACATGCATGCTAAATTTGCCTGTAATAAGAAAACAAACTGATGCGACGTTGACCATGATTTTTCTTCAAGAGGGATGCTTTGGTATAGAAAACTGCTTTATATTCTGTCAGCTAGCTTGACCTATTTGGGTGCACATCACTAATGATCTCTCTTTAGAACTAAAAAGCTGCCTCTGGGTCTTATTAGGAACCTCCTCATGCTGATAACCATGTTTGGAAAATTAATGAGAGATATTGATTAGTGTGGTCAGGAGGGAGAATTCTTGTCTGCTGTTTGTAATCTCCCTGACCACATCTTCCCAAACAGGGATTTGTGCAGGAAAACAAATGACTATTGACCTTGTGGTCTGTGGTAGATGCAAGAAACAAGGAGAATTTGAAAGAACAAGAAACTTGTTCTTTTCTTTTCTTCCCTTTGATCTCTTCCACTAATGATTTATTTCCACTGGAGCTGTCTGAAGAGGAGCTTAGGAAAAGGGGTAACGGGCTCAAACTTAAACAGGGAAAGTTCAGGTTAGTTATAAGGAAGAAGTTCTTTACTGTACGGGTGTTGAGGCACTCGAATGGGTTGCCCAAGGAAGTTCTGGATGCTTCATCCTTGGTGGTTTTCAAGGCCGCGTTGGACAGAGCCTTGGGTGACATGGCTTAGTGTGAGTTGTCCCTGCCCATGGCAGGGGGATTGGAACTACATGATTTTAAGGTCCTTTCCAACCCTAACTATTCTATGATTCTATGAACAGTCAATGTTCATACAGCTAAACCCTCTTGTCCTCTTAAACAAGGTGGACATGCCCAAACTAGATGAATTCCCCAGCCATACCAGCTCCCAAACCCAACTTGGAAGCTTTTCGGGACAGCACCAGGTAGCCTGGAAAGACCATTTCTATTGCTAGGTTATATGTGGGCCTGCAAACCTTGGTCAGGCTGAGGCAGATGAATCTAAAATGGAAAAACCAGCTGCCAGGCAAGGGGGCCCTTCTCCAGCTGTGGTTGAGGGAAACCTCTTCTACTCTCTGGATAGTTACCAGGTTTTTCTTGCCAGGTATTACAGACCCTTCTCCCTTCAGACTGAATATCTCTGTGCCATCTCTTAGCCATCTTGTGTGCTCACAGATTTCCTGTTAGAGTGCAGATTCCTTCCTCCTCTGGGGACAAAGAGCATGCTCTGAGAACTGATCAAAAAAAGACAGATCTGAAAAGAAGCCTGGTTAACTCGCCTACAAAAGAGCTGACGGAGTGTGTATGCTGCCTGGTAGAGTGTGCTAGACAAGAGACAAGCACAGGTTCCTTCTGCAGCACTTGTGTGCTGCAGCCATACCCCTGTAATTGCAGCTGAGTGGCACCACCACCCCCATAAGCCGCACTTGGATAGGCTTTCTCCTGCTGACTAATTCTTTATGTCTCAAACAGTCTCATTGCTTGGTGAGCTTCAAAAATTCAGGTTCCCAGAAAACTCAGATGTATTGATTTACAACCAACGGAGTCCATCCTTCTGGTGAAAGAAGGACAGACACACAGTGGTGATGCTGTGCTGAGAGCAGGAAATCTGAGGTTGAGTCTCTCGTGTTTTGGGGGAAGTGTCTCTCAACTTTATTTCCTCTTCTGTAAATAGAGATTGTTTCCTTTTTTTTACGTGCTTAATGTTGTGTGCTTGTGACAGTGTGGGCTTGCTCATGGTGCCAGCAGCTACAGAGCCACTACAGAGGGATCCCATAGCTGTAGGAGGACTCTAGGCACCGTGAGAATTACAAAAAGTGATCACCAGCTTTATGTACCTCTCTAGATGATGGCAACTGGGGGATTTGCAATTTCTTAGAATATATAGAAAATTCTCTGTGGAGGAGTAAGCGCTGTATTTATGTTTCATTCCTTCAGTGTGCAAGGAACCTTCTCTGGTTTTAAGTAACGAAGGGATTGATGCTAGGTGTTATTATATGACAAAATGCTTGTAACAGCAAGTAAAAGGATAGAGAAAGCCATGCTTAGTCCAGCATGACTGTGATTTGTCATGTGTTTGTGTTTATACAGAGAATTTAATTGGTTGTCTATGCAGCACTGAAATTCTGCAGATATACAGTATTTCTATCACCTCAGAAAGGAGGCACTAAGTATAAACGTGTGCTATGAAATATTCAGCATGCCTTCCTACTGCAGAGCATTTGAGAAGTATGCTGTTAATGTTGGTGTAACAGTGTTTCGCTTGATTTCACACTCATTAGGGTTTGTGCTAGATGAGGATGCTACATGGACAGCTGATGTCTGTCAGTAGCTTGCTTGGGGACTGAGAGTGCTGAGCAAAGGTAATTGAAAGAGTAATTAGATTCTAATTAGTAGCTGTTAAGGCATCTGCTTTCTGTAGCTTGTTTTCCCTTGCAATATTATGCAGTCTTCCTGGATGATAATCCACAAACAGATCTAATAACTGCTATATGTTTCAGACGACTTGAAGCTTCAAGGTTCCATGTTTTGTTGACTTTTTGCAAACTGAAGGATTTTGCATTTTGGCTGTGACACAAGAAGCAGATAATGAATGATATCATCTGTGTGTAAAGCTGAATACATATATGGGTGGTACCAGCACCTCTCACATTGTGGTATTGTCTTAAATAGTCCCAAGAATATGAAGTGAAAATGTAAATAGCTGCCCTAGTCTCCCTGATTTCCTGCAATCAAAGCATATAATGTGTGCTCCTGAGCACAAGATGCTTTTCTTACTCTCTGCAGGCCTGATGCTGTGTTATCTCTCCAGCCCTTTTCTGACCTTTCCACATGCCATGGTAGTATCTGATTGGCCAGCCTGAACTAGTGATTTCCGCAAGACATTGATTGGTTTTGACTATCTGTAGACTATAAGGAGAATAAGGCAATCATCCTGGGAGGTCAGCTCCACAGTTATCTTACTACCTGAGCATATGTGCATAGTTACACTGCAAACTCCAGTGCCTGAGAAGCAGTGTCTTTGCACTTATATGGGAGAAAGGATACGTTTTATGTAAAGCACGTATCCTTCATAAAGCTGTGAATATTTCTGTTTTACAAATGTCTGAAACTGCTTTAGGCTCCTGCAGCCCACACTGATTGATAATGTACCCCTGAAGCCCTCAGAAATACCGATCTACCAGCCAAATACCTTTCCTGACTGCAAGTTAGTGTCCTTACGTTAGTACCAATTAAACCAAGTCTGTGCAAAGAAGGGATATACCTAGCCCTCATGTACAGAGTAAGCTCTAGTATATGACCTGTTGCACTGGACTCATGTCATATATGCCTTCTGTGAGAGTTTGCTGCAATGACCCTTAAAAACAGTTACTCTGGTTGAGCTCACCTGACTTTAAGCATTGTGTTGTTTTGATTCCCAGCAGTCAGTGGAAATGAAAGTACAATTCACAGAATCATAGAATGGTTTGTGTTGGAAGGGACCTTAAAGATCACCCAATCAAACCACCCTGTTGTGGGCAGGGACACCTCCCACTAGACTATGTTGCTTCAAGCCCCATCCCGCCTGAGCCTGAACACTGCCAGGGATGGGGCATCCACAGCTTCTCTGGGCAACCTGTGCCAGTGTCTCACCACCCACATAGTGAAGAATTTCTCCCTATATCTAAATATATCTGATTAATCTGAGCATATAAAAGATGTCTACTTCAGGATGAAGTGAACAAGTCGCTGAACTGTTCTTGCTGTTCCTGCCCAACTCCCTGCTCTCTGCTGGACTATGAAGGGATCCTATGGTGACTTAGCTGAGATATATACTAGGCACAGCCCACACCTAGCTCAGTGAGTCACAGAATCACAGAATCACAGAATCCCAAGGGTTGGAAGGGACCTAAAAAGATCATCTAGTCCAACCCTTGAGCTTGCAAGAGCAGGGTAACCTACAGTACACCACACAGGAACTTGTCCAGGCGGGCCTTGAATATCTCCAGTGTAGGAGACTCCACAACCCCCCTGGGCAACCTGTTCCAGTGCTCTGTCACTCTTACAGTAAAGAAGTTCTTCCTGATGTCCCATCCTTCACTGTCTGGAGCTTCAAGATCTAGAGAGTAAGCTTTCTAATCAACATCAAAGACATGAGATCATGAGCTTACCTGATGACAGCACAGGGTAAATGTGCCACTAGAAGTAGAACCAGACCTATTTCCTCTTTAATCTGAATGATTCAAAGGAATTTTTACCTACATTCCTGAACCCTGTCATTTCTGTTCATAGCTTTCAGCCAGTCAAAAGAAAATACTAGGTTCTGCCATCACCACAAGCAGGAACTCTAATCTTCTAAGTAAATACATTGTGCTATTTACGTTTCACTAGTATCTACTCTAAATATGACTGTGTCCCTAACATAGCAAGCTGCCCTTAAACTTTGCTAATGCAGATATACTGCTGGCTCAGCAACCAGCTGTTTTGTGTACTCAGACTTACCTGTGAATACACAGAGATAGAAACCCTGCAAGAGTTAAGCACGCATGGAACAAATGTGCTCAGATGTAATGAGGACAGTAGTGCTGGTAGCATAATTATTTAATAAAGTAAAAACATATTTTTCTAAGTATTTTCAAGAGGATTGTAATGCTTTTCCTCCATGTTGTAAGTACTACGTTTCTGATCCTTCGGAAATTCTTTATTTTCCCTTTCTATTTCCAACAACACAACCTTAGTCTGTTGCCTGTTAGCTGGAGTGACAAAACAAATACTGTAGCTGAACGTATGGCTTGCAAGGAAGTTTTTCTTGCAGGAGGAAATGCGTTGCGGAGTCTCTCAGGACCCCTTCATCACTTGGACTCTTTATCAGTCCATACGCTGCCGCTTTTATCAACTGCTTCGAAAGCTCTGCAGGTGACATTCTTGTAATAATTTTAGCTTCAGGTGCCTATAACCTGGAATATTTGGCCATCTCAGTATTAGTAGACTAAATATGTCTGAGCATGTTCTCCAGCACTAAGACCAACTGGCACAGAGTAGCCCATGTCCAACTGTTAAAGTAGTTTAACTTCCAAAAAAGGATGATTGCTTCCAAGCTGCCTGTGGGGAATAGTCATGATGGGAGCTGACATGTGCTAGTAAGTTGCTTGTGAAGGTGCTAGCTGGGCCTGGTCAAAATAACATTAGGGACTTTTCTAATAGTTGAACATACAGCAAATTGAGTTCTAATGCCTGGGAATTTTTCTTGTCACTGTTTAATATTTACCAGTAGACATATAACTTTTGTTACTGTCAGCTTCACTGCTGGCTAGTTTGGTTTAACTACAGCAAGGTGCTATTCAATCTGAACTCATAATCTGCGTTTGCTCACAGACCTAGGTTTGGCCTGGATTTTTATTTTATTTTAAATCTTAACTGTAGGTTGGATACTGGTTTGGATAGTATCATGAAAGCCTTTCCCAGTGAAGCCAACAATATTTCCAGCTCTGTGGTTTTTATGTTGGGTTTGTTTTTTTTTTTTCAGGTCACTTTCAGCACTTCTGATTCAAACTGGTATAGGTTAAATCAATATCAAGCTTCTTCATTAACTTATATTTACATATGACTTACATTTATTTCTTTTAAAAGCATAAGATAACCTTCACTGTGAGTTAAACCAACATATCAGGGCTTAATTTCAGGCTCATGACACTCCCTCAAAAATCTCATCCATGAATATTTTCACACACTGCAGAAATCCAGGGCCCTCCTTTGGACATTTTGCATTTTCTCCACGTCAGTGATTTAACTTTCTCTCAAGTTTAGTCTTTAGTCATGTGATTTTGGTCTTTTACCGCAGGGTACAACTTTATAATTGCTTTTTCCTGCTCTGAATCTCTTCTGTTCAGCTACTGTGAAGCTCCAGCAAGTACAGCTTTACTGTTTGCACTCTCCAGTCAGCATGATTCCAGCAAGGCTATTGCAGTGCTTTTAGGATAAATGTTAAAGGTTGTCTGGCAAGGAGCAGTGAAACAAAGTACTGTTCCTGTCTTCAGGTGGCTTTAAAGACAAAATATCTGTGGTACTCTTCAGTATAGACATGCCAAATGCTTAAATTATTGCACCTGGAAATCAAAACAAGTGTTTCCATCTTGCTAGTATTAATTTAAAAAGTTTTGAAACCAAAATGCTGATTAAGAAAATATCCAGTGTCCTCAGGAAATTTTCTTATTTTGTATATAAAGTAGTAAGAGCCCAAGGCTGAGATCTTAAAAGGTATCTAGTTTCTTACATCTGACTATACTGTGAGTCAGGAGCTGAAATACCTATAAGTATATAGGATGGAGTACCTTTTCCTAACCAGGATGAGGAAGAAAGAGCTTGCTCATTACTGCAACATGAATACTTGTCATGTTTTAATGCTGGTGGGCAGCCAAGCCCAAACCAGGTGCTCACTTCACCTGCAATGGGATGGGGGTGAAAATCTGAAGACAGTTCAAAAGGTGAAGCAAAACTGTGCAAATTAGCAAAGCAAGAAATTCACTCACCACCTCCCATCAGCAGGCAAGTGTTCAGCCATCTTCAGGATAGCAGGGCTCCATCACACATAGTGATTACTTGGGAAGACAAACACCATCACTCTGAGCATCCCCTGATACTCCTCTTTCTTCCAGCTTTTATTGCATCATATATGGTGTGGGATATCACTTGGGTCAGTTAGGGTCAGCTGTTCCGACTTTATCCCCTCCCAACCTCTTGCTCACCCACAGCCTACTCGCTGGTGGGGTCGGCGTGGGAAGCAGAAAAGGCCTTGAGACTGTGTAAGCACTGCTTAACAGCAGCAAAAACATTACTGTGCTATTAACATTTTTCATCGCAAATCCAAAACAGCACCATACAAGCTACTATGAGGAAAATTGACTCCATCCCAGGCAAAACCACTGCAATTTTTCTTAGTATTCAGCATAGTTAAAGTTTGAATGCTTATAATATAGTCTATAAATTCTTGACAGTGCGGGGACAAAAGGAAACACAAAGCTTGTTTGATTTACTTTTTAGCTCTGCCTATGGATCAAAACAATCTGGTGTTACACAGTTTTCTTAAGGCTGCAGTGTAATGATTGTCATCTAGGGGACAAATAAGGACGGATAATATGACAGCTGCTTTTATTACCTCTTAGAAAAACAGTTTGGAAGTCTAAATCAAGAAGGCTTGAGAGAAAACCATGACAGATTTAAGCAGAGAGGGGATGAGGCAGCTCAATGACAAATACATTTAGATCTTTATAAGTCAGGCAAGTTAAGAGAAAATTTGTTCATATATGGACAGCAGTTTGACTTCTAAAGTGCGGTCGAAATCAAAACATTAACTTCTTTCATGTAGTGATTCAGAGATCCACTGTTTCTGTCAAACTCTGAATCTATAATTGATACATTTTTGCCTTGACATTTTCAGTGTAGTGATTTTCAGTCTTTTGATTCTCAGATTGAAGATTTTTGGATGCCCATGTAGTAAAATTAAACATAAATTGCCTTTTCTTAATTAAAGGCCATACACCCTTTACAATAGTTCTTGGATATCCATTGTTCCAGCTTGTTGTCTCCTGGCACTTCTGGAATCAGGATGTTAGTACAGATGCATTTTTATATGATCATTCTGGTCCAATTTCTTTAAACTAAAGACCGTGCAGCTTGTAAAAGCAGTTCCAGTCTGTAAGAGAACTTTCCAGGTGTAATATGCATTTTCCTCATGATTTGTGGTATATTGGTCAATTTAGGACACCCAAAGAGACAGGGGACCCCATAACTTCTTTTTTCTTCTTCTAGAAGAAGTCTTTGGGGGTGTAAAATAGGAGTGCAAATTAAGGGTATTTTTAAAGTACTTTAAGTTTTACCCAGGAGAGCAAAAGTCTTTTCTTTCTCAAGCTCCAGTGGGAATATGCAGACTTAAAGCTGCATTGCACTTGGTTTTGTCTCATCTCAGTATCAAAGTCTGAGACAACAGTAAGATAAATGCTAGGAAAGATGGATTTCCTATCGTGCAATTTCATCATACTCAGAACTAACTGATGAGTGGGATGAGGACCTTAAACATATTTCAGGTGTTTGCAGGATCAGAACCTAATCAGTTTTCTGGAATGCATTATTTGATTAAGGAGTGGAAAATAGCAGGGAAAACAGAATAGTATCTTGCTTTTAAGACTCTGCATATATATTATTTTTCAGTTTCATGTCTCTGCTGATTTATATTTATGCTGATTTATATTTATGTCTATGGCCACACCACCCTGAAAATGCCCGATCCCGTCTGATCTTGGAAGCTAAGCAGGAGGGGGGGAAGGGAAGAATGAGGGAGAAAAGCGGGGGTGGGGGGGGGAGTGAGTGAACGAGCTGTGTGGCTCGGTTTAAACCACGACAAAGTATTTATGTAGATGCATTCTCATTTCTGCCACATGAATAAATACAGGGAATGTTAGACTTTAAACCAATCCTTGCTATCTTCCCTGACAGAATAACTGCATATTTGAGAACAATTTGTGTTGCTATATACTCTGTGGAATTAAATCTTAAATTTATTTTCTAAATACTAAGCCTCACAAGATGGAAAAAATAGTCCTAAAACAAGCAGAAAATTAGGACAGATAGGAAGCTGCCGAAAAGAATTATTTTGTCATTTTCTCTGCATTTGTCATTGTTTCGGAACTTTAATGTACATTTGTTGTTTCTAGAGATAGCAAATTAAATTTATCAGTGTGAAGGTTTTGTAACCAATTTTGAAAGTTTGCTTTCAAACTAGTTTCACAGTCTAGTGACTTAAAGAAGAACATTTACAATGAATGGCGCTTAGCACTGATGCTAGAGAAATGCACTGAAGCAACAACTGGTTGACTTTTCTATGACTGTATTTCTATTCATTTTTCCATGTCAGGTTACCTGCTGTCAGCTCAAAGAAATATGGAAAAATGGGAGCTGTATAGTGACAAACATGTCTTCTTATCTTTGAAATCAAGCTCTTTCAATGGTCAGCAAAAATGAGAAGCTAGAGCTCACTGTCTATCACTCAATGTTGGGCCATACAAATTGGCAGTAATCAGCAAAATATTAAAGGTGTTAAATCAGGCTAAATATTTCTTTGCTTAATTTCTATATTCATTGTGACCTGCCTGATGAGCATATTCTACAATAAGTTAAAGCTTATTTGGAATTAAATTGTTGGCTTAGTTTAGGACATCTCTTTTGATTCTGTTCATGTGTGTTGCATAAACATCTATAAAAAAACAAGTCTTAGAAGTACACTTCAAAAGCAGTTCTTGTGCTGAAAGAACTCAAGCAGTTTGAAATATTGGAGTATAAGGGAAACAGGATAGATGACCTCTTAGGGTTCTTCCATCTTTACTTGTCAACTCTCTTAATGATTAATAATTTCTCCAAGACTTACATTATTTTTGAGCAAATAATTTTTCTTTCATTTCTCTTTTTTTTTTTCTGATAGAATACTGTTGGTTTTGTTTAATTTGCTCTTTTCTAAGAGCTGCTGTCTGATTTACTTTTTTTCCAGTAAGACCTATCTACTCCGATGTCAGGTTTTTCTTCTGTTCCTTCACTGCACTTCATTTTGCTTTACATATGACGTTGCTGGCTGTGTAAATCCTGTGGTGTGTTTGCTGACTGCCTGGAGAGTAGCTAGGAGGAATATGGAAAGAAGCAGAAGTCAGAAGGTAGATTTGTGTAGGTACTTTTAAGAGCTTATCTTCATATTCTAGCTAACAAAAGTAATTACTTTTTATGGAAAATAAATTATCCCACATATACCATTAAAAAATAACTGTCTAACACAGCTGATTTGCTGATGGTCTGAAGAAGAACTTCTTTGCCCAGCTGCTGGAGTTTAGCTACTGTTGTTATAGAGGTGCGTATGTACAGTTGATGAGGCAGGACCAGGAGATTTGTCAAGGAAGTTGGGAGAACAGAATCAAACTCTAAATGTTAAGATTAATGTGTTTTGCTTTCCCTCACCTTAACCACCCGTATGAGTCATATTTCAAAACGGCTACAACAAGGTTTATCTATTTCACCGTGTTCTGTCCTTGAGTTCTTTTTAAGGTCCGTGAACTCCTTGGATGAGATTTTCATCACCACTTCTTTACTTTTTAAAGATGCATAAACCAAAACGAAAAACCTAAACCACCCACAAAAAACATGAAGGTGCTCAGAAACCTTGGTTCCAGCTCTGAAGGGTCAGGGAGGGAGGGAGAGGGAGGCATTTCCCCTAACATAAGTATTACAGAGGGAAGCTTTACAGCTTGTCTTCCAGGTATCCCCTTGAATGCCCTTGTGTCTGTGGGGAGGCAGGTCACACCAGCACACCTCCCAATGCCATCTGCCTTCTGGGTTACACTTGCTATGTCTATTTGTAGGTAATTTAACTCCCTTCCTGTGAGAACTGAAATAGCAGCAGCTGTTCTGACTTTTCCACATGAACAGAGTGCAATCGAAAGTTATATTTGTCATCCCTGAACTAGTCTGGGGCATGCTAAGATTACAGTTTTGAATATTCATCCCATCTATATAGTTATGAACACTGGAGGCTATGAGTGGAAGTGCTACATCTGGTGGCCTGTATATGTGGATGCGAGGCAGATTAGGCTGTTTAGAGTGAAGATACAGGCATTAGGGCAATGTAATACATCAAGCAAGTGCAGGAAGTGGTTATAGCAGGGGCTTGCTGTAACAAGGGCCTCATTTCATTCCCATAAAAGGCCAACATCCCCTCAGAATGACTCAGTGTTACATCAGACACAAAGATTTTAGTGAAGGTAAAATACTGCAGACTTCTTCCCTATAATGTGAACCACTGGCAGGGACGTGCACTTCTATGCATTTAATTTTGGCTCCTCTTCTAACTTGCATTCTGGAAAGGTTTGCCTCTCTATTAACATTAGGAGAAGACCAGCCTCCTATACATGTACCTGTCTGACTCACCTGAAGTTGGCCAGTGGCATAGCTCCCTCTCACTTCTATTATCTATCAACCTGGCAAAGACGGTAGTGCCCTGGAACTTTGCAGCAGTCTAACTACTGTGCAGTAGTTATCCTGCTTTTAAAACAAAACTCAACCCGTTCTGTGCTGAAGGCAGAGTTTTAAGGTCTAGTGCAAAACAACTCCAGAGAGGGAAGACAGAAAGTACTGAGCATCATCTGGACGGAATGTCCTGGCCATCACCTCTCAAATGCACAGAGACAGGCTGTTGCTTGTGATGTTTACCAAATCTTTGAGTAGCTTATCATGGAAGCATTAGCGTTGAAACTGGCTCTTCGCCAAAGGACAAAGTAAACGTTTTGTCCAAAACCCACACAGAGGCTATGACCTCTTCTGTGCTGGTGTGTAGAGCATTCTAGGAGCACCCAGAGGCTGTGAAGAGCCAGGTGACAGCATCAGTACCATTGTATCATTGGAGCTACTGCCCTTAGAGACTATAATCAGAAGTAAAATAGGTCACTGTAAATCACAGAGACACTGTAATGTTATTGCTCAAAGTGCTGGCTATGTTTCTATTCACTGATTGCATTCAGCTTATAGAAATTCCCCTTGTAGCTGTCACTAGGTAGGATCCTTTGCATCTTGATAGGTACTGCTGTGTAACTTAGTCACTCTGTAAATGACTGCTGTGGCTGTCTCTTAGGTGTGTGACTTGACAATGAAAACAGAAGAAAGCCAATAACCCATTAGCACAACAAAAGAGAATGTTCAGTAAATGCTGAGTTATACAACTGAACTCAGGTATCCATATTATAATTCTGATAAATTATTCTTTATGTCAGATACTATAACAGGAATAATTCTAGGAACAAGAGAAGCAAGACTTGCAGTAAATCTTGAAGAATGGCTGGGAAATTATGTTTTCACAAAATTGGTAATTTCCCTGTGATTTCTTAATGCTCATAACAACTTTTGCACTTTACCTGTGTTCTACTCTAAGTACTAGAGATTCCACTTATGGTACCTAGACTGGAATGATATTAGAGGTTAGTAAGAGGTTAGAGGTACTGCCATGGTAGTAAAGGTCAGTAAGAAGCTGGTGCTGCAGCAGACCACATTCCTCTTTGGTGTACCCCCATGGTGCTGCCCTCTGAATTGTTGTGTATATTCCACACAATGTATTTATGTATGGAATGCAATAAGCTCATTCAGTGGGTTTGGTTTTCAATTTTTAGTAGGTAAATATATCATCCCATCCTTTTGGCAAAAAAAAAAAAAAAAAAAAAAGTGAATAAATTAGAAGAATTGCTTTTTTTAACTTCTTGCAGGTATGTAAATGTGTCTGCAATAATAAGCCAGTTTTAGCATGTACAGTGCCTGACCTACATAAATCAAAGACTTCAGCAGTTTTTTATTGTTTGCTCCTGGTTTGTTGGCAGCAAACAGATCTCTGTGTTCCCTTTAAATTGCTTTTCTTTCAGTGAAGATGAATAAAAAGTCTTATATCTGAGTATTCTTTCAAATGCATATCCTCCTTTCTTCTTAAGCACAGAGGCAAATTCAAATGTGCGTAGGTCATACCTGCAGGGAGTAATCACTTTGTCACCAAGAAGATTTCTGACTTTACAGTTTGTGGGCATCTGGCACAACTATCTTTGATTCTCAGGAATTAAGATTCTGCAATGATTACCTTCCCTCTCTGCTTTCAAACCTGCTAAGTCTCAAATGTGGGTTTTACTCAAAGTGAGGAAGAAAAAAATTAATTCAGAGAGTGTAAAGTGCTGTGTGATTATCTCTTCCAACCCAGAAAAACATATTTGTGGGGAGCTTTAACTCTCAGCAAAGTTCATCCAGCAAATACATTGTGCCAACGAAATGATATCTAAATCTGATACCAGAAACAAAGACCTTAAACTTCTTATTGATGTAGAGAAGGGAAAAAATAGCACAGAGTTAGCAGAAAATCAAATCGGAGTTAAACAGCAGGTCAGATACTAGCAGCAGAATTATTGTAGAGAAACAGAGAATGATGCTAGTACTAAAAGAAATTGGTAGTTTCATCCACAAAGGACATGATGTTTTTTGTTCCTTAGTCAACTTAACAGGAACTGTTACTGATTTGCTATAGAACTAAGACAGTTGTATGGGGTTTGTTTGTTTCTTTTCCTCAGCTGAATTTTAGCTACAGAGGAAATGGAGAAGTTGATTTCAATAAAGTTTATGTATCTGTCTCACAGAGCAGCATGTCTCTGCATTAAAGGATAAATTGCAACAAAGATAATCTGTTGCCTTTCAAAAGCAACAAATGTTAATGTGCATTGAAAGCAGCACGTACTGCATGTGAAATATTAGCTTTACATTTCAGCTGAAATTCTGAATTTTCAGGTGACATTTTGGCTGTGTTATCATTCAGTATGAAAATCCAAACACCTGTATATTTTAAATTCAGCTGAGATTTGACAGCGTTTTAGAGTTCCTGCAGCAAGGATATGTTGGTGTAGACAGAACAAAAGATGCTCCCGCTGCTGCTCGGAGCTTGCTGTGGGCTTGGAGAAGCCACAGAGCTAAGGCTTGTTTCCTGAAAGATGTTTGAAATTTCCCAGCAAAATGGAACGAAAGTTTCTCTTCAAAGTATTTTCTTAATCTTGGATCATGCTTATGGGAAATTCTTTTCCAATTCTTTAGCAGAGGTCAAAAGAAATATCAAGGCTGTAAACACTGTTATTGGGGTGGGTTAGGGCTCTCCAAAACTTCTAGACTGATATTTTTGTGTGTGTTTTTGTTGGGGGCTTTTTGTTGCTTTTTTTTTTTTTTTTGGTTTTTTTTTATATTATTTTTTTAAGTTTATTGTAAGACAGTACTATTTCCCATGTGAATGCAGTTCACCCCCTTACTAGCAGCCAGCTATGGTATGATTGTGCAGCATGTTAGCATACTGGAAACCATGAAGGATATTTTACTGTCCTAGTCCCTGGTCTACTGAAGGCAACGGAGATGCAAATCTATACAATTCTGAATGCCGTGGAGCACCCTTGGAGATGTGAAGTTAGAAATGATCTTGCTCAGCAGCAGTACCCTGCTGCAGTACAGACAATAAGCCCTGAAGGCAGACGTTAAGGCTGTGTCAGCATCTACTGTTGCAGAGGATTGGCTTTGGAGGTTTGACAGAAACCATTACTCCTGGATGCTGTGGTGGGAACTTGGCATTGTCATTTCAGGTGTGTATTTCCTTGGAAAAGGCCCTTCCACTGGAAGTCGGTTACCTTCAGCCAAAAGGGTTTTCTCTCTGTAGCTGCAAACTTCTCACCGCACTTTCTTCCTTCTACTAACTCAGATAGTACCCTTCCTTAGATTTAACTAGAAATGTACCTGTGAAATGCCTTCAAATAATACACATTTTATGAATCAAATGATAACATACCAAAGCAGAACACAGGGAAGAGATAAATGGCACATAAGCCTGCAGAGATTTTTCAGACAGTACAAAAAAACCATAAATCTTGGAAATAAGAAAATAAGAGCAGGGAAGTACTATATAGATCTTACATAGTTCCCATCACTAGTGAGGTTTTTTGAGAACAAGCTTAATGACTGGTGGAGTGGATGTCATTGGAAAATGATCCATGTAACTGTTCATGCTTTGGGCAGGGGAGGGGACTTGTCTAGATGACCCCTCTTGACATCTCTACTAGTCCTATTTTTCAAACCTGTAATTGGTATCTCTTTACCACTCACCTTAATATTAGCAGTATAAGAAGGTCGTGGCTCAAATTTATTGGTGTAGCTGATGTCTGTGAACAAAGCTGGCTGGTTGTGTTACGGCACACTGAGTCATTTTTGTTTATCACAGATTCTTTACCTAAAGGAGCCCAAATGCACTGCGATAGAGAGGAGGTAGTTCTCACCTGATCTGGGCTTGCCCTGTGAACAGCAGAGCCCTGTGGAGTAGGTCAGATGTGAGTGCAAGGTTGCTTTTTTCTCTGTCCCATTAAAATCCTATTATGTCCTTGTCATTGTATCAAATTATGCTATGACATTGCAAATACAGGAAGCCTTATAATTATTTGTTTAGATATTGCTTAAATTTAGTGGTCTGAGGTAGGGAAGACCCCTCCTGTGCTGCAAGGCAGTGGAAATACTCACCACTGATGACAATACCTATTGCAAAATCTGCATTGGGATACAGGGGGGAAATTTGCAGCTTCCAAATGCAATAACCTGTGGCAGAAAGCAATGCTGAGTTAATTACATATATTTGATACTATTCTAAGGTTAGGAGAATTAGGAATCTCTGCTGCCACAAACTAAACAACAGGGTTAAAAGTAGCATGCCAGGTCCCATTAGCCTGGACCTGAAGAACAGTCCTTAGTACAGGCTTTGGTTTTGACCACTTCATGAATTTAGATTTGCTTGAAGTAAAAATGACTGAGGTAAAGTGTGTTTGAAGAGTGAATTGTTATCCCTTGCAGAGGAGATATGCAGCTAGTATCATTATAAACCCATTGGACTTTTGCCCTGAAAGTATAATAGATTGATTTATCATCAGCTGCTTGAGCAGTGGAGTAATGGCTACAGCATGTGCATAGCTGAAGGAGGGCATTCCGCAAACCTATAGAAGTTCCACTGCAATCAATGGAACTATTTGTGTGAGTAACTATTTGCAGGATTAAGTGTTTGGTGTCAGAGCAGGGATGCCAAAATCCATTAGTTTGTCAGAGAGGGGGTGGGCTAGATGTGCTGGTTGCCTTGACAGCTGTGTTCTTAGAGGCAGCCTTTAGTCTTGTTTCTGATCATAAGGGGGAATAGTGTAGATGATTAAATGAAGAAATGGGGCTACTTTTGCAGAGAGAACTTTGTACAGAGCTTGCCAGTGGCTGGCTGACATCAGAAGGACCTTAATGTGTGCAATGGTAGGATGACAGCAAATGTAAAACATTTTACGAGCCCAGGTAATATTGAGTTGCTCTGCTCTGGAGGCAGCATAGCTTCCCATTTCTGAATTATTTTACCGAATAAGGTTATACATGGATAGTTAACAGTTATAATGTGCCTCAGCTGGAGCCAGAACATTTCAGGTTCCTTGTGGAGATTTTAAATAACTTTTTATGAACGTTATGATTCATCTGTAACAGTGGGCTAGTGAGTTTCACTGATTTATTTTCAGTCACACCTTCTGAGTTTGAGGTTTTATGGAAATTTTACAACTGGGGGGCCTGAACTATTTCAGCCATTTTGATTTTTAAAGAAGTTTACATGGTTAAAATGATGCACTGAGTGGCTCAGTGTCATGGTTTAACCCCAGGCAGGTAACTCAGCCACACACAGCCACTCGCTTATTCCCCCTCAGTGGGATGGGAGTGAGAATCAGAAGAGTAAAAGTGAGAAAACTCATTGGTTCAGATAAAGACACTTAAATAGGTAAAGCAAAAGTTACATGCACAAGCAAAGCATACCAAGGAATTCATTCACCACTTCTCATCAGCAGGCAGGTATTCAGCCATCTCCAGGACAGCAGGCCTCCATCACATGAAACAGTTACTTAGGAAGACAACCACCATCACTCTGAACGTCCTCTCCTTCCCTCTTCCCTCAGCTTTATATGCTGAGCATGAGGTCATATGGTATGGAATATCCCTTTGGTGAGCTGGGGTCAGCTGTACCGCTGTGTGGGCTCCCAACTCCTTGCGCACCCTCAGCCTGCTCACTGGTGGGGTGATGTGAGGAGCAGAAAAGGCCTTGACCCTGTGTAAGCACTGATCAATAGTAACAAAAACATCCCTGCGTTATCAACACTGTTTCAAGCATAAATCCAAAACACAGCCCCATAGTAGCTTCTATGAAGAAAATTAACTCCATCTCAGCCAAGACCAGCAACTCAGGAGTACAGATCAATGCTATGTGAATTCATTTTCATGTTGGCCATCTGGCAATGTATTGTGTCTCTCTCTCTTCCAGCCCTGCATTTACGCAGCAAATTGGCTTCTGTCAGCAAGGGGTGTTAGGAGCATGATGCAAACTCAACATAGTCTAGCACATGAATGAGAAAAGAGGCTGTTACCTCCTTTATTTGGCTTGAAAGGTTTTTGATCAGTTTCAATGTCAAGGCTGGAATAGAAGCTGTGGGGTTGTTATTTCAAACAGATGAGGTCCTATGGCTGTTCAGTAGTACAAAAGGAAAACAAACCCCATTGTGTCTGTGCTTACTTACCAGGATACAAGCGTATGTGCTTGGGATCTCCCTGTGGAAAAGGAGGGAGAGGTTGTTTGAGAGCCCATGTATTGCTCTGATAAGGAGCTGGAAGCTGGCTGGCTATACATCCAGACATTGAGAAAGATTTTAGTTTCTATAGCCTAAACAGAACAAAAAGCAGCTTTCCCTCATTTTGCCATGTTGTTCTGCATGCAGGCTGCTAAGGCTGGCTAATCTGATGCACCATACCTAATCAATACAGCTGATTTAGTATAGCAGTGGAGTGCAAGGTGAGTGATTTTCTAGATTTTCTGGAATGGAATGAGACTGGGACAAAGGAGGAAAAGCCCAAGACTTAAATTACTAATTTCTCTTCAAGTAAAATGTTAATTCTACCAATGTCATTGCATTAGCTGTTGGCTTTCCAGCTGTTTTATATTATAGAGCATTGGCTCTGAAGTGAAAGCAAACCCAGTCATTACATCACATTTATATATCTGTATTAATCATTCAGCATCATAGTCTATTAAATATTCCAAGTGTTTAAAACATGATGTATTTCAGCATATATTTTTCTTGTGCTAGAAATGTCCAAGTTTTAAAACTGAGTCATAATTGCACTGACTTTGTGAGCAGTACCTCAAATTGGCACACGATGGCAGGATGATGACATTTTAAAGCTGCTATCCTCAAGCGCATTGAGGTAGTCATAGCAACTAGTTTGAAATGTAGTTTTGCAGAGGAAAATATTTTTCATTTCGCATTTTGGGTGCAAATGGTATTGCATTTCTTTCATTTTTTAATTTTTTTAGTTACTTATTAGTTTGTATTGAAGTCAGCTACATCATACAGGATAGACTTTGCAGTTTGATTGGAAAAAAAACACTTAAGAATACAGTGCACGGAGTTCTTGCTACAAGACTTTCAAAGCATTCAATGCAATCACTGAATGTTTGGGTTTTGCTGTTGTGGGGTTTTCCCCCACCACTTTTGTCTTTTTCCTTACAGGTCCTTCTTTTTGGGAAGCTGTCGTAGTTTAAACTCAGTCAGCCACACAGTCTCTCTCTCACTCCCCCTTCATCCCCCTCACTCCCAGAGGGATGGGGAGGAGAATCAAAAGAATGCAACTCCTGTGGGTTGAGATAAGAACAGTCCAGTAACTGAGGTATAACACAAATCACTGCTGCTACCACCAATGATAATAGTGATAAGGGAAATAACAAGGGAAGAGAATATAACCACTCACCACCTGCTGACCGATACTCAGCCCTACCTGAGCAGTGATCTAACCCTTCCGGGTAACTGCCCCCATTTTATAAAGTGGGCATGACATGCTGTGGTATGGAATACCTCTTTGGCTAGCTTAGGTCAGGTGTCCTGTCTCTGCTTCCTCCTGGCTTCCCCTCCTCCCTGGCAGAGCATGAGGCTCACAAAGTCCTTGGTCAGAGTAAACATTACTGAGCAGCAACTAAAAACATTGGTGTTATCAGCGCTGTTCCCAGGCTGAAAGTCAAAACCACAGCACAGAACCAGCTACTAAGAAGAAGAAAAATGACCGCTACTGCTGAACCCAGGACAGAAGCCTTTTACTTATTGTATTACAGTGGACTTTTGCTTCTTCCCAGGAAACCAGAAAGCCTGAGTTTCTCATCAGTAAAGAGGATCTGTGGGGAAGTACTTTCTTTTGCTTCTGCTGAAACTGTCTTATGCAGCCAAATAGTCTTTGAGTTAAATGGCAGTCAAAAGGCAACAGTTTTGTGCCCATGACAACCTCACTGAAAGAAGTGTAGGTTTCTTACAGTGAACATGAATACAATTAGGAAAATCTAAAGTGGATTTGATAATTTTTAAATAACCCTGCTGAATTTAATGTACGAAGTTTTTGGTGTTTCTGAGCACTCAGATAATGGCCAGTTACTTTCAGAAATGAGTTCTTAAATGGTCCAAGAAGTTGGTGTAAACCTTTGTATTATGGTGTTTGGTTTTCCTCCATTCAAACATCTACTTAGCAGAAAAATGATCCAGATGCTCTGTTATCACAGCACAGAACCAGGAAAAAACCTCACTTAATCATGCTTTGAGCCAAAAACCAGGGTCATATTCTTAGGTGAAACCCAGGTGTCTCTCTGCATTTACCCATGCAGACAGTGTTGCAGGACTGAGATCTTGCTCTGCAAGAGGAAGGGTTGAGGAATGATTCTTTTCAGTAACAAGGGATACATTCACCAGTGTGGGAGAAAAAGAGTTTTGAACAAGCTTCAAAATATTTGATTGTGGAAAATCCAGACACTTGACAATGTTGGAGCATCTTGTGATCTCAGATTGCTGATTGTTGAGAGCTTTTTAACAAAGAGTGGGCATGTGAGCCATCCAGGACTCTTGCCATTGGTTAGAGTTTGTAGTAAGGATTAATGGCCTAGTTCACAGGTTACTTAGAGCAAAGTTGCGGCCACGTATGCGGAAGTTCTGCAGGAGGGAAACAACTCCCGGATGCTGAAGAAGGGACCAATCAGCTGCCTTTGCATTATGTGTAGAGACCAATCAGCTGTCTTTGCATTATGTGTAGAAACCAATCATTATAAAGCTTAAGCGAGGGACCAAGCTTGGAAGCTATAAAAGGCAGTGCTCTGAAGTGAATAAAGGTCAGTTTCTGATTACATTAATCAGCGTGCTGTCTGTTGATCTTCCACAGCTGATAACCCCACATGTCTAATGTTGTCACTTGAAATGACTGGAAATCACTTCAGAACTGCCCTTCATGATCTGGCACGGCTGATTCTGCTCTTTCAGAAACCTGAAAATAACTATATATCACAGTATTTTCAGGATGCTTTGGTTCACATTCGGTCTGAGAGGAAAAAGAGTAAGGTTCCGAGTGAAGTTCCTGTTTATATCTTCCTCTCCATCTGCTTTTGTCCAATTGTTGTAGCTTTTCCCATATAAGACTGTTATGCCAAGTATTTATGCACAAAGACAGATTATCCTTTCCCACATTGTCATGTTAACCCACACATTTTCTGAAGATAGTTTTTGAGGTCAAATGGTTGTGAATTTGGGTCTAGCCCTAACAAAAGAAGAAAGGCAAACCAAAAAAAACCTACCCAGTGTGATCAGAATGGCTGCAGGGGTATGTTGCATCTTGCTTTTTAATGGAAATCTTCAACTCTGTGTATCCGAAACAAGCTGTAACAGCTTCACAGTAAAGTTGTTTTGAGGTTTTCTTTTGAAGTTTACTACTCCCAGGTTTCATTTATTCAATCAAACATATGCGAAAGAACATTTTTATTATTCAGATAGTAATTTGCATGAACAGCAGAGCTTTATCTCAAATGTCCGTGAAGAAAGCTGCTCTTATGGTGGGTCAGCTGGAAGTTAATTTCATTCACTGTAGGGCTTTCAGTTAATTAAATTCAAAGAATTTTTTTGACTGTTAATTTGTGTTATACTCCAGATAAGTATAAAAAAATATACATTTTTCATCAGTCTGTGGGGAGAGACACTGCCAATGCACCTCGCTAGCTGTAGTCACAATACACATTGAAATTTAGGCAGCATTGCCTGCCTAAAGGTTGACTTAATATTTCAGTGGGGCATACCCATGTGTAGTGAATACAGAATGGCTCTTCTGATGCATTTATAATACAAAACTAACCACATTTCTGAACTTTTATTGAAATGAAGGCTTGTCTGGAGTATTATGCTCTGCATGTGATTTAATTAATGTAGGAAAAAGAGGAGTGAGCCATATTTGCCATAAAAGGGGCCTTTACTGAATTGTCATTCCAAAAAATTGATTGTTCTTTTGAGAATCAGTAAGAAATTTAGATAATTTTATTTTGTTTTGCTCTGGGTTCTTTTCCCTTTGAGTTCCACTTTCTGACTTCAGCTTTGGTTCTGTTAACTGAAGAAGCCCCAGTAGCAACTTTCTGACTTCTTATGTACTAGTATAAGAATTCAGATGGAAAACTAAGTGAAAATCAGGTAACAGTAGACCCAGACATTTGAAAGTGGTGTTAGCCAGGAATCCCTTAGTGTCTGACATCTGGGACATCACCTACTAACAGTGGAGCTGCTTTTGTTCCATACTGTTGCTTCTATATATGTTAATGGCCAACATTTTCTCACATGCGTCTTCCATAAATCCTTATGTGAGACTCTCCAAAAGGAGCTAAGATATACTTTTAAGGACAATAAAGCTACCTAGTTTAAGAAAGGGAAGTAGTAGAAACCCCATTCTTTAAGGTATTTAATAGCATTCATTGAACCATCAGTAGGTATTTTTACTTGGTAGGGAAAGCCAAATTCTTGAAAAACACTGAAACCAAGCAGCTGTGACTGAAACTGGTTTCCCACCTTTTTGCTTTCAAGAGTGTCGTTCTGGGAGTTTGAAGAACAGTCACCTTTATGCTGAATGGAAGTAATATGGACAGTACCTACCGATCCCAGAAATTTCATTATTAAAGAATCATAGAATGGGTTGGGTTGGAAGGGACTTTTAAAGATCAGCTAGTCAAACCATTCTGTCACAGGCAGGGACATCTTCTACAAGACAGGTTGCTCAAGGCGCCATCCAGTCTGGCCTTGAACACTGCCAGGGATGGGGCAGCCACAGCTTCTGTGAGGAACCTGTGCCAGTGTCTCACCACCCTCACTGTAAAACATTTATTCCTTATCTCCACTCTAAACCTATCCTTTCCTAGTTTAAAACCACTGACCCTTGTTCTGTCACTACAGGCCTTGGCAAAAAACATTTTTCTGTCTTTCTTATAAGTTCTTTTTTTAATTTGAAAGGCCACAATAAGGTCTCCTCAGAGTCTTCTACTGGCTCAACAATCTGAACTCTCAGCTTTTCTTCATAGGCCTTTTCTTCCAGCCCTCTGATCATCCTCATGGCCTTCCTCTGGACTTGTTTTAACAGATCCATGTCTTTCCTGTACTAAGGACTCCAGAGCCGGACACAGTACTCCAGGTGGGATCTTATCAGAGCAGAACATAAGGGCAGAATCATTCTCCTTGACCATGCTTCTTTCGATGCAGCCCAGGATACAATTTGCTTTCTGGGTTGCAATCACATGGTGCCAGCTCAGGTTCATTTTTTCATGCACCAGTATCCCCAAGTCCTCCTCTGCAGGTCTGCTCTCAAAGATAATTCTATAATTTTTCTCAGGTTTCTCCACGTTCAGATTTTATTTTGCTTTAGACATTTCACAAAAAGACACTAATATTTACTAGTAAAACAATTTTTTTGCACCTCTTTAAATATTTTACAAAGTGAATTAATAATACAAAAGGCACCCAGGATCAGGGAGTGAATTTGTACAGATTTTTATGGATCTGAGGACTTCAAAAAACTAAATTTCTGTCTTTGTTTCAAAGAGAGAATTTGAGACATTGGTGGGTGGAAGAAAAGGAATTGATTGGTGTAGATCAAGTAAAGGAGATATGAGCTTGAAAGCCTAAGGAGGAGATGAAATTTGAAGAGAAAATTATAATACTGAGAGAAAATTACAATTGAGCAGAAATAGAGAACAAAAAATCAAGAGACTTCCCTTAAAGGAGAGAGTAGAATGGAGATATATTTTATAGGCTGCTATATTGGATTAAAGGAGGTCTAAAATGAAAAGCTATGTGCAACAAAGGCATGTGATAGATAGGTTTCTCCTTTTCTTTTTCAAAGCTGAGGGCTTCCAGCTCTTTTTGCATCTGGTTGATTGCAAAGTATGAAATCTCAGAGAGCTGCAGTCATGTTTGGCTTTTGTTGGTGAGAGGTACAGAGCAGACCCCATTGCACTTTGCTCCTGTTATAATAAAACACCTTTCCCTCATGAGGAGTAGGCAGAAAGCTGGGCAGGCTCCTTTTATCTATGTAAATGGTAAAAATACAAGAACCATAGTGTGGGCATTATTTATCCAGTGGGACAAATGCACCCTGAAGATTTTAGCCAATATGGACTTCGATGCAATGTTCATGTTCCTCTTTTCTCTGTCATTTTCACCCTTAAACAGTCAGATCCTCGCAGTGTGCCTGCTGCCTGACATCGGCAGTAGTGTGCTGGGGCTGCTGCTGAGGAGATGACACAGGGAGAGGCTGAGCTGTGGGCAAGGCAAACAATAACGTATAGAAACTATTCCAAATCAGTTCTGCCAATAATATGAAATTGTAAATTATTTCCCTAAGGAGAGTTTGCCTGCATCAGGAGACAGCTTCATGCAGAGGCTGATGGATCCAGCACTCAGAAACTAATGCTTAAGAGCTGCACTGTGGAGAGCAGTGTGGCTAGCAGCATTTAAAGAACTTTTGCTTTTTAAGCCCATCCTAAGAAAAAAATTCCCCTTATGTTGAAGGAAGCCTGGAATCTGGGGCAATATGGTTGCAGCCTCTCCAAGTGTACTTCTAAAATCTCTGTCTCTCCCTTCATCCTCACAGTTTAGTTATTGTAACCATCTCTTTACCCTGGTTTCTAGCTTTGCACTCTCCTCTCACCAGCAACCTGCCCAGGTGCTGTTTGTCCACAGCAAATGCCTCTTTGGGCAATCAGCTGAAACTTGACTGAGCTGCACTTCACCTCCATCTCACTTCTGCTCTTCTGTCTCCCCCCTGACCCCTCAATTCACTGTGTTTTTGCACACTGTAGGGGTGGCTCACTGCTTTTTTTCAGCACCTCTGTCCTCATTCTGTTTCATGCCCTCTTTTGTGTTGCTATGTGCTCCAGGAGTGCTGAGACAAAAGGCTGGGACAGAGCATATCTCCTTCACTCTCTTTCTGGAAGATTATTTATTCCAGAAAACCTGTTATTTTGGTCTCACTATCTTTGTTCAGTTGTTTAACATGAAGCACTTACCCAACAGCATGGATTGTAATTAACATTAATTATAAGACAGGACATTTTCTGCCCTGATTTTCCCTCATTCATGTAAATACTAAGCTGTAAGCTCATTTCGTCTTCCAAATATTTTCCAAGCTTACAGATAAGAGCTTTTGAAAACCTTTGGCTAAGGACATGGCAGTGCATGAATAAATTTTTCAGTTTCTTAATACCTAGGCCTTACTTCATGGCCGTTCATGATGTTCTGCTGAAGCTCATATTTGGGTTAGTGAGGGGCTTGGAGAAGGTGTGGGTAGTTAAAGAAGAACATATGGAGCATGCTGGTTCACAAGGTTGAAAGCCTGTTGCAACTGTAGTTTTTTTTCTTTCTGCTTGTGTTACACAGGCCAGCTTTTAGGTAATGTAAATATATCAGGACACGTATCTTGTCTGAGTTAGAAATCATGCCTCTGCCTAAGCATGACATCCTTTTCTATGCTGTGCATTACCACTCCCCCTAGAAAACACTCATCAAGCAGTCTAAATCCAGCATCACAAATTAATTTTCAAACAGATATTTTCAAATCCTAAGGCTGGGGCAGTATTTTCCTGTCTGTATGTGGTACTTATCTTTTCCCTTAATACAGTGCACACTGCACTTCTAAATCTCTCATTCATTCTGCAAAGCTGAGATGGTAATGCTGTTTGTGCCACTCTTACATTACTGATGTAAGAAATGGCCTGTGTGGTGCTGCTATTTCATCTGGAGACATCGTTCTCTCCAAGGTATATAGACCCAGAGCTCTAATGCTATGCTCTCTTCAGCCTTTAGCTGACCGCCTAGCACTTATGAGTGAAATGTGTTTTGTGTGTCATTTGTAAAACCAGTTTTTGCAGCAATTGGTCTCCTTTCAGAAGAAGAGTGCTGTATATATGTAAGTTATTAATGTCGTCATTACCAAAGAACAGCAAAGTATGAAAATGTGATTATATATATTTTTAATACTGGTGTAACTACAGCATTCTGTAAGACTTTAAACATTATCTGTTTGGCATAATGGTTGTGATTTAGTTTAAAGCAACAAGGAAGTCAGTTGGTTTATGCTTCTTTTAGTTACATTTTAATACAGTATTATTAAAGAAATTTTAGATTGCAGGGAGTGGAATAATAGGAGTGATTTAAAAAGAGCAATGACATAGAATGAAAAATGAAAATAACTCTGGTTACTTAGAGATGCTATGTTTTTTAAAGTAGCAAACAGCAATAAAACTGTACCTGCCTCTTTTTCATCTGCTTCTACTTTTTTCATCCTGAAATCCTTGAAGCTTAAAAGCGTAATAGAAACAGCTCATGAAAAATCTGTGAAGTCCGTCTCTTTCTACAATAGGATTATTCATCACCACGTGTTTTCCCCATCTGGCAGTAAATGGCCAAAATGCTGAGACCACCACCTTCTCACTTACAAATTGTTGCACAGTCTAACCAGTCGTGCTATTGAGAAGATATGCCTCCAGTTCAATCCAAATTTTCTGCAATCATATTGCTTCCTTTCCCTTGTTATCCTGAGTAGTTCCTCCCCACCCATGTGTTTAACCTCTCTGAAGTATCTGTGGAAGGCAATCAGATCCCTCTGAGTCACTGCTTATCTAAGCTGTATGCATTTTGAGCTTCGTTCTTTTCCCATGTAAGTCTTTTCAGACATTTAACCGTTTTCCTCCATTCTCCTACGAAATCCTCAACATTCACTGAAGTCATTAGAAGAATTGCTACTGGCTAAGCACAGGAATCAATGGGAAGCCTTACACAGATGGTCTCTAGTAGGCTGTGTGTGGCTGGAACTACATTAGAAAGCTAATATTTTAGCTGCATTATAAAGAAGTAAAGTCCTAGCTCTGTTGAAAGCTAATACCCACATTCTTACTAGCTGCTGCATGGCCCAATTTAATCACCTAAGGTAGCAGAAACAGTGTACAGGAAATAAAGTCGTGTGTTTTCAGGTCTTCAGTGGCAGAACAATGATTTTATTGAGATCACTGGTCTGATGAACTGTGTGTTACTAAATGCACATGGAACCTTTTCCGTTTTCAATTTATTTACCTTTTTGATTTGGACCAGCATTTTGGAAATGTGAAATGTTCTGTGGAATGCAAAGGTTTTGGAATTATTCCCTAGGAGAACTAATGTAAAATGTTGTTTTTAGAAAATACTGTGTTTGGGGAACTGACTCTTGGCCAAGGAAGAAGCCAAAGGAGCCAGGCAGCTGGTAAACACTTTTAATCTCTCTCTTTCCAGTGAGACTAGTGGCCAAATAGCCATCTATCCTGAGAGCTAAGGAGCCTGGATGGCAAGGCAGGACACACCCAGCCTCCCTGCCTGCTTTCCATCAAAAATTTAGACAGGTCCCTACTGAGTGTTGTTATTAAATCAAACCAGTATCAACAGCTAGAAAATGTCTGTCAGAATATATTTTTAACAAGCTGAACTTTAATTCTTCGGCTGTCTGTATGATAGGCATGTCCATAACAAGCTTTTTTTTCATTTCTCATTCCATTAAAATGCTTTCAGTTTGACATGTCAAAATAACCCTTTCTGAAAAAAAAACCAAAAACAACCAAGCCACATGCTAAAATAACATTCTCCAAAAAAACTTCATGCCAAAAACTCTCTTTATCCAAGAAAAATGACTTATATAGCAAATAGCGGTATAAAATTACTTATTACCTGTCCTGGGTTCAGCAGTAGCAGTCATTTTTTCTTCTTCTTAGTAGCTGGTGCAGTGCTGTGTTTTGGACTTTCAGCCTGGGAACAGCACTGATAACACCGATGTTTTTAGTTACTGCTCAAATGTTTGCTCTGACCAAGGACTTTGTGAGTCTCATGCTCTGCCAGGGAGGAGGGGAAGGTGGGAGGAAGCAGAGACAGGACACCTGACACCTGAAGAGAAAAGAGGGAAAATCTCCTATTTGTTTTCTTGGAATTATTTATTTAGATTTTTAAAGTGATATATAATGAGCATAGAATTGATGAGATATTATAGTTGCAGCATATTATTTATATATGCACAGATAATTTTCATACTTCTTTTCCTATGTAGCTTAATATATTCTGGCTCCCACCTGCCCCTGTAATCCCTATTTAGAAACCTCTTAATTAGAGAGAGTAGCAGGAAAGACTTTGGAGTGTAATCAAGGGAGAGGACAGCTGCTGCTGGGCCAAAGGACAAGACTTTTAGATGTAGCTATGAAAAGGTGACTAGATCAGGAGATATGGAGTCTAAAGAAACAGAGGTCCTGCCTTTGAATGTGGCTTTGGTAAATATCTGTAGGGACAGTTTTACTCCATTACTCTGCCTTTTGGTTTTTTTTCATTTTTTTATTTTCCTTTTGATTCTGTAAGTAGATGATACTGATTTAATTCCTACCCAAAGACTCATTTAGGCATCTTTCATGTTGTTTGCTTACCTAGCAGCTACAATAATGGGATCCAGCTGTGAATGGACCTCAGTATGACACTCTAGTTCAAATGATTTCTAACTAGAATATCAATGAATGTTCTACCCTGAGGCCACCAATGCTCTTTCTTAACAATGGATGCTTACTGCTCGCAAACTCTGTACATCTTTAAGCTATTGAATCCCACTGTTGTGAAATCACGTAACTACTAGCATGCAACGTATCTCCCTCAGTCACGTGAAGTGGGATTCAGATTAACAGGTCCTGCCATTTATAAAAGTAGTTATTAAAAATATGTTAAAGAACCCCTGATTTCAGAACCAGATGTATTCTATTTCTAAACTTTCCTGCTTTTTGTCTCTTCCGAATAGATTTGAAGTATCTGAACGTCTAATGAGCATAGGGAAAATTTGAAATGAATTATTTGTATGTGTGTTTGAGACAACTGATATATAAAACTGCATGAATTTGTTTCCACTTGCAAAACCATATTGCTTTCTCTTATACCTTATGATCTTCACAGTTACAGAAGTCCGTCTATACACTCGGAGTAGTCTGAGCAAGCCTTTCTCTTTTCTACATGTTCATATAGATATAAAAAATCTCAGCAACTATGTATGCAGATAGGTGAGTGAAGCTGGCATTTAAACTACTGAAATTTACATAACCTCTACTAATGTTAGAAAAAGATTATAAATATGATGAATGAAGAGCTGTGAATTAACATTTGGAAATTCAACAACTGGGTTTTCTGTGTAAATGAGTATGAAATGTGAAGGGAGGTATTTTTAAAAGCTTTTATTGTACGTCAGCAGAGTGTGTGTCAGAAAGGCATTATTCTGAGAATGCCTTAATATCATAGTTGTAGTAATTAGCCTTTAGCTATGTAGAGGGTTTTTTTCATTGTGAAAGTTTTCAGAGCTTGGTTTTTGCTGCATCTAGATGCATGCCCTGAAGACAAGAGAAGGGAAGATCATCGATCACATGAATTATCTTAGAAACCACTCTGGTTCTTGAAGTCCATTAGTGAAAATGCTGTGATGTGCCTCATGACTGTAAGTTTTGTGGTGAGGTAATCATGGGTTAACTGTAGTAGAAGACCACATATATTGAAAAAGCAGAGGCAAAAACTATTCCTGAAAGTAGAAATTATGGAGGCTTATAAAAATACATGCTACCATGAAATGAAATAAATAAAATAAAATGAAATAAAATCCAAAATGAGTGAATTTATAAGTCCATGCTGATTATGCTAGCTTCAAGCTTTGTCCTAGAGGACCTGGTCATTGACAGAAATATTTTGGTGAAGCAGAGGAAGTTTGCTGCATGACAGATCACTTCCTGTGGCGGTAAGGCTGAGAGATCCTTAGCCATTGATCGCTAGCTTAAATTCCAAGCAGTGCTTATGCCAACAGAGTTGTCTACTGACTTAAAGCAGCCTGAGCTCCATAGTGCAAACCATATCAGTACAGCTCAAGTGAAGCAGAGTGGGCAGATGTTTATTTAATGCTATAGCAGGTGTAAACCATAGAATCATAGAATGGTTTGGGTTGGAAAGGACCTTATGATTATCCAGTTCCAACCCCCTGCCATGGGCAGGGACACCTTCCACTAGAACAGGTTGTTCAAGGGCCTGTCCAACGTGGCCTTGAAAATCTTCTTAGCATCCTTTGCCAAAAAGGTCAATAGTGGTACTGCAAGGCTATTTTCTGAATTACATTATCCTTTGATGGGATAGCTTTCTGTCTCTAGATGAATTCTACATTCATTAATATCTGCAAGTATTTTTCTGAATTGTAGAGCCCATCTTTACTGCAAGTGATCTCAACGGCTGCACTGAGAAAAAAAAATATGGTAATGTTATGTTGAAACAGAATTCTGTGAAAATTTGAAGACCTTACTGGGAAGTCTTCTGGTTTCTGACTGAATTTATAAAACTTGTGTATCAGAGCTTCATCGGGGCCAATGGATTTTTCTGTTCCCTTCATTATTTCTCCCAAGGCTTTTAAATCCTCAGGATATGAGAGGAAAGAGAAAAGGCATGGCAGAGGCAATTGCAGGATAGCCAGAGGTATTATGTTTCCTTCTTTCAGGCTGTGTTGAACCATGGTTCATTGCCACCCTTCAAAGAAAGACCAGACAACTTAGGCTTCCTACTGATTTTCAGTGCCTTCCATAAGGTGTTCTGCAATGATGAACCCCAAGAACAACTCTGTGACTCCTGTTTGTCCAATGGGCCTAGGTAGGGAGAAACAGGCAGTTGACAGGGAATGCACCAGGATAGATTCAAACCTGTGTGTCCTTTTATTCAGAACCTCAAACCTGTGTGTCCTTTTAATCAGAACTTCAAACCTATGTATCCTTTTAATCAGAACCTCCTCCAGGACTAAGTTACGTCAAATAATGTAAACCTTTCCCACAGCGAAGGAGTGAAGAAGCAAAGGAAAGCACACAGGTAAATTTTTTATTGTCTGTTGAAACACACTGTGACAGAAATTTCTGGTCTATGCTGATAGACCAGTTTAAAAAACCCTATGATAATGCAACTAGAAAAGCAGGTAGCTACATTAAACTTGTAGACAGTGAGTCAGATTCCTCGGACTCCAGGGAGGACTGACCGCTAGAGGAAGTGGATAGGTTGCAGGTCCTTTGGTATGGAGTAAAGGGAGGGTGAGGGTGAACCGGGAGAGTGAGGGGATACCAGTGGAAAAAGTTCCCTTGTCTTTGAGGGATTTTGGGTCCATGTGCAACCTACCTGGACGTAAAAATAAAGCCTGAAGAAGTCATGTCCGTATGCCAGTCCATCAGGCTCGTGAGTGTCCAAGAGGCAGCACTACTCAAGGATGGAGATACAAGAAGTTTCAGAGAAAAGAAAGCCAGAATGTAAATTCTTGCCACCCTTTAAAGCTTAGCAATATTGTGTTATCAGTTGGTGGTTCATTTAATTTCAGTGGAAAAGATAACTGTTATAGGTTATTGTTCAGAATTAAAATAATCCTCCATTAAGTTAGGGGAGTTATGCTAGGTGTGGCTTTTTTCATATCAGGGACCTAGTGAATTTTACCAGAAAGAGTTTGTATGAAATATCCTCTCAGTTCAGCTATTATCTCTGGCTGTAGAAATGACTCATTTGCTCTAAACTGAAACCCAACAGTATCAACATAGCTATTCTCTTTTAAACTAAAAGCAGAGTGCTGGCATGATCACTGCAGCTGCTTGCTTCCATTAAAGGCATAAAATGTCATAAATGGCTGCAAGTGTGCCATCTTCCTGTGCTTCTAGTGCCTAATTTGACATATTTAATTTAAAACATTTCTGAAGTAGACTGATTGTCACTTACTGATAGCTTACGCTTCCTGCAGTCTATTTCCAATACTCTTCTTCAGATCCATGGGGTTGTCTGTGATGTGATGTGTTTAGAAATGTGACTTTCCTTGGCTGTGCTAGGAAAAGAGACTTTTGCAAGTTCATATTGATAAGTTAATCTTAGAATACAATCTTCTGTCCTAGTTTTGTAATGGACTTTCCTGAGGGGAGGAGCAGCAGAAGGGAAATAGAGCTGTAATTAATGCTCTGGTCTGGCCAGTGAAATGTGGAGGAGCAGCACCCTGTACCCTCCTTTTGGAAAGTGTGGTATGCCTCCTGAAAGGGACCTATATCACAGGAATGACTCAAAAGCTTAAATGTTATCTGTGGCACAGGTCTTGTTCTAAGAAGACTCTGAATGTAGTAGACTTTATTAGGGGATAGTATTTGGAGGGTGTGTATTTCTTTTCTTTGCTCTCTTTCTAGCAAACAGCAATATTTTCTTAGCCCTGGACATTTACAGAAGCAATCTAGTAAAAGACAGTTCTTTTTCTCATTGTCTTTGGAGCCATGTACTTTCTGTTTCTCACAGTTGTTAAATGTCAGGTGCACACAACGCACATACTTTTTTTTTTAATAATTGAGAATTGATAAACATAGTTACCATAATTGCCTCCCCTTCAGAAACCAAACCAAACCAACCCAAGCAAAAGCCTCTTTCTTCACTCATTTCCCCAGAACCTCATCTATCCATTGAGATAGTGGAAGAAAGCACAGAAGAATGAAGGTAGTCCCAGAGAACAAGTGAGAAAGAATTCAGTTCTATTTACTTAAGGAATGATGAATAATATTTCAGTATCTTCTTGTGAGATATGAGACCACAGGAAAGTTTCTGAAGAGCAGTATTGCAATGAATATGCTCCCTGAGAGAAATAGTCTTTTGAATTAATTACAATGGCTGTTAACATAGTTGTACATAAAATGGGTGACTATTCAAGAATTGAGCTGGAAAGCAGATCAGTACCAGTAAGAGTTAAACCTTTCACTGTTCTTGAAAACCTTATTGATAACTTAGAAACTATATAAAATATTGAAGAACCCTGCCAAAACATGATAAATAATTCCTTTTCATCCATTGTTCTTGTTGGAAAAGCCATGAAAGAACAGATGAAGTGTGACCAAGTGATTCTCAGCTATGCAGAATGGAAGGAATTGATGGCTGATGCATTTACAGAAACACCTTAAAATCTAAGTGTGTTAAATCTAAATTATTATGAACATCCAGTATCTTGTGAAAAGAAACTAGTGCGTACTAAGATGATGGGTAAAAAACCCAGCAGTAACCAGCCTGTAAGAGTGAGGAGCTGGGAATTTTTCAGAGGGACTGACCCAGGGTATTTTGCAGAACTATAGAATCACACAGCTTCAAATCTAGATCACCAAATAAAATACGGATCTGTGGGAAGTGCTTAGAAACTGTGATCTTAGTCTTTTATAGATAAAGCTTATTACTAAGGTTATGACAAGAGAGATCATTTTAAAAGATGTTTAAGGTGTGGGAACAAAACTGAGGGCCTCCCTTAATTCTTATCATAAACTGGGTACCAAGAATAGAAATTTAATCTGATGTTTTAAAAGTGATCCTTTTTATAGGTCAGTAATTTGAAGACTTAAAAAGCCAAGTCCCAAATGTTCAAAAGTATAGAGCTAGATACCTAAATACACCTGAGGATGTTGATTTTATTGTTCAGCTGTGCTACATAAGCTCATGTAAGCTTATCTAAAATGCATATATGACATACAAGCTCTTAATATTATTTTTAGCTAAAAGAACATGTTCTTCTATAACAAGGTCCTTTAGAGTGCTCATTTCAAGATTAATTTAATGTTTCAACTTCAATCTATAATGCTGTGAAAGAAAAATATGGGGTGGTGGTATCAGTATTCCTTACGAATTGAAATTTCATTCTTGTCCTGTTGTTGTATGCCTGTTTTTTTACCTATTTATCAAGTAAAATAGCAGATCACCCTGGGCAAAATTGAAACTTGAAAGAGGTCAGCCTCCTCGAGAAAGCGCCAGAAAGTTATGGCTTTTAGAAATTAAAGGATTATTAGGGGTATGAACAATGTTAATTGAGCAGATCATAGCAGTTACTGGGCTGGATTTATTACAGCCATCAGAATTTCTTCTGTGAATTGAAGCTATTTCTCAATGACTTAATAAGCATCTGAACAGTTTCCATGCATTTTCACTAGAAGTTACTTGTGGCTGTGTGGGTAAGAAAGCCATATGCACAGGCCACATGAACACTGGTGATGTTCCTGCATTTGCCTTACTAAACCCACACAAAACAGACTCCCCATTTACAGGCAGAACTTTCCATGTTACTGTAATTCCAGCGTCAGTGTGTTTTAGTGTATTTCTGGGGTCTAAAGCTTTGCCAGAATATGTGTGGGGAAAGGAGACACAGTATTTGTAGATGGGAACAAAGGAGAACAGTGATCCAAAATTATTATAACACTATCACAATGAAATAATCTTTTCTGTACTTTGAGAATAAAAATGATATCTCTACTGAAGGACAGAAACTTTAATTCAAAGTAAAGATAGTTCTGCATGCAAATCAGAATAAATACATTTGAGATTTTACATTCATCCTAAATTCTAAGAAAAGGTCAGTAATGCAGCTAGATGTAGAAGACAGTGGAAGGAATAAGGTTTTCTTTAATGATTAAAGCTGAAGTAGTCAAAGTTTTTAGAAGTGATGCTCATCTGCATTTTCTTAAAGGCTAGGATGAGCTGCCATTCAAAGCATATTTTCCTTATGCTCAAATACGATGATGTAGGGTCTACTAAGCCTCGAACACTCCAGTTTCTTCAGTGGGGCTTAGGTATGCCAGATGAAGAATGGCTCCTGGAGTTAAAAGTTCAGCTCTTGCTTTATCATTTTAGCAGGGACCTGTAACTGCGCATAATGCAGGTTGTGATGCATCCTGGACCTGGAGGCGACATCTGGGAGCAAAGGAACAGCCAATATTGAAGTGCCTGTGCTCCTTGAGCAGCCTGAGTGGGCTCCAGCGTGGCTTGATAGAGGGCAAAATTTACTTGGAGATTTGCATGTTCTTGGCTTACTAAATATAACTTGATCCTGAGTCTCCAACATTCACATTAGCTAATCTTCCACCTTCTGTCTTAACACGCACAAGCTGTCCCTTGCACCTGTGGTGTTTCCTTGTAGCACTCCTTTTTATGCTGTTGAATATGTGAAAAATATATTTGAAAAAGTATATGATGTTCACAATTGTAAATGGAAACTACTCTGCTCTCATGAGAGCCCACTTGGAGTACTGCATACAGTTCCGATGTCCTCAACATAAGAAGGACATGGAGCTGTTGGAGCAAGTACAGAGGAGGGCCATGAGGATGATCAGGGGGCTGAAGCACCTCCCGTATGAAGATAGGCTGAGAAAGATGGGGCTGATTCAGCCTGGAGAAGAGAAGGCTGCGCGGAGACCTAATAGCAGCCTTCCAGTATCTGAAGGGGGCCTATATGGATGCTGTGGAGGGACTCTTCATCTGGGACAGCAGTGATAGGACAAGAGGTAATGGGCTCAAGCTTAAACAGGGGAGCCTGGATACAGGGATAAATCCTTTACTGTGAGAGTGGTGAGGCACTGGAACAGTGAGAGGACAAGAGGTAATGGGCTCAAGCTTAACCAGAGGAGGCTGGATACAAGGAGAAATCCTTTACTGTGAGAGTGGTGAGGCACTGGAACAGGCTGCCCAAGGAAGTTGTGGCTGCTCCATCCCTAGAAGTGTTGGACAGGAGTTCCCCCATTGCCAGGTTGTATGGAGCTTTGAGCAACCTGATATAGTGGAAGGTGTCCCTGCCTGTGGCAGGGGGGTTGGAACTGGATGATCTTGAAGTCCCTTCCAACCCAAACCATTCTATGATTCTGTGACTCTAAGTTCCTATGTGTGCGCATTTAGGGAAATGTCACAGTGGTGAAATAGGTATTGAGAGCTCTTTTACTTGTCCTGTTTGACAGTTACTCGGATATCTGTCACATTGGAAGGCACAGAGATGGCATGAATTTTCATTACAGTGCTCCTTTTCTCTGAACTGAGGATCCATTTTCAAATAAAAGATTACACATTAAAGTGAGATAAAAGTGACCTCAAACAGCCAAAGTGGTTTGTGGAAAGAATTCTGTTAATGGTTGCTTAAAGACACTGCTACGGATCAAAATATTTTCTTTCAGCTGCCAGTTGAGGAGTTGCTCAGTACCCTGAGCAAAGTTGCTAGTTGCTCTGCCACAAAGGCCAAGGAAGCCTTCATGCTGCTGCCATCCCCTCAGGGACAGGCAGACAGTCATCACGGCCACTGCAGCACCACACAAGTGCTTCTCTCACTAGGTGAAGCATTGACCTGCCAGTGGCAGAGCTGGGTCAGGGGCTGATCAGAGGTCTCCAGGGAGGGCTGGCCTTGTTGCCTGCCCTGGGATGGTGCTGCTGGCCCAGGCAGGCTGGGAGGCCCCTCTCATTGACTCTAGGAAGAAAATTATTCTGTTTATTTATCTTTTTTTCCCATTCTGATATTAACATGTTTATTTTTCATTAAAAAAATTGTAAAAATCTGTGTGGCATTGTGGAAAAATGTTTCTTTGTATCAATTTTTCACAGAAAATATTTTCATATAATCTAGACATCTACTTTCATGTAGGTCGTGCTTTGCTAAGAGAGGTCGGACCAAATGATCCTTGAGATCCCTTCCAGCCTGGTATTCTATGATTGACTGATTTTTCTTCTATCAGTTGTACGGCTATTTCACAGTTTTAAAAGTTGATCGTTCCATGAGGATTTATAGAAGTTTTATTTTTTTTTTTAATAAAGTAACTTACTTATCCCTAATAAAATAAGGGATAATTCTGGCACCTGCAGAGGATCACTTCTCAACTGAGATTGGTTATTTAGGAATATTTACTGTAAGTTATAAAATAAAGTTTTATTCAAATGTTAGAATCTGGCAGCGTGGTTCTTGTCTTCAGTTATTGTACAAATAATCCAGTCTCTAAATTTTTACGCTCACATTTTCATATTTGTATATATAATGCACCTTGTTTCATTGCCTCTGTGCTGTGTCATTTCAAACTCCCTATTTCTGTACTTTAATAATATTTTGAGACTGCAGTTTCAAAATAATCGTCAAGTGATTTTTATGCAATTACCCTTTAACTGTTTCTTCATTATCTTTCCAGAGTAGAAACACCTGCATGAATTTACCCATACTTCAGTAATGTGAATGCAGGTGTAAAATATGAACCTATCTGTGCTCTGGTGAGTGGTGTTATTTGTACAGTCCCAGGTGCTCAGAAAACTTCCTACATTTGCAAAATCCTGCCCTCCAAGGTTTATTACCTTGAGAGAACAAGCATTTCTTAATGATACACTTTATATAGTATTTGCTGTTTCATGAATGGATTAAAATATTTGTAAACTATTGCTGTGCTGCATACCAAATTTTCTATGCTGTTATCCCATGCATATATCACTCGATATTTTTAAAGGAGTGCACAATTAACAGAAAATCCGTGGAAGTGTTAACTCATGAGAAGAATACTGTGCTCTACATTTTTGTCATCTAGGCAGATAATTAACTGACTCAGTTTGGTACAAGTGGGAGATTAATAAAGAAAAAGATGGAAAAAGGAACCTCAACAAAGATCGAGGATGATGGAAGAGCTGCAAAGTAGGTCACCTCATCTCAGACTGATATCAAGGGTAGTTTTTAGGTTTTCATATGTGTGATGAGCATCTGTGATTCCTAGCCAAACAATCAAAAAATTGGAAGTCCACTAGGAATAAAAGAAATAGCTTAAAATGCTGCAAGTATATTAAGCTGAGGCACTCCAGGCATCAGAATAATACTGAGATTAGAAATAGTTGTATGGAAGCCAGAGGTGTCTATGTCTAAGATTTATATATGTATGTCTTCCATTTTCATATGATCAAACAAAAACTGGGAGCTGCTCAGAACTAGTTTTCATTATTGGTGTAAAAATATGTCGGTGACCTCTCAATGATTTAAAGAAGAAAAGCTGCAAGGCAAAAATATTTGTTATTTTTTTAATAGGAGAAAGAAAAAAAAGGTTTAAAATTAAAGCTGTGCACTTAGAATGGAAATCATATTACTTATATTTATGGGAGTGTGAACAGAGGCACACAATGACATTTGATGCCCTAGCATACCCAGACACCTGCACATCTTTGAAAATGTTATGCAGGATTTATGGGAGGCCTTTGCACTTCTGAAGGGGTAGTTGGAAGCCAAATGACATACCTGGTAGCATCAAATGTGCTTGTAGACACCCCAGCTGAGACAGCTGATTCTCCTTTGATGCCTAGGAGTTAGATGTCTCAGTCTGACCTGATCACTCTTAGACTTCCTTCAGGGTCAATAGGGAGAAATAGAGACCTCCAGAGGTCAGCTTTTCTAGTCCTAAAATATGCCAAATGTATTTCCACCTGAAGCTGCCTGTTTGCCCTTACTGATGGCAGGGACATTCCTAGAGTCACTAACTCAGACTCTTAGACACCTAGAACTCAGTTCATTTCCCTGCCCTGCATATGAGCTCCCAGTGCCTGTGAAGTGTCTCAGGTCTCCCACCTGATTCCCTAAAAGGGCCCTTTCGTTGGTTTTGCCAGCCAGCCCAAGAAGTGGCCTTGGCCTTGTGGCAAGAGGCCAGGCAGGAAAGCCTGGGCACCTGAAGTGGCTCTAGTTGCCTCTGCATTAACAACTGAACCAAGCCTGTCATATCCACTTTAGGATGCTAAACCGCTCTCTAGGCTCTACAAAAACTATCACAATTCTTTTAGTTCCCTTGCTACAAACCTTCTAATTCTACCCTGTATTTAGTAGAAGTTCGTACAGTTTATCAGAAATGAATGCTCTGTCCAGATCCATCATTTAGGAATGGAGTATGTGGAATTGCATAGGAACACTGTCTTGCTTAATGACACAATGCATGAAGAAAATGAAGCAGAATAAAATTCCAAGTAAACTTTAAATCAGGTGATTCCTAATGCTTTAGTTTATTTCTTTACTGTCTTTATTTCCTTTGCAGAATCCTAGGTACAATTGTGGCAGAATCCTTTCAGTGACAGTTGTGGCTTCACTACCTTTTTTGGCTTGTTACCTTGACAGTCTCAGCTATGGGAGGCATCTACAAGCTTTCTCTGGGGACCTATGGCCAGGACCGAGTACGCTACTAGAAACCTGCTTTCAAAACAATGCATTTACATATTCATGGCCCCTGTGGCAAAAAAAACCCAACATATAGACCAAGGAATAAAATCAAACTAATGAAAAGAACTCTGAATCTTGATCTTGATTTTAACTTTCAACTTGTCCTCGTGGGGAGAAAGACACCATGCAACTTGTAGTTGGCTCAGTATCATATTGGATTCTGCTCCATCCAACAGTCCTCAGCAGACGAACACTTGCAGGTGAATACTTTTTCTCCCACACACATCACACCCCCTAGGGCACAACACACAGTCGCTCTGTGGGATGATGCATGGCATGTCTGGTTGGCTTGTAGAAGCTGAAAAGGGATGAAACATACTTTGAGCAGATGGTGCCTCTGGAAACTGCTGTCATGCAACAAACCTGTAATGACCATACTTCCTCAAAATCTTCTCGTTTGGTCAAACTTGGGTGGATTTTCATGGTGTTAAAAAAGGGCACATCAGGAGGATTCTTGTCAAGTGTCAGGTGTTTCAAATGTACAGAGCATCCTGATCTTTTCAGCAAACAGTTCTGAATTTTAAAAACCTTGTAATATAAGCATATTTCTTCTAGCTGCAGCAATGATTCAATTCTTTTAGTGGAAACTTTCCCAACAAAACCCTGCCTGGAGCAGGATCTGATATAAAACTTTTGAATCAGGACAGTTAAAATCTGACAGGCTTACAAAGAGAAGAAAATCAGCTGAAAAAATACCATATCCAAGTATGGAATTCACTATCAATAGCATCTGTAAAAGTATTTAATAATAGTTAAAGAAATCTGAAGTTGTATATTTAGTTTTATTAGGTAAATGAATATATTTCAGCATCTGAGAAAACATTTAAAATATTAGAAACCAACTGCTGAAATGTTGTGTGGACTGTCAAAATACGGATGAGTTTATTACTGTTGGATTCCCTTCTTCAGACAATTATTTCAGCTAGGAGTGACATCTGAAATATCAAGCAGCCACAAAAAACAATGGTTGAGGCTCACACTTCCAATATTATTGCACACAAAACTTCTACAAGGGTAAATAGTAGAAAACATGTTCGTATTAAAAACAAAATAAATTTCAGAGTTCTTTGTTGTTATCCATTTAGGACGTTTTCAGGTTAATCTTGGATAACTCTTTGGGATTTTAAATACATTAAAAAGTTATCAAGAATAACTTCTGATTGTATCAAATCAAGAAAACAAACAAATGATTTAATATAATCAGGAAACAACATGTCACCTACACCACCTGCAGAGCATGCTGTTTCGTAACTGAAATGTCTTTGTCTCTTATCTTCTCAAGGTTTTCCTTTTATTGGCTGTTGGTTACATGACCTCTGGCAATAAAGTATTTAATAGTATTATTCCCATCTGTCCACCTGGCTCAGTTTTGTAGTAACATGTTGGAGTTTGGGGGGGGGTTGGCCATAATTTAAATAATGATCTAATTTTTTAGACAGTGCTCACTAAATTTTTTATCTATTTGGAAATCTCAAATATAATTTAAATAATTGATACTATTTCATTTCTTTTACTAAAAGTCAACATAAGGCCATAAGCACTTTGATAGCATTTTTACTTTCTTAACAGAAGGGCTGGACAAATCGGAATAGGGATGAATTTATATCTTCTTTTTTGTAAATTTCAGATATTCAGAGAAGAATCAAGGTTCCTCAGTGATTCTGGAACACTACAAAGTCAGAGCTACGATGAGCCTCAGAAGTCGGTCTAACCATTCTTTCTTCCCCAAGGACAGTTCACTTACCTATGAACCAGTGGCAGGCAGATGGTTGTGCAATATCACAATTAAATATATTGGTGACAGTGAGAAAACTCTTGGGTTGAGATAAAGACACTTTGATAGGTAAAGCAAAAGCCACCCACACAAGCAAAGTTCTGGATTTCATTTACCACTTCCCGTTGGCAGTCAGGTGTCCAGCCGTCTCCAGGACAGCAGGGCTCCATCACATGTAATGCTTATTTGAGAAGACAGACACCATCACTCCAAACATGTCCCTTCCCTCAACCACTTCCTTCTTCTTCCCCCCAGCTTCAAATGCTAAGCATGACTTTGTATAGTATGGAATATCACTTGGGTCACTTGTCCCAGACATGTCCCCTCCCAACTTCTTGTGCACTCCCAGCGTACTCACTAGTGGTGTGATGTGAGGAGCAAAAAAGCCCTTAATTTTGTGTAAACACTGATCAGCAATAACAAAAACATCCCTGTGCTATCAATACTATTTTCAGCACAAACCCAAGACATAGCTCCTTACTTGCTACTGTGAAGAATGTTAACTGTACCCTAGCCAAAGCCAGCAGAGTGTCTTACTGGCTTCTTAACTTATGAGCTTTTATTATTGTGATTAGGGTTCTTGGCAAACAATCAAGTGAACTATGTCTGTGGTCATACAGCAGAGCTCATACATGTGGAATGTCCTTTAATGTGGTGTGCCCTTCAATATGATTTCTGACACCAGCATGAAACAGGTCTTTACATTTCAAGCAGGCATATTATTTTTTTCCTTAAACCTATTGTTCACTGTGTCAAAATCAAAACTGGTATGACAGTGAGGTTTTTCATGTGGAATCAGGGTTGGGATCATCTGGTAAGAGGTTGAAAGCTGTGTTTTAAGAGAATAGATTTTGGTTAATTAATGTGATGCTAAATGTTTTTTCACCATCTTTTACATTACACACGATGTGGAGTGAGTCCTAAGGCGATGGGACTTCACATGCTAAGAGATCTATGACCCTAAACCTTAGGAAAAGGTCATGTCAAAATAACAGTAACCAGGAATATACTATGTGCGCTTTTTTATTTTCTGAGCTTTCTTTAGTACATCAGATCTCATAGCTGATCTTGCTTTGAACAAGTTTTTGGATTACTGATCTCTTGAGATATCTTCTAACTTGAATGATATAAGAACTAATAAACCAAAAATATTCAAGAATTTTAATTTTCATATATGATTCATATCAGGCAGAAATCTACTTTACATTACTTTGAATATCATTTTAAAGTAAGACTCACATTGCAAATGGTTATCTCATACCTGCTGTTTATTTTTTAAAGTGATTGCAAATGTATGTAATCATGTACAAGATGTTGTGGATTATGACCAAGACCAGCTGGACAATATGTTGCTTCCATATAACACCATTACATATTCAAATAATATGCTTAGAATACAATTTACTTATGTCATTACATCTTTTAATTCATATTTCTGTTTATAAGGAGATCACAAGGAATGCATGAATATTTCATTTTCCTTGAATGGCTCTCTGGGATGATATAACCCATAAAAATGGAAATATAGATAGCCAGACATTGTGTCAGCTTTTATTTAGGTTTATTTGCATGCTGGCTATTTCTGTAAAACTGCTACTGAGTACTACTATCAGCTACTACTTCCATGAAAAAACTTGGCAACTCATCTTGGGGAGTATTCTGAATAATTTATTGTAATATGTTTAAACTCAAAATTCAAAACAATTGTTCAGGAAAGTTGATTTCTATTTCTTAGCTTTTCAAAATCCCACAATCCTAAAAAGTCAAAGAATGCTATGATCCCTGGCAACTTACAAGTATAATTTAACTTTTTCTGTGTTATATTACCTTATTCTCCCATTCTGCCCCAAAAAGAATAATAGTTCTGACTTCCGTACTCATAAGGTATCCGGAAAATGTAGCTAATTTGGCTTTTATATTACCTGTATCTGCAGTCATTGACCCTAACTGGAGTTACAACTTGTTTCTTGCAGCAAAGATTTCAGCTTTTTTATTCCATGACTTATTTCAATTCATACAGCACCACATTTTGACTCTGGGGAACTACTCTAATTGCTGCTAAGTGAAACTTTAATCCTTCAAAAGCTAAGTGAGTTCAGAGTTATTTTATTACAGTTCTGTTTATATTTAGAGAGTAAAATAAACAACTGCTATGAGAATTACAGAGAAATGAAAACAACCAATGCAATATGTAATTTTTGTTTCTTAGCTGCATAGATTACATATTAACCAATTATTTTTAACACAGCTTGTATTTAGAACTTTCCTTTTTATAATAACTTCTAAAAAGAACAGTTCAAAATGAAGAAATAAGAAATATATTAAAAACCAGAAAATTCCTTTGTTCATCCCTGTGGCAGGCCTTTTTTGTGTGAGGAGTTCTTATGAAGTCAATTTCTATAGGAAAGATGTTCCAGTCTCAATTTATTAAAATGCTCATTTGATTATAAAATTTCTTTCTATAAAAAAAAAAAAAGAAAAATTCAGAAATATGTATGTTTTCTTACATGAGTTTCTCTTTACAACAACTATTGCGATAGAGCTACTCCACTGGACATATCTTGGAGGTGGGGGGAGAAATCTATACAGAGAAACCCGAGAAGCTTTTGTGACCCACTGTATTGCTGCTTTGAGGAGTGAAGCTGGGAATCTCAAAAGTTCCCAGCCCCTCTCATCTCCAGAGATTCTTGAGTGTGAATAGAAGTCAACTTTGAGGGAAAACCCAAGTTATAACCGGAGCTAGCAGCAAAGCAGAAACAATCTTTATTGAGGTGTTGGTTTTGCTGCTTTTCTGTAGCCTTAATTCTGTTTTCATGTTATACAGTATTCAATAACAAGTATTGGCTTTTAAAGGCATTTTCTATCACAATTCAGGTCACCTTATGGATGACAACCAGAGCTAGTAAGGCTCACATTAAGGAATAAAATGAATCATACAGCTTCCACTATACTGTGTGCAAGTGACACCTACCACTTTAGCACTATATGTTTGTCTGCATTTTTATAGCAGTTTCAGTGCTTACAGGTAAAAATTCTTGGAAGCAAGAGTTGTCTTTTGTAAGTTAAAAAAAACCCCAAACCAAACAACAAAAACCCCAACACACACGGTCACACACACACACAAGGCAGAGTGAGAAAGAAGGAAACAATAGGGCCATATAATTAAATGAGAGCATTGGATAACTCTTCAGACAGCCCCCAGGCCCTGAAAGCACCAATAAATCCTGAATTCCCTTCTGCACATTTTTGACGCAGCTTTGTTGCAGGGCTGATGACTCTGCTTTATTCCTACTGCAGAATAATTTCAGTCTAAGTGCTAAAGGTGCTTGAACAGAACGGTGAAACTGTAGCTTGAAATTCCCTCAGGGAGAGGAAGGAAATGAGTCTGGCTTACACTTTTCCAGGAAGTTTACTACAACCAGCAGACTACTGTATAAAACAACCCCATGGATAGCTCACTAACTTTAAATTGTATTATTCATATACACTTGTAAGCAATACATCACATTGTTCTATATTTAATATATTCAAAATTGGCTGAATTCAGTTTGGTTCTTGAAAAGAATGTACTAACCCCTGCTTGAAGTGTTTCATAGCTATGGCTGTTAAGCACATAGAAGTGCTTCTTTGTTAAACTGTAAGACTTGTCTGTATCAACATTGGCCCTAAAATCATCCTAGATTTATAGTCATTTTGAATGACTTCTTCCAGTTCAGGGTACTGATGTTTGGGATGTTATTCTGTAACTATATTCTATAATGTATTCTGTAACTTACTCTATAACTTTCTCCTTCTACACGAAGTTCTGTGGCAAAATCTCTAAGGTAAGCTTCCCCCTTTGGACATTGTCCACACAGTAGATACTGCAGCACATGACCTAGAAAGTTCTTTGTTCTTCTGTGGATCTAAGGGAACTTGGAAGATTATCTGCAGGGATATGGAGCAGAAGGGTAATGGGAATAAAATTAATTACGGCTGTGTACAGTTCCTGTATAACACTTCAGTAGGTGCAGTGCTGAGCTGGTATATATGGAACAACCTCATCTGTCTCTGTAACCGGTATCTATTGACTTGCTTCAGACTGAACTCATATAAAATGAAATTATATGATCTTCTCCTACTTTGTATGTGTACATGTTCAAAGACTGAAGCAACCAGGAGGTTGCCCTGGACTGAGAACCAGCCAGAGTCTGCAACAGTGTCTTGCAGAGTAGTGAAATAGTTGTGTAGCTATGACTCTAATTTTATCACTTATCCAGCTGGGGAATGGTGGAGGAACAAACCTGATTCATTCTCAAAGAACAGTTTCTTCAGAAGAAGGGATTGAATAAAATGCAAGATAAAGCCAAGTCGTGTGTTTGCAAGGAAAAATTTAACTTTTTGTTTTCTATACCATTTCAGAAACAGACCCCCTTGCCTCATCTGATAGCCCTCTGGGAGCAACTTTGTACAGTCAGAAACACCATTTTGCAGATGCTGAGGTGTTATTACATTTGCTGAGGCATCATTACTTTTTTGTCTGGGACAACTTTTCTTCCTGGTCAGATGGAAGATGCTGTGGTTAATGGCAAAGTGTCTTGATTCACGGGCTTCTCAGGGACCCCTAAGGCAAAACAGAGCTTTCCAGCAGGCTGCTATTTGTTTCATAGTTTTGCTTCACAATGAGAGAGCTCTTGCTGAACAAAACGCTTCCGGCTGCCCAACTGACTGACTGACTAGCTGCCTGCTGTTACTAGCATGGTAGTAGACTTTGTGATAGGGCAATGGTGCTGCTTTTCTCCCCGGGAAGAAAAATGATTCTGAAGGAAGAGCTAATACCTGTCGTGCAATATTGATCTCTTTTGCTGTTCCATAGCTGTGCCCAAAATTAAGCACCTTCACATTACAGGGAAGGCTTCTAGCCCCATCTATTGTCAGCTTTGCTCAACACGTCTAAGATTGCATTTAAACGTGTTTAATTTAATCAAACTTTCCCCTGGGTTGAAGTTTCCTCAGGTTGATTATCTTTTAAATTTAATCTATTTTAGTGATTTAGACGATAGGGGGGAAAAAGGGCTTAGTGCAAGCAAAAATAGAATAAATTTAAAAAAAGTTCTAGTTTCTCTCAGCCTTGGAACCAGGATGTAAGATTTGGCAGAGCAGTAGCTGTTTTGGACATCTTTCAGCCAGCACTGCTGTTGAGCTGAAGCTACAAATACAGACACAGGGCCTTATGCATTATTTTTATTACTTGTTGGAATAGCAACTTTGAGATATATTAAACTGGGTACCCCGAACAGGTTGATGATTTTCTCTTTGATCCTGTGCCACAGGCCTTTGTCATTATTGGGATAGGATAACTGAGCTAACTGGACTCTTTCATCCATCATATAAGGAAAACTGGACTGTCTCATCTCTTGAGGCGTTTTTTGGAAAGCCATCTATTTCTGGAAGGGGGGGAGGGGGGGTGGGCAAGAGAAGAGGAGAATGTGTTCACATTAAATTCTCTTATATAAGCATGAGCACAGTGGGGCAAATTTTAATCCTGGTATTTCCTCATCTTTTAATAACTGATTTGCAAAGTTAATAATGTGCTTTCAGTGGGTATTTTTGTATGAGTTTTGTACAGACAAAACTGGAACACCACAGGAGCTATCTCAGCGTGTGCAAGGACAGCAGCAATGCCCCACAGACCTCCTGTTTTAATAAGGCCTAGAACAGAGACTGATGAAAAGGTGGGGAAATGCCTGTACTAGGTGAAGAAAAGAGGAGCATTCAGCCCTAGGGCATGATAATTTTTCTGTCAAGGAAAAATCAAAGAAAATTATTTACTCCCTATATTCTTTCTTTAGTAGTTAAACTTCTTCCAGTTGAGGATTAATAGGAAAAACGTCACAAAATTGTTGAAGCTTCAACATATAGCAATGACTGCTTAGGTACAGATGCACCGCTAATAAACTGGCTTGAGGCAGTCACAAGGTAAATTTCAGAGGTTCAGACAGGTGGATAGATACACAGTTGATCTGGGCTCCTATTCAGTCAGCTCTGAAGGACTGCTTCACTGAAAGCAGACCTGCTCTCCAGAGGATGCTGTGGCTTATTCCCAACCACTCCATAATCTAAGCCAAACCCCTCAAACAGGAGCTTTGAACTGTCTAGCTCCTTGGAGAAGATTTCTTTCATGCCCCATTTAATTAACTCTGACAGGAAACATGCCTTAATGATATCAGCTGCACTTCCTATTCCAGACCTGGCAGAATGTGCAAACCTTCAACAAATACCAGAGGATTTCCTTTATTCCTAAAGACAAAATGACCCTACACTTCAGAGGAGAAACTGCTGATTGGTGCAGTGCTATAACTTTGTATAGAGCATCGGATAATGCTTTATACAACACAGAAGCCAACAATGCTCTCTACAACAAAGACAAATGTTACTATAATTTTCACCTTACATATGGTGAAATGTTTTTCTCTGTGTTCATATATTTACACAATTCTGGTTTTTTTCTTCTTTTCTTTATTCATAAGGCCACATTCATCCTGTAACCTTGAGTTAGAAAGCAAAATTCCAACCTCTTTTCTTTATTCTTAGATTTTTTTACACTCTCTTTTTCACTCCTGTGCACCTCTGATTCAAATCTCTAAACCTCTAAACTGCTTACTTCCAGCTTCTGATATAATTAATCTTTTTTACCTGTGCTGTCCAAATGTGTGCTAGGCACAAATCCAAACGTTTGTTACCCATATATGGGACAAATGCAGCTTGAAAGACTGAGCACAGAGCTCACGTTGTGAGATGCTGGTCACATCTACTAGGTGCAGTGCGGATCAAGTTAGAAATTCCCAAGGAAAACAATGGAGTAATGTGACTTCTTGTTCTGGAGTAAGATGTATCTGCCTGCCTGCATTCCATTCCATGTTGTAGAATGGCTGTTAGTCATCCACTGGAGAAAATACAAACGTTGTTGAAATTGCAATATTATAATTATCAGTCCATCACTGCAAACACTGAAATGCACTTAACAAAAGTTTTCTTAAAAGGAAAATTGGGGAGAAAACATTTTGATTCAGTCCAACACTCAGTGTTGATATTTCTATTTTCAAATTACTTTATCAAGTTTTCATTTCATATGATTCAAGGTAGTCAAAATCAGAATGAAACATCTAATTTCTGGAAAAACTATATTTTCATTGACCTAATACCTTGTTTTCTGATTGCTATTTTGCACAGAAGTTACACTTCATTTGTGAATTTATTTATTTATTATCATTGAATCATCAAATGGTTTGAGTTGGAAGGAGCCGTAAAGCTCATCCAGTTCCAAACCTCTGCCATGGGCAGGGACACCTTCCACTAGACCATGTTGCTCAAAGTGCCGTCCAACCTGGCCCTGAACACTGCCAGAGATGAGGCAGCCACAGTTTTCTCTGGGCAACCTGTGCCAGTGCCTCATCACCTCCACAGTAAAGAACTTACTGCTTTCATTCTGCTTTAGAATACAAAGTATTTTCTCAGTCCAGGTCACAAAATGAAAAAACTTGCATTAGCAGGACAGGAACTATACTTTTTATTTTGCAGGTTGAGTTCAAAGCATTTTCTGTTCCAAGATGACACAAAAGAATAGGTTCCTAGGGATTATCCGAGTGCCCAAGAGGCTGTGAGAGCAAAGCTTGTTTTGCCTGGGACCAGGACAACAGCTGTGGCATGGTACTATAGGGGCTTGTTAGACCTCATGCTTTAAACATGAAATTCATGTTTCTGGTCCAGAAAAGAGAAGAACTTGGTATGTTGCTCTACCCCATCCTCAGGCTTCCATACAGAAGCTGTGCCATGTTGTGACTTGTGGGATGCGTCTTTGAGCCTGGTGTGCCCAAGATGGGTCTGCAGGGAGCTCTGTGTGCAGGTGTGACTGCAGGTCCTCCTGCAGCAACACACCTGCGGTGCAGAGGTGCCAAGGCTCGTGTGTGGAGTGCAAGACTCACATCTGTCCTCCTTCATGGTCTAGCATACAAGTCCCAGCTGGCCAGTGAGTCTTTGTGGTCCCATGAGGCACACCAAGGTCAGACTTTCTGACTCCTAGATCTACTGTAATCTAGCATCTCTTTTCTTCCTATAGGGACCCCAGCACCTTCAGCTGGCACTGCTGAAGTCTGACTTTCTGTGAAGTTTAATCAAATCAGAGGTTTGCGTATCAAAGAGTAAGAGAAAGAATGTCTGACATGATTATGTGGATGTATTGGAAGACAAAAACTACTCCAAGGAAATTAAAACCTATTACAAACAACCAGAAAAGTCACAGTTATCTTTCACTTACACAGCCATGGGTTTAGGGTTATGTTTCTAGAATGTATGGTTTGGTTTATGTCACTAACACAGATGGTTTTGTAATTAAGGGAGCAACGAGTCCTGGTCTTGGTTTTCTGATAGATTTGCACTGGGGAATCTAAATTCTGCTGTTGTTTGCCCCAGGTACTCAGCCTTTAATTTCAAGCTAGATATTATACAGTTTCTTTGGCAGAGCTGAACTACAGCAGCATTTGCAGGCTGCTTGTCAGATAAAAATCCCCTAAGATTGCTGAAACTTTCCTTCAAAACACATCTAGTTAGGCCTCAGAGATATGCTGCCTACACAGGGTTGTCTGCTTCCAAAACCAGATCTGCCCTACCACTGGAGTGGCCTTATTTAGTCAGTTTTATAATAATTCACATAAAATACCTTTCAGGTAAACTATTCCAGGATACTCTGCAGAAATCAGGAGTACAATTATGTATGAGGAAGCTCTGCTGTCAGACAGTCTTCTGAACCAAGTATTGATGTCACTGGTGAACAGTCCTTCTCTAAAATATTTAGCCAATTTTTAGAGTCCAAAGATAATCAATATGTAAGCAAGTTAATACACCAAACAGGGTAGAGGTTTGGTGTCTGCTTGAAAGCTGGGAAGTTAGGTATTTTCTAAGCCTGGTGTTTCAAAATAAAGACATGGTTTGTTAACAAGTTTTACCAGTGCATGTTCCAGACCATCACTAATTTTTATAGGTCTTGATCCTTCAATTCAGGGGAGTTCTCTCTACCATCTCTTTCTCTTCCATCCAAACATCACAATATACCACTGCTTAGAAATTCTTTTAACATTTGGTCACCTCTTCACCTTTGATTCTTTTCAGTGCCTGCAGAGGACTGCTGTGTTCGCAGTTTTCATATTTTATTTATGCTCTGTTACTCAAGCCGGTTTACTATGTGACTTTTTCATAGTGTTCTCATAGTCTTGCCATTGTGAAGTTCCCTGTAATTCTTTTTAGGATAACTTAGATTACTTACTAGGTAGGACTAACTGATTTCAAAAATGCTTTTCTGTGAAGCAACCTTAATATCCAGCATCCTGGAAAATACATTCCAAATGAGGAAAGCTCTGTAGGTTGTAAACTTGCCTTCAGATCAAGAAATCAGGCAACCTAACTTCAGCTATCAAACTTGAGCAGTAGAATAAAGATCCTTACTCTTTCGTACAGCAAATGAAACTTCCAGGGAGTCCTTCTGAGTCCTCAGTGTTTCCGTAGGGAAATGTTATGAATCTGAAAGCTGAAAATTGCATTTGAGTAATCCTCTATAGCTCCTATGCACTTTGAGTGGAAGTGTTCCAATTGTTTACAGTCTATAGGGGAATATTTTGGTGTCTGAGAAAGAACACAGAAAAGACCCTTATTCCGCTTGCGACCCTGCCATATCCTATTCATTTGACCCCTTAGTCCTTGAATTTCCTATGAGCACAATAGTGATTTAGAAATGCGCTATAAAAATAAATCCATTAATGTATGGGAATTATTAAGTTCTAGAGTAAAAGTAATAAAATTATCTAGACCAATAGCTATTGGTTGGTTTAGGGAGAGAAATCAAAGACTATACTGCTTGCTGTAATACTCTTTTTAATCAGTACTGCTGTGTCGAAAGAGCAAAATACAGTAACACGGAGAATTTAAAGTGACCACTTAAAGGACTGAATACTCAAAATCAGATAGTAAAGCAGAAAGGTTTCATTAAAATCTATTCTCTGACAAATTTGTTGTAACTGTATATTACAAGATACTCATGACTTGTGACTGGTTTTCCAGTGTGACAGTATTATAATGACCAGCAAAAGAGCCACTGTCACATAGCAGCAACAAGTTACATCCCAAACATAGCATGTACAGAAAAGAAGCAATGTCAAATACAAAAGAAACTAACCAAATTTCACAGAGTTCTGCACAAAATAATTAATAAACTGATCAGTAGATTACCATTAGGCAGATTAAATTTAGACAAAACAATACAACCACCACCCAAGACAGGAAAAAATAAAAGATTAGTGTTAGAAGATAACTGTTTCTTAACTCTTTATACTTCTCTTCCTGGAAGAACACTATTTCTCCAGTTAAAACCCCATCCAGTAAGAGTAGAACTTTGCTAGTGAAAGTGTCCCACAAGCCTCTTTAGATAAGAATGTTTTGGAAGGGTTTAGTGGGGGCACCTAACAGAAGGTTATTTGCCTCACCTGTTCCAAAGTTGTGTAGATTGATCCTTTCATCCAGGCTTAGTGTCACCTTTATGAAGGAAGCATGAAACTCTACTGAAGAGGATATTATTCATCTTTGGGATTGTATCACATTTCTGAAAATGTCAATGGACTTTCAAAGTCATTAACGAGTTCTTCAAGGAAACACTACTAAAGGCAGAAGCACAGAATGCCCCAGTGCAGAAGGATAACAAATGTAGCAAGAGATCAGGTTAGTTAAACTGTGAACTTATCATTGACATCAAACTCAAGAAGAGAGAATAGAGAAAGTGGTAAGCGAATCAGATCAATAAAGATAGATATAAAAAGACAAACTGAGCAAGTAAGCATGTAGAAACAACATCAGAAGAACAAAGCATAAGTAAAATGTAGTTGTGAGGAAAAATCAGTGATAAAAAGTCTTCAGCCCCTCCCATCAGCATATTAGAAATAAGAGGAAGACCAAAGCCCATAGTTTTCTGCTAACTAATGGACAGACAATGTGACTTACACAGGACATTGAGAAGGCAAATTATGAGTGGTTTTGAGCCTGTCTTCACCAGAAAGGCTAACTGGTGAATATAGCTATGGACAGCAACAAAGTGGGGGGTAAGGTTTTTGACTAGAATATGGACAGAGCAAATTAGAGAGTAAATTAGGTAAATTAGATGTTTTCAATTCACCTGAGACTGACAAACTTATTCTTAAGATGCATGAAGACCTGAAGGAAGAAAGCCTCTTAGAAACAGTAACAAGTTTGTGGCCTTGGGGAGAATGGATTGTTTACCAGGACCAATATTCACTGGAGGGAAGGAAAAAAGATCCATGAGTACCGTAACTGTCCTCTGATCAGTTTAAGTTCAATCCCTGAAAAAAATTAACTATGAGGAGCTTTGCAAAAATAACTAGGTGATGAGTAGCAGAAGCAGACATTTTCTTTGGCGCAAATCAAGTCAGAGCAGTATAATTTTCTTCTGTGATAGTGTAGCTGGCTTTTGGATAGAGAGGGAAAAAAATAGAAATTTAGGGTTCTGTATGATGATCACCTAAGAAAGTTAATGATATCTGTCTCCTGTTACAGAAACCCACAGACATAACAGATTGGTGTGCTTGTTTCTAGATAATTCATGCATTTCTCTGAAAAGCAGCTGTTTGTCCATTTGATTTTCTTGGCTTTTTAGTGTTGTGCACAGAGCAAAAAATGCGCTATCAATTTGAACTAATAGAAGTAGCAATCTGAAAGCTTGGAAAGGATTTAAAGTACTAATGCTACATTTCAAAATGATTACAGGCAATGGGACTGAGCCTAGCTTTATAGGGTGTGCAACAGGTGAAGGAGCTCATGACTGGGCTTGACAAATACTGAACATGCTGCCTAAATCACACTATTTTACAGCAGATTTTCTCACTTTAAAGTAACAGGGGCCAAGCCTGCACTGCTCACCAAAATAAGCACTCAACAACAAATCACAAGCTAAAAGCAAAAGCTCAGCTGAAAGGGATTTTGTATTAATATAATTGGCCACGGAGGAGTACGGACTGCAATATATCAGTGCTGCAAACAATAGACAGCTAAATATGAAGACTTCAATGAGTATGCAACTGAAAATAAAAAATGTATGAGTGTTAGCTTCTGTGAGGCAAATGAAGAAGTTAATTGCCTTAAAATAGAACCTAAAAATTAACTGGGGCTCAAAAAAAAGAATTTTTCCTTCTGAAAAACAAAACCTCCTCAACATCCCACTTGCCTGGATACAAGATGCACATTTTTGCCCTTTAAGGCCATTTCCTTTTTTAAGCGTTATTGCTTGGTGTTACCATGGCTACTGATCATGAACTGAAATCGCTGTGTAATATAGTTTATTTCCAGCCACAATTGTGCTGAGGCTCTAGCAGTCAGTTTTGAGCAATTAAAAGAGACAGCCTGTAAGGTGGACTTGACAAAAGCCTCTAACCCTATGGGTTGTAAAACCTGTTGAGATTTGTGGGCTGCATAGTCAAGCCGAAATAAGATTTCTCTGGGACACCAGTGAGTCAGTGAGTAAGAAATGGGTCAAGGGCGCATCATAACCTCTTCACACAGTGGGTTACGTTGCCCTCCAAGTGTGATAAAATGTGCAGGAGCATTGCCTATTTAAAAAAGCAGGGTGCTACCCTCCTGGCAGAGCAGTGATGTGGGTGACATGCACAAACTCCTGCTCAGCTGACTGAGTTCTAGAGCCATCTTCTGTGTCTGCAGTGACTATAGCATAAGTCTGTCTCCTGGGGTTACTGTGTCCTACCACAGACTATCTTTGGTTCAGTAAAGGTCAAATAACCTCTGTTTAAAGACCTGTTTTTCTCTTCAGAGAGCTGTTGTGCAGCTTGAGGAGATAATGGTTGTAAGAAACTTGGAGATTGTAAATTAAAAATTAGATTAATTTTCAAATTTTCACATGGTTTTATTTTTTTTTTTTTTCCCCCAAAGCTTGTATTTGTGTTTGGTAGAGTTTTTGCAGCTGATTGAAGAGATTTTACTCTCCAATATATATCATGGCAAACAAAATAGCTAATTCACAGAATTACCTAGGCCATCGTGTCCTCACTAAAGTACCTGTGAGTAATCTGACTGTGAGGAGCTGATTAAAAAAGGCAGTCAGATTGTCATTGTATAAATTAAATAAACTCTAGATTTCTGAGCCCCAGTGAGCTAAATTTCAAAGCCATTTACCCACTGTTTTCCCAAAACAAGAGGGATCTATGGGCATCCTGATATTCAGATAGGTGTTCAAAGAAAGGTGCAGGATAGGTCTCATGAAAACTTGGAATTGTATTGCCCCCTGTTGCTCTCTTATATCCTGGCTATCCTATGACTCGTGCTTTAGGTTGGAGTGTGTGATTTGAAAGGTGTCAGTAGTGTTACTGCGTTGGCAATGGGAAGGAGGACCAAGAGGCCTTGCTTTATCAGGCGCCCTATGTTGTTTCCATATCCATCTCAATGCATCTGTAACCACTGTATGTTTAGTTCCCATGGTAAATACAGCAACCTCATGATTTCAGTACTTGAAAGGCAGACAGAATTCAGACTACTACTATACATTTTCCTTCTAGGGAAAATCTTGCAAGCAGATTATCTACATAATACTGAACCTGTTACCTTAAAGATGGAGATGTATACTGGTATAGGTGTCTATACTAATGTAAGCATCTAAAAGTTAGTTGTCTAACTGAGCTACTTACACCAGGTTCCCTTTAGAGTTTCTGGAGAGAAAAAGTCACCTACGGAGCCACTGCTCTCTAAGAAAGGTGCTTAAGGCTGAGATCTGGTAATCAGCTGAATTGACTTACTATCTCAGTCACTGAGACAGTCACTCAGCTCCCTACACAGAGGTCTCTTTTTATCTTCCATCTCTCCTGGACCTGTCATTTTGCTTTGCTGCACTGGCTCTGACCATCAGCAAGTGAACTCTCTGTGAGTTTCTTGAGTTTGTTTACCCAGGAGTAAGTGTTTTCTTCTGGTCTAGTTTTCTGCCAGACCAAGTCAAAATGACTGATGGTAAGGACTCACAAGTGCTGAGGTCAGAACAATAATGGGTGCATAAGAGCAGATGTGTGAGGAGATGAGACCCTATAGGTAGATCACAGTTAGTTTTGGATAGGCAGGTATTGGGCCCATATTAAGGGATATCTGTGCACAAGCTTGTGTCCAAACAGCGTGAAGGTGGTAGGTAGGTTTAGGCTTTAAACTTAGTCCTGCATTCATAGCACAATAATATTCCCTGAGTATTTTCACTGATGACTGACTGCAGTGCTCCAGGGAAACAGCTCACCTGAAGAGGACTTACTTAATTTCTTCTTCAAACAGTCCTCAGAGACCTGCTGGAAATCTGAGTTAATTCATTTAGCTTGTCCTTCCTCTGTTCTGAAACTCCAGTACCACTAACTGTCATAGGTAAATCGACTTGTCTTTATGAATCTTATTCCTGGTTCCTCTGTGCTATGATCACACTAGAGACTTCCAAACTGGTTATAAAAAAGCATCTATTTTTGCACATCAGACACCCTTGCTTTCCAGTTTTCCTAAAAGTTTTCAAAGTATGTTTCCAAATGTCTCCTACATCACTGGTTCTCTGCATATCTTTTTCTGTTTATAGGAGCTTTTACAGACTCATTTCATGATTTTTCTTTCCTGGAAGTCAAAACTCACATAAGATTAACTGACTTTCTACTGTTCCAGTGAAGGGAAAAACAGGCATCACTCCTAAATGACTGATGTCATTCTCAGATCACTGTTAAGAGGTCTGCAGAGTGCCTTCTGGTAGATTTGGAAGCTCGTTGCTATCATGCCTGACTGCCTACCCACATATTCATTTCCTATGACCCACTGTGCATGTAGTTAGAATTGAAATTAACACAATGATCTCTTGAAATGACACTGGATGAAATGCTGCCTTCATCTACACTCACGTAAGTCTAAAGCAACATCAGCAAAACCCCTACACTTTTATTCTAGCTGATAGGCAGTCATTTTCTCTTCTTTATTGGAAACAGAACGTTATGTGTCCAAAGAACTTTTTATAATAACTATGAAGGAAACAGCTAATCCTGCACACTAGACTTTGTTATAGTAAAGGAGGTTCCTGCCTTTCTAGTTACCTCACAGTAATGTAGTCAAGTTCAATTCAAGTTTTGGGCTAGCTTTTCTACCAAAATATGGAGTAAAAGATAATTTCTCTTCTATTTCTTTTTTTTTCTCAGCCATTTTGACATTTTAAATTTACAGCTAATTACTTGATGACAGGGATCAATGGCAAATCCGTAAAGTCACTTTCCAAAGACAGCTTTTGACAATGCTCTTTTCTATGCTCTTCTTTAATTAAAAATATTAATACATTTTGCTATCTAAAGAGAAAGAGGTGGGAATGGGTGGAGAGTTGAAAGGTATTTTAATGCAGATCTTTTTTTTTTGTTCAAGTTGATTGAATATAATTATGGAAAATAACTTCTTTTATTTTATAGAAAAGATCCTAGACAGACTGCAGATAATGTATTGTTAATGCCAATATAGGCAAGTCTTTCTTCTTTGGACTTAAAGCAACATTTTACAGCAGGGTGATACCACATCCCCCTTCCATGTATAAGCCTTAACAATAGAATCACAGGATCATGGAATAATTGAGTTTGGATGGGACATTGGAGATCATTTGTTTGTCTCCAAACAGCAGCAAGGGCCTTGTCCAGCAGAATTTTGAATGTTTACAAAAGGAGATTGCAACCTGCTCCCGCGTTGAGCTGCCCACATGGAGAAAATCTTTTTTTTTTGTACCTAACTGGAATTATCCTTGTGGGAACCCGTGCCTACTGCCCCTTGTGCTTTTGCTGCTTGCCTCTGAGAAGAGTCAGATTCATATTCTTCATAGCAAAGTTGGAAGTTGCTTTCAAAGGACAGTGAGTCCATGTTCCTGTTCTGAGGAGGACTGAGAACCCTGACATTCTTCCTAGCAAAGGCAGCTTATTGATGTTTATTGATCTTTGTGGTTAGGAACATATTCCGTAATGTCTAAATTACATCTTGTCCTACAGAAAAATAATTACTATTATTTTCTTTCCCACCCTGGAAATGAAAAGTCACGTATCACCACCCTTTCAACTACGTTTTCAATATTGGGATTTTTATCATGTACACCCATACTTCTTTTTTATTCAAAAAATAAACTGAATTACCTCTGCATTGATGGATAAGTCACATTTTCTAAAGTCTCTCAGCATTCCTGTTATTCTTCTTAGTGTGACTACATCTCTCGTAAAGTTTAGTGCCTCAAGCTAGGTGGAGACAAAAAGATTAATTGCTTCATAAGTTCTGCAGATGACAGTCCTGATCATTCGGGATGGTGGTTTGCTTTGTTTGTAACAACATTACGCTGTAGTCTTGTCATACAGTTCATGGCCCACAACAGACTTTAATGCCTTTTCTCCAAGGAACTGTTTCATTTATCTGTTTTATGGGGGGTCTTTTTTAAAGTATATATATACTTGTGCAGTTGCCTTTTCCTTTCTCTGAGATTTCTTTGCTGCTTACTTTTTTTTATAGTATTTTTATTGTTTTCAAACTCTTTTTTCCAATCTCAAGTAATTATCCTGAATTCTAATCTTGTCCTCAGTGGTGTTTACAGACTGCTTTGTGCATCGATCTCTACACACTTTGAAAGAGCTTCAGTTCTACTGACTTACCCATTCATCAAAATGTTCAGTGACACTCAGGCAGGTATCCTGTTAGATATCATTTGAAGTGCTGTGCCAGTTTGTTTTGATGTACTAATATTTACTCTGGAGTAATTAGCTACAAAGTCACATTTTGACAATTTTATTTAGACCATTCTTCTCTTGCTTCGTTAAAATAATATTAAAGAATGTGGGCACCCAAAGAAATATTTTGGGGAAGCTGAGACACTGAGCTCCAAGACATGAGTCTAAATAACTCCCTTTACTAATACTCTGAAGCTATTATGTTCCTTAGCACCTAGGTCTTCCCATCTTCACATGCTTATGCTGCATACCTAAAAGCTGGTTCATGCCTAAATATATCCAGGATCTTAAAACTAGACATAGGGATTCTCACTTTCTGAGAGGCCTGTTCAGGCAGGAGCACCCCTAACATGCATTGAAAAGATCTTACCCCAAGGAGTTTTATTTCTCATCAGCATAGCTATATCCTTTCCCTGTACAGCAACAGCTTTTATACAAACGCTCTCCTTCAAGCCTCCCTGTGTCTTCACCATGGAGTTTGCCAATAGACCAGTGTCAACGCTGTGGGTGGTTTTCTTACACCTCTAGACAATGCAGGTATGCCAGCAAAATCCTGTGGAGGAGACCTGGCTTCAATTGCTTCAGTTCCAAACAATGTATTTGCTTTTAAAAGCCTCCTCCCTTCCCCGAGGCACTAAATTTACACTTGTCATTTGAGTGGTGACTCATACCCTTCTGACTCAGCCGCATCTAATCAGTAGCCTATTGAAAAAAATTATTTTTCTCTGACTTTGAAGAGCCGTGTGTCAGTTTGCACACTAACCACCAGCTCATACGCCAACAGCCAACATGAAGGCCAGACAGTCAGCCCTGTATAAGGGCTTTAAAAGAACCAGTGCCCAAACTGCATGTTTGCTTTGGTCTTGTCCAGTTCAAACAGTTTTGCAACCCCGAAAAGAATTTCTTTCTCCCTCCAATGGAAGCAAGGAAAACTGCTGCTGGCACTTTTCCTGCAGATAGATCCTTCCATGCCAGACCAACAGATTCAGAGAGGCAGGCATGAAGTGCAGATCTGGGAGCAGAGTCCTGCCCAAACACTGGTGATCTCTTTGGCATGTGTCAAATGACAATCTCATGGACCTGTGTGTGAATGAACTCTAGGTGTGTCTACACTAGCATTTTAGTTCAGATCAGGACTAAGTATTTTAAATTAATCCCCTCTTCTACCTTTCATGTTTTACTTCACATCACAGAGCATTCATGGAATACAGAAACTGGATTCCTTCTCTCTAAACCAGAACAGAAGATAAACTAGGTGTGCACCATTTCCCTGCAGCTGCTAGTGGGTGTCTGCTCCAGCAGAAAAAAGTTAGAGACCCCGTGAAACACATGCAGTGTGGACACTGGGTTGTTCATACAAAGTATTTTCCTCAACAGATAGATTTATGTCAGGCCACACTACGTGCTAATACAGACAGAGGCTTTGTCGATCATGCCACAGATCCTTTCTCACCCAGTTCCATGTTCCTTAGGCATGCCTACTCCCTCATCCCAGCAGTGTGTTTCTTCTGTTTTCCTAGCAATGCATTGGTGCCTTGCTGAGTGAGTCCTTTCCAGAAGCTAAGTCGTAGAAAATTTACTTACCATTTGAGGGGGATACTTTTCTGTAACAAGTGCATAACCACTGTGTCAAAGGTTAACCACTGTCTTGAAGTCCTCGGTGTTCCCCCTGGCTTTTTGTTCTCACATTGAACTGGTCTGGTCACTTCTTCAGAAGTCAAATAGCTCAAATAGTTCTCCAAAACAGCTGCCTAAGCTCTTCAGACTTTGTCCAGTTGCAGAGTCTGTGTTTTCACTTTTCTTTAGGTGGAGCTCAGGTGTCTTCAGCATCATCATAGAGATTCGTAGTCACTTCTTGCTGAAAAAAGAGCCAGCGAGGAAGCCTATATTGGTAGGAAAAAAAATTAAAATCCATCTTCTGTCTGACCTGACTTTGTATTCTGGAACTGATCACCTGTGATTCAGGATGAATTGCTCTTTTAACATTCTCATGCTATCCTCCCTTCCAGAGAGTTACAGTTCTGGTGGGGCTTTTCCTTGCTCTCATTTGTTTTTACACTGAAAACCAAGTGATGTTTTCTTTCACTCAGTGTCTAAATTCCAACCACTCAGCCTTGTGTAACAGTAAAATCCTACCATAGTATTTATTCAGCTTTGGCAACTCTTTATCCAGGTACTGATTTTACACTGGTCCTTATATCTAATTTACCCTAAACAATGCTTTAGAAGGTGGGGCATCTTACTTAGAGAAGTGGATTTGAAACCACAGGTTGACAGATTTCTCTCCACCTCAGGCACACCTGAGAGAACTGGAACTTGAAACTTGACCATTTGATTCTCCTAAAGAGCTGGAAACACTAAACTCTTCCCCTGGGGCCACTAAAAGGGAGGAAAAGAGCCGTTCTTGTTCCATGCCAAATAGTAGTTAAAAAGAGGTTGTGCATCTTTTTTCTTAGGCAATGTAATTTGGAATACATATCACAGTTTTACCCTCCCCTCTAAAAAAAGTTTCAAATTAGAAATAAGGAAATTGCTTCATTGAAATATCTATTTCAGAATGTGTCTATTAAAATGGCAGAAAGAGATTGTGACAGCTTTTATGCCAGCATGGAAATACATCATAATAACAGGAATTAATTTTAACTCCATCTTTCATTACAAAGAGTGGCCAACCATGACTGCCTTGTACCCTATTAATAATTTCACAATGCTCACAGATTGCTATAATGCAACTGTGTAGAATTTATGAAATATGACAAGAGATAGGATTCATTGTCCTGGTAAAAAAAGCCTATCGAGTGTAGGTATGTCAATCTGATTATCCAACACTGAAAGAACAATTTATTTTTTGCTAAAGGAGGATGGCAGCATAAGTCTCTAGAAATTCAGTAGGCACTTGACTTAACAGCATCAGGATTTCCTGCTCACAAAACATGTAATAAGCTGAAGAAAGTGATAATGTCAATCACAATGACCTTGATGCGGCTTCCACATGTCATCAGCAGCACACTGTAAAATGCAGCAGACTTAAAATAATTAGGAGCTCTCAAAATTTCAAACTAATAAACTGAATGGTTGTTAGAGGAAAACAAAATAATACAGCTGTTTTTTACTGATAAAAGCTTCTTGCCTTCAAAGTCTGAGATAGTCTTTTTATTTAATGGTTTGCTTAAAAGACTAGTGCAAACAAAAAGAACATCTGAAAATTAAGATCATTCAAAACAAAATTCTATAAGGGTGTTATTCTCTGAATTTGGATTCAGAAGTCCGAGTCCCAGACTTTTAAAATCCTTCTGAAGCGTCATAACTTTTTTTTCTTTCCAGTAGGAAAAGTCTTTTCAGAAGTTACTGTTATGAATATCTAAAAAAAAAAAAAAAGAACAAGAGAAATAAAAATAAGGTAGTTAAGACATCAGGGGAGATTAAACAAAGACCCGGAGCAATTCCTCACAGTTTCACAGTTCAGTTTTTGTTTTTTTTTTTTTAAATACTTTTTATTTCTTTCTAATTTTATATTTAAAAAAAAATTTACACAGAGAAGTCTTGTGTTGAGCTTGAAGCCATCAAGGTTTTTCTGATAGTTCGGTTTGTTCTTTGCCTTTTACTTTTGAAGACTGAAAACTTTTCCTGCCTATAATACCTTCAGGACTAGTTTGGCAAACAGAAATCTTGACTCCTATTCTTATGAATGTGCATGTATTTTCATTTCTCTCATTACTATTTCCTGTTTTCTAATTACTGTTTCCTCAGTTTCAGTGCTTTCAAAGCATGTTTTTTTTGACAGTTTATGACATTCACTGGCTAGTACTGAGTTATGAAGCATTTCAATAGAGCTGTTCCAAAACAGGCCTGTAGGTTAATTCACTTATCTGCCCTCTAGGAGAAGTCCATTAGCTCTTTAATTTCTTTTTTAATTAGGTCTTGACAAGCCGTATCACTTGTGTCCCTGGTAAAAAAGCTTTCCAATGAATGTTCAACCTGTGGTTCTCTTGGAACTTCTGGAACTGTTTATCTTATGAATATAATTTTTCTTCTTTTTTTTTTTGTTTTTGCTTTGGAGTTCTTTTGCTTTGATGCTCATGGGACAGAGTAGTATCAATTGATGATGGACTAAATTCCGTTATACATATTATTCATAGAAATTATATAGATATAAGACTCTAGCCAGCAATTGTTTCTTGGGTGATGAAAGGGCATGCTGTGGTTAAAATCTAATACACCGATAAATAAATTGCAACTGTCATACTTTGATGCCATGCAGATATTGGCAGCATCTTCCAAAAGTGAGAGTTTTTTCAACAAGTTATTGAAGGGGAAATATTTTTATGGATCACTACAAATCATATAGAAAAGATGGAAATTGATTTGTTTGATACAAATATAGAGGGTATGTTAGCAGAGTGCACGTTATAGGTACTCTCATCAGATAATCAGCCTTTACTTCAAAGTGCAGAAGATACTAAAAACTCACATCAAGCCCAGAATTTCTAAAGCTGGACAGCAAAGCTGTGAAAATGTGACATTATACAAAGGACAGTGAGACAGGATCCCATTGCAGAGACACTTATTAGTGGGGTCTGTAGCTGATGGCATATGTCCACTCTAACAGTGCGAATTACTTCTGGAGAAAAATAAAAACATAAGAAGCAAGGGAACGAAGGGAGAGAAATACAGAAAGAAAGAAAAGAGGGAAATTTCTTCCCTATGCCCAGTGAGGAGCAGTAGAGGTAGAGTCCCAGGTGACTGTCCTCCGCTGGAGAGGCAGTGGCTGGGCTGTCCAGTGCAGCAGATGGTAAGGATGAAGATGACAAGGATAATTATGATTTTTGTAATGTTTTTTACTCAGCACTATGTACTTTTCATTATGAGCCAGTCATACTCCCTATTGTTTCCACTTGTGATGCTATTAGTACCGACTGGAGCATACTAATTGGGTGCAAAATTTGCACATTGCCCTCTTGTTAAACTTCCTTGCACATAAATTATTGGATAATATCGACTGAATATATACATTACTGCCCTATACTTTATTATTCAATAAGTTTAGTTTTCTCCAATATGAACAACTGAGGTCTACAAAAGAAGACATAAGGAGTGAAAAAAAAATGAGGTGCAAAGTGGTAGTTTCTTCCCATGAGAACTGGCCCTGACAACACTATTGGGATTTCCAGCTAAAGGACTATGAGGACAATGAAAGAATAAAACCAGAAAAGTACCACTACTGAGACCCTTAAAAATGTGCATGGAAGGCTACAGAGTTGAGAACAGCATAACTCACTGTGCAATAGTAACTACCATTTTATTTCATATGTTTTTCAGATGCTTTTTTGCGAAATACCAGCTGACTCCATAAACATTTCTATTCCAGTTTTACCTGGACTTTAAAAAATGTCTTTATCACTTGACAGGTATCATTAGCAGCTCCTAAAGGGCCATTTCAGCCCCAGGTGAATGCGCAATCTCATGTTTGCTATGATGCCTATAAAAAATATTGCAAATGTTATTTCCACAGCATTTTTTTCTAAGTTGTTTTAACTGGTTGTTTCCTAGTGTCCATGTGTCTGCTTGCTGCAACCTGTTGCTGTTATTTTTCTCTAAACCTAGAAGGCCATTAAGGCAAGACATATCTTTTTTGCTGTATGCTTGCAGAATAGAAGCACACCCAAGGAAGAAGGTGGTATCACAGTACAACAAAATAATACATTTGGCTTGTTCTCACAACATTTATGAAAGTTAATTCAAAGCAGTCCAAGTGTACATGGTTGAGTATGTGAGCTGCATAAGCACCTCAGACTGTCTTTTCAGCTGTTATATCCACTCTTCATTATCATGAGTTAAGAATAAGCACTGGTGAGACTGATGAGTCTGTTCTCACAGTGCAAAGCAGAGTGCTCCAACAAAGCCTTTGCATTCTTTCTGGGCCTTTATTTGGTCATATCAAATAATCTCAGATGAAAACTGTGGTCAGTAGACACACTATTTTTTGTGAAAGGTGTAGCACTAAAACCTGATGGGAAAACTGTAATTCTAAGGAAAAAAAACCCCAGCTTTCCATTCTCCCTGAGATTCTTCTTGAAATGGATAAGACTTCTGTATAACTTGGCATTCCATGCCAGAACTGAAATGTTGAATATGATTTTCACAGCAAGATGACCTTTCATGACAAGACTTTTAAAGAGTTTGACATTTGGGAAAGAATCAGGCTCAAGTGGAAAGTGGCGAAAGTAGCTACAAATGAGTAATTGTTAAAAGGTTTTACCTTAATGGACTGTAATAAATGTAAAGATATGCAAACCTATTAGAAGAAGGAATCCAGATGAGACAAATTAGAATAAATTAAAATATTGCTCAACACTATAATTAACCTTTCTAAATTACAGAAGCTAGTTTGATAAAATGTGGCTGTAGCCCTGAAAAACATCAAGGCCCAAATTTTACACTTAATTAGAATTTTGCAAATTTCATAAATTTGGAAGAATTCTTCTGACTTAGCAGCATCAAATGGAAACTGATGTAGGAGTCTCACTCACTCTGTCTCTTCACCGGATTCCTTCTAGTGCAATCTTTATAACCCCAGAAACAGCCCACAGCTTCCTGTTTACAATTTTTTTCACAAAACCAAGTCATTTAAAAGCCTAATCATTTTCTGAGCTGGTTGTTGCTACCGGTAACAAAATTGCATGTTTGCTGTGCATAAAAGCAGAAAACCCAAACCTAGCCTTCTTTCATAACTAGTTCTTCAGACAAAAAGAACAGTCTTGTACCCTGTAATCAGGGATGAATATTATATAAAGACTGAGTACTTCCACAAAGTAAGGAAAAGGAGATGAATGGGATACTCTAGAGAATTTTATCTCAAAAGATCCTATAGCATTTTATATATTAAGGTTGGATTTATGAAAGCTTCTTAAGATGGTTCATCTGATGAGTGTGGTGGTGAGAATTCACATGTATACATCAGGGGTGGGGAGGAAAATGTTCATTAGCTTCCAGTGTGTTAATTAGTTGCCAAATTAATGCTCATTAAACTCACAAAATGCCATAGCTCATGTTTTCTTTGACATTGTCCCTTGGTCTCCCTCTACATCTATATTTGGGTGCAGTCTCTTCCATGCCCCCCAAATCTCCCTAGGCTACCGCCTTTTTACTCTTTCATTAATCTGCGCTGATTTTTTTCCACTTTATTCTCTGGCTCTTGAAATCTTTTCACTGTGCTCTGCTGTAGTCGTTAGTCTTCTTCCTCTTCTTCCCATCAGGGCCTTGCAAACCTGAAGACCTGTTCTCTGTATCTTAGCCAAAGCTCCAAGCAATAGTGTTCCAGGCAGCAAAGGTACGGTAAATTGCATCCCATGTTTGCAGCCCAGAGATGGTGTGCGCTCCTTACGGGAGGTACCTGCAGGATTTGCCTATTAATCAGGTTCTAACCAGGTTTTATTGATCCCTGGCAGCTTCAATGTATTGTGAATTTAGAAAGTTTCTGATGAAAACAGGAAGACAATTGGCAGCAGAAGACCCCTCCTATAAAGACATTAAAAGTTTCTGCTCCAAAGCTAGAAATTATCTGTTAAGGACTGGAACCATTTCTTCAGTCACGGTATCACAGATGCTTGGGTGGGGCTGGAAGGAGTCTCTCATGATCATCTAGTTCAAAGTCCATGCTCCAGCAGGATTAGCTAGAGCAGTTTGACCATGACCATGTCCAACTGGGTTTTGCATGCTCAACAAGGATCAGCTAGAGCAGTTTGTCCAGTTGGGTTTTGAATATCTTAATGAATGGTGACTCCACAACATCTCTCACAGTAAATAAATACTTTTATGTGTTCAGGTGGAACTTATGTTTCAGCTTTGTCCCCGTTGGTTTCTTGTCCTGTCAGTGGACACCAGTGAGAATAGCTTGACTCCTTCTTCATTCCCTCCCATCAGCTATGTATACACATGAATAAGATCTATCTGAGCCTTCTCTTTTCCCAGCTGAACAGTTCCAGCTTTCTCAACTTATTCTTATATGCGAGATATTCCCTTAATCATTTTAACGGCCTTTCTTTTGGCTTGTATCAGTAGTCCATGTCTCTTGCACTGGGGAGCCCAGGGCTAGACATGGCACTCCAGATGTGTCTCATCAATGCTGAACAGAGAAGGATCACCTCCCTCTATCTGCTGGCAACAGCACCCAACAACTTCTAATGCAGACCAGGATGCTGATGGTTGTCTTTGCTGCTGGAGCACAGCTTGCTGGTCACCAGACCCCAGGTCCTCTGGAGAGCTGCTTCCCAGCCAGTCAGCCCTCATCCTGTTCTGGTGCCTGGGGTTACTCCTCCCCAGATGCAGGACTTTACATTTATTTTTCACTGAACTTCATAAGTTTCCTGACAGCCCATTGCTCCAGGCTGTCCAGGGTCCCTCTGAATGCAGCATACTCAACTGGTATATCAGACACTCCTCCCAGGTGGGGGTTTTGTGTGGTTTGGGGTGTGTGTGTGTGTGTGTGTTTTATTTTGTTCTGTTTTGGTTTTGTCATTCTTTAGGAGCCAAACGGGAAGCTTCTCCATCAAAAATAGCCAGGTTATATTAGGTGAAACCTAAAAGAAGAAAAAGGTCATCCAGAGGCACAAAGCCCTAATATTTTGCAAATTTTTAAGCAGCTGAAAATACAACAGGAGGCATCAGGGTCACACTTATTAGCACTAGAGATGTCAGCTCCATTTGTCTTCTTCTTATCACTGCCACCAGCAAAGGCAGCCAAGCCAGAACTCAGCATACCACCACATGAACTTCCATCAGTCGCTTATATCTGTGAGTGGATAAAAAGGGAATGACATCATTAAAATGTGCAGCATCTTGGAACAGATAGTCTTTTTGTCCAGACATTTTTCTTCTCTTTGATGTCTTTCCCTCTTCTCCCACTATCTATTTTTTGCCACAGAAGGCAACAAGATATCTGAAAATTTAATGTAATATTATGACATGCCATGTACAGAGAGCCCCAAAATATTAACAGGACACATTCATTCACACTCATCAGCTCTGCCTTGCTAATTTCAAGGCTTCAGTCAATGTGGTAATTTATGCCTCCCTGTAGAAGCTGCTTTAACAAGAAACTTTAAGAATCATAGAATCATTTAGGTTGGAAAAAACCTTTAAGATCACTGATTCCAATCGCTAGCCTAATACTGCCAAGTCCACCACTAAACCATGTCACTAAGCACCACATCTACATGTCTTTTAAATACCTCCAGGGATACCACTTTGCTGGGCACCCTGTTCCAGTGCTTGACGACCCTTTTGTTGAAGAACTTTTTCCTAATATACAGTCTAAACTTCTCCTGGTGCAACTTGAGGCTGTTTCCTCTTGTCCTATACTTCTGTGTTCAGAAAGATGGGCAATAAGGGAATTTTTAACTCAAAGTGAAAGTACTTCATCCAGCAGCTGAGTTTTGAACAAAACACACCAGAAGGTTTAAAGAGATGGGCCATAAAATTAAAGGAGTGCTGAAAGAGCTTTGAGATGTGGCTTAAAATGGAGTGATAGCACCACAGCTAATCAGACTGCTTTGCTCCACACTACTGTCTCATGTTGGAAAAGAAGCCCAGGAGACTTCTGTCTGAAGCACAGTCAAAGACAGGGTAGAACATTTTCATCAAAGTGCTTGAAGTCTAATATGCTTTAAAGAGAAAACTCATATTTTGGTGTCAGACATGAAATCCTTGCAAACAAACAAAAACCAGATTGAAATTTAAATCACTCTTCACCAGCTCCTGAATAGACTCTTAAAATCTACTGGTGAACATCAAAGGGAGAACTTGATTTATTATTCTCCCCAAGTACGGTCACTGGGGTTGGTATTTTGCAAGAGGTACAGCTGAAGCATAGCAAATTGTAAGGAAATCGTGACTCTTACATGGCTCTGATAATTTGTGTTTGTGTGTGTATGTATGCTGCTTCTGCTCTCCATCAGCTGGTATGAGAGTGTTCTGTGTGCCCCTTCGGCTGCCTTATGAAACACAACAAAACCCTGTTTCAGCTGAAAGGAGGGTTAGAGTATGTCTTTCCGAGTATGTCTTTCCACTGGCAAGTCTGCCAGCAACAGCAGCAGAGAGGTAGGGATGCAAACTCAGGAATTCCAGGTCTAGTTTTTCCCAAAAGACCATCAGGGAAATATGAAACAAACAAAAACTTATGAAAAAAATTGTGCTATGCCTATGTCTGTCTATTACCTTCTCCCAGGAGAGACGGAACTTTTCACAAGACAGGGGCTTGAGAGGAGGCTGAAATAACTTGACTTACTCCACAATAAACAGTGAGGGATCACAACTGTGGGTCTTTCATTTGCAGCACACAGCTATGAAATGGTTGAGTCCCAGATTCTTTGCTTGGCTAAGCTGCCTTAAAAGTTTTTTCTTTATATAGGTAAATAGTCTCCTTGAACAGTGACATAAATAAAGTACGGATGTTAGGGACTGGAAGCTATATTGGCAAAACCAAGACTGCAAGGCTGGAATCCTGCTATTGAAAAGATGAGATAATTTCCATGGTAACAGTGAATAAATTGTTCTGTGAAAAAGAAAGAGAGAAAAGAGTATGACTCAAACCAGAACTGCTCAATCTATCTTCCAAGTGAAAAAAAATAAAAAACAACAAAACATTTTAAGAAGGAGAATGTAGAAACATAGCATATGTAAAGTGTCCTAATATCCTCCTTCCCTAAAACATACTAATTTCCTGTGGCTGCCATAGCCATTACTTTTCTTTATTTGGGGACAATAGGAAATTTGGACTTCCCAGGCTCGTGTTTGTGTGGAAATTATGTTCCCCTAAATTTTTTTGTTTGTAGTCAGTACATCATTTGTATATTTGACAGGACACTATTCTGTGCAACTATGTCAGGACAGCAGTATCACTAGACAGGTGATAAACACACCATTTATTTATCTATCTGTGACTGAAGGAAAATTCACTTCAATTTGAGCTGGTATTTTGATGCCTTTTGATTGCAGTGATATTTGAAACTTGCATTCCAGTCACTGTATTTCTCTTCTCTAAGTGGGTTTCATTATAGAGACATTTTTGTTACAATAGCTGTGCACATGGGTATTTATGTTATTCTTTCTTCGTGGTCATAAATGTGACCTTTTAAGTTAGCTAGGTGTCACAGAATCATAGAATCAGATAGGTTGGAAAAGACCTTTAAGATCACCATGTCCAACCATTACCTCAGGACTGCCAAGACCACCACTAAACCATACCACTGAGGGGCTCATCTACACGGTTTTTGAACACTTCCAGGGACGGTGATTCCACCACTTCCCTGAGAAGCATGATCCAATACTTGATTATCCACTCCGTGAAGAAATTTTTCCCAATATCCAGTCTAAACCTCCCCTGGCACAGCTTGAGGCTGTTACCTCTTGTCTCATCGCCTGTTACTCGGGAGAAGAGACTGACCCCCACCCCAGTACAACCTCCTTTCACGTAGTTGTAGAGAGCGATAAGGTCCCCCCTGAACCTTCTCTTCTCCAGACTGAACAACCCCAGTTCCCTCAACCGTTCCTCATAAGACTTGTGCTCCAGGCCCTTCACCAGCTTTGTTGCCTTTCCCTGGACCTGCTCCAATACCTCAATGTCTTTTTTGTAGTGAGGGGTCCAGAACTAAACACAGTATGTGAGGTTTGGCCTCCCAGGTGCCATGCTACCATTACCCAAAGGATTATGAAACGTTTTTCCTAAGTGAAACTTTTCACTTAGCAGCAGTCCATGGGACGACTCAGAATAAGAGGTCTGGAAATACACTTAGCATCTTCCTATAATTTTCAGTAACCATCATTTGTTCCACCTTGAGAAGTTATGTTGCAAGGCCACATACCTTGGGTCAAAAATCATTAACTTTTTAAATCTGCAAAGCAGCAATATGGAGAAGGTTTTCATCATGCCCTGAACTGGGGGGGGGGGGGGGGGAAAGAAGGGAAGGTGCTTGTTGTGAACCTGGGATGGAAGAAGAAAATGAAGAAATTGAAAGTTCACCTACCCTTATGGTACCTGTGGCTTGGGGAGCTACACAGACCTGTTAGTAATAAGGTACGTGCACTCTAGAACTGCCTATGTGGCAGTGTGCAGTGTGATAGTCCCTTATATTAGCACTTTCATTCATTCAAAAAAATGTTTCACTTTGCTTCCACAATGGTTTGTGAAAGTAGAAGTAACAGACAATGCACAGAATGAAGTTTAAGTGTTCAGACACATTGTACCCAGGCCAAAGTAAGTTGAGGCATCAGTGAAATGAATGATCCTGAGAGCAGCTCAATTGCTGAACATGCAAATTTACTCCAGGACTGAGTCTGGCTAAAGTTAGCATTTTATCTTTCAAGGTGCTCTGTTTTACAAAGTAAATCTATCCAAAACATGGATGTGGTTTTTTCTCTTTTGGAATTGTGCATGACCTACCAACTTTTGCAAGAGTTAGAATTCAGGCAACATCTAAACGTTCTATACAATGCATTGCAGGACCATGAACAGTTAAAAAAAAAAAGGAAGATACATCAGGACTCTAAAAGTGGAAAGTAATGGCAGATCAAGAGCTACAGAAAATTAAGTTATCCTGTATAATGATAGGTACCAGCTGGAGACTTCTTGACTCTCTGGGAACATCAGTCATATTTCCTCTTCCTCTTCTATTATACAATATTTGAGAAGGTGGGCTTTTTATTTACAGGGTTTTTTTTAGGGAATATCCCAATTTGGTACCCTAAGTAAGGTGTACTTCATATTTCATTGGCTTTAAAAATACAGCCATCACAAACCAAATACAAACCAAACAACTTGTGACACTGGCAGTGAACCACTACTGTGACCAACTCAGCTGACACCCTACAGTGGTCACTTCAGCTGCCACTGAAGTCATTTTCAGCTAGCACTGTTCAGCACTGCCACAAACGAATGGGGTGGGAGAGAAGTGTTTATGTGGTCTTTTTAAAGACGAACTTTCACTTGGACCAATATAACACAGAGATTTTGTGACCTGTTGTCATGGTTTAAACCGATCCACACAGCTCATCCGCTCACCCCCCACCCCGACCCTCCCCACTCCCAGAGGGATGGGGAGGAGAATCAAGAGAATGTAACTCCCACGGGTTGAGATAAGAACAGCCCAGTAACTAAGGTATAACACAAACCACTGCTGCTACCACCAATAATAATGATAAGAGAAAATAACAAGAGAATACGATACCACCGCCGAGCGAGTTTGACCCCCCCGAAGAGAGAGAGAGTGCCCTTCTGGGTAACTCCCAGTTATGCCCCTGGGCATGACATGCTGTGGTATGGAATACCTCTTTGGTCAGTTTGGGTCAGGTGTCCTGTCTTTGCTTCCTCCTGGCCTCCCCTCCTCCCTGGCAGAGCATGAGGCTCAGAAAGTCCTTGGCCAGACCAAACATTCGAGCAGCAACTGAAAACATCGGCGTTGTCAGCACTGTTCCCAGGCCAAAAAATCAAAACACAGCACTGCACTAGCTACTAAGAAGGAGAAAAATAAGTGCTACTGCTGAACCCAGGACACCTGTTCTTGCTGTTTTATTGCCTCTCAAACATAATGGCTTTGGAAGAACAAGAACAGTCGTGTTTTCAGTATGAATTAAAGGTTATAAAGGAAAGTAAAAATAAGAAAATGAGTTTAAACTTTCTAAATACCTTCTAGATGCTGATTATGTTCAAATATGGTGGGGATAGAGAGAGAGATGCAAAACAGTTGCATGTATTTCTTCTTCAAGTTCACTGTTTTACCCTAAAGCCTGTGTTCTCACATATAGCTAAATAGCATCTTCATAGTTTCCTTTCCTCAGACATGTCTGGCCTGGCCTGGGTTTCCAAATGAGTTCATGTGGCAACAGCAATGCCACAGTACCATATGATGCCCCACAGCCTGCCAGCCTGGATGGATGAATCTCTTTGTCTATGATGTGAGCAATTCATCGGGGCTCAGTATCTGTTAATGCATGAATGTGTTTGGCTTAGGTGAAAGCCATGATTTCTGAATTGTTTGCACTAATTCTCCAGTCTGCATATTTTTCCTTCTTGTGCTCTGTCTGAGCTCATCTTAGCACTGTAATGATCATGTTATCGTATCATTTAATTTGATGCTGCTTTGTTGAAGTTTTGTGTGTTCAGTAAGATAATGTAACTTACACTGCATGACTGGCAGTCAGTTTGCTTTTGTGTGGATGCTGTTGTTTTGTGCTAAGTGTCAACCTGGCCTTAACAACCATTTATTTTTAATCAGCATTACATTATTTGAAGCTTTTCCTGTGAGTCACTGCGTGCCTCGTCAGTATGGTACATTTGCACTTGGCTTTTCTTGTCTGTACACTTCGTTATTATGATTTCCCTAGCCATAGTTATTGTAAATGATTCAATATATTGGGCCGTAACTATTAGAATATTTTTTCTCCCCAAGTCCTCCTTTACTTTTAATTTTCTGTTTTGTATTTGTGCATTTTGCGCATACTTAGTGCTATCTTTTCTTGTAAATTTTTCATCTTTCTTACTTGGAGAATTATTTTTCTCTACATCTGTATGAGAGTTTATTCACTGTTTGCTCATATCTGTAGCCTTGGAGTATGTGTGTACATTCTCCATGCTTTCACATACAAACTCTTTGTTCCTTATTCCTAACCCCTTATGGCCTAGTTCATCTCCCAAGGTCTAGCAGCTGAGTAGTGTGGTGTAGTAATGTGAGGATATAGTGTTTCCACAGATTTTTGATTACATGTGTCAACGCAGAGTAGCACTTCTAATGTTTTCCTGGGTCCTTACTCTGTTGTCCACTGCAGGTAGAGCATGTCACAGTGCAATTGTTCTTACTCTGTGCTCTTCTTTCGTCCTGACTACTTTCCATTTCCATTCATATTTGAAATTATTTGTGATTTCTAGTTATACCCCTATGCAGGCCCATCTGATCAGGATATGCCAGCATGATCATTATTTTTCTTTTGTTTTTGTATTTTTCTACATTTCCCCCGGCATTTTATTACATTCATCTGTATTCTTTTTAGTCTCAGATTATCCTGACAGTTTGAAGTTTCTGAAATCATTTTCAGGATTTTAATTCTGTAAATACAAAAAGTTGTGCAACATTCAGCCCTTGTGCAATGCTTTATATGTGCTTTCTCAGAAAGCAGCTGTTGAAAGCACTTACTGTTCAGAGCTGCTAATTAAAACACAAACCACAAACACCCCGGCAAACCTTGAGATCCATAAGCCTGGCAACAACTCCTAGCAGTCAAGTGCACTTGAACCTTCCTTGCCATGGTTTATGTAACTCCAGGCTTATGAACAACTGGTGTAAGCTTAGGTACGGCCTGTGTCTAAAAACCTACATTTCCACCATGCCTTCAGAGGCAGGAGGATCCTGACTGTCCAAACCCCAAGTCTGGGTCTGTCTTCACAGACTGGTATGCAGACATGCATAGCTCAAAAATTAACGCTGCAGAGCACAGGGCTCTTGTTGTGGAGGAATGAAGGAGCTGAGAGCATCCTCTTCCACATGTTACAAGGAGGAGAAAGTGCTTCACAACGTAGAGCATTACCATTTTAAAATATATTTTACTCCATGAAAGACTGAAATTATAGGGAATAATGTGATATTCCCTAATGAGAGATTTATCTGAAAATTGTGAAACTATTTTGGTCAAGAAATATACTCCTTGTTGGAGTTCAAGTTAAAACAAAAACTCATCCTTCAGCTAACTTTTCAAATCATCAGACTATTTAACATATCGTTTGAACCTGCTGTAGTGTAGTGCAAGGGCCATTCATTACAAAGTTTTTCAGAAGTAGCTGTGATTTCCCAAAGGATTAAGCAATTTAGCAGACTGAATCCCATTTTCAAAGGAAACAAGCATATAGGAGTCCTAGTTGCTTGATTTACATACAAGGCCATGATGTGGTTTGCCGTCTAAACAATCCCTAGAAATGAAGCTTAAACTCCTATGTCTTTAGAGACTACTACACTAAGTCAATGTGTACATGTTCTTTCCTGAGTTTCTGGGGGTCCCGGAGGAGCCCTTTAACTTTTTAGAAGTTTGGCAGCTGGTCAGAGACGCCTGCTGCTGCCCATGTGGAAGAATGGATGTGTTCAGTAGCTAGTACATCTCTCCCAATTAGGAAATGTTCCGATGGAGGCACAGATCATGTTTTGAAGAGGTGTGTCTCTCCATAAACTGGGGTTGCATCCCAAATAACTACTTTAGACCATATCCCTTTCAGAGGACTAAAGTTAAGTAGGATGAACTTCACTATCAGTCATTTCCTTCTAATTCCCTGCCACTAAAATCTTACGTAACTTACCAAAGCTGGTGTCTTAATTTATCAAGATCTTGCCCTGGAATTGGTCATTTTTTAATGCCTGCTTTATATAGATTTAGCTACAGGAGCCTACAAGAAACATGATGCATCACATCATCTGGGCAGAGCCTGACAGTGTGTGACTTGTTTTGCCACAAAGAGGAGGGGAAGGAAAAGCATCTGCAAATCAAAACAACTGCTCAGAAGGGCATGACAACGTGTGGCAATGGTCTCCTGTTTGGATATTGACTTTCACACTACCTGTGAAAGCACAAAAAGCATTTAGAAAATGAGGCAGGCATTGATTAGCTTTCCACAGCTCTGCAGGTTGCCCATGCAGCTATTCATCATGTTTGGCATGTGACTTGAGAAGGCTGTAGCAGGAACTTTTAGGGCCAACCTGGGAACGTCAAGCCCGAATACAAATGAAAGGTACCAGCAAGAAACGTTGAATTGGACATTTCTGTTTGTTGGTCTTAAATACCAAGTGCTGTGGGGGAAACAGATGAAATGCTGTAACTATTCCCTGCTCCTTCCCAGTCAAGAGCTCAGAGAGTCCTTGGATCTAATTAAGAGCTCTGGGGTGGCTGTAGCAGAAACATGAGTCAAATATTTCTAGAAGTTTGTGATGGTGTCACCACCCTCACACAGCAAAGGTTTCAGTGTGTCAGGTGAACAAATCTTCACCAGGCTGGTCATGCAGCCACATGTACTTTCCCCTATGGCACTCCTGCTGCCTCTCTGCAGATCTTAGTTTCCCTTGAAGGGACATCTGATAAAAGTACCAGTGGCTTGGGGCAGGTATACAATCCTCTCAAACATCTATGCTGTGTAGGTAGCAATGTCAGGAAAAGGGTGAACCGGGCAACTGAGGAACTGCTTCGGGCATCTCAGCATATCTGCTGCTGCACAAGATGACAACACTTGGAGCAAGTATATACAGTCATCTTAATGTAAGACTCCCAGGGAGTCAGAATTCCCCACGTAGGCAGACAGACATACAAACAGCTCCCTGCACACCAGAGACTACAAACCAACAGTGCAATTTTAGATGTCCCTTTCCCTCAAAGGAGCAATCTGCCCCATGGCATTACTCAAAATCTTGCCTCAAGCTCAGTTGTGTCTAGGCTGAACACATTACATGAGGTTGCAAAACATGTCAAACACAGTGTATGCTTCAAGCAATTTTTACTCCCTCAAGTAAGCCTCCCTGTCTTGATTTAGATGCTATCAGAATATACAGCTATGTACCAATGATGTGTCCTAGCCCAGAATTTGAAATGTACTGGTGAATAAGTTTATTTGGACCCCTTTTTCACCCAAGAGATTTCCTGGTGTTATTGTTGTTGTGCTCAAACAGTTTGTAGCTCAACTTGCAAAGTTCAGCTCCAGTACCTGTGATCCCCATGGTGCCTGGGGAGGGGTGGGTATCTCATCAGATCTCCCAGTTCCTGTCCAACTCCAGATGTAACCTTTAAAAAAATGCCTTGAGGCGCAATTAGCTGCTGTACAGTTTGGGTTGGTTTTGTTCTAAGCTGCCTGAGACTTCAGAGTGTAATAGACCTTCAGACTACATGGATGCAACAAGAACAAGTTCCTTGACCTTTTGTTCTCCTTGTAAATTGTTTATTGGAGCAGAATTCTTTTGAACTTCTTTAAAACACCAATGCGATGCTATGATGTTTGTTCTAAATCTTTGTGTTATTATTTAAATAGCCATCAAACATGATTTAAAGTTACTTTGCTACAGAGAGTGGCTTTAAAGGAAATCTGTAGTATGGCAGAAAATCTCTTGTAAGCATTAGAAAAGAATATAAAAACACATTACTGATAGGTTTCTTTGGAGAAAAGGAAAGAATGAATCTGCACATGAACTATAACCAGTAATTACTAGCCACACACTGCTTCTGTAGGAATTGGTAGGCAAAGGCAAACATCAATAGGGCACCCAGGCAGAGAGTCTCTACTACATATACCCCTGAAACAATATTTTATTACTGCTAAGTGTCATATATACCTTCTCTTAGCTGTTCTATTAACCTCTCTCACCTGGGTACTTCCCAGTAATTGAGATTTCTCCATCACGGCTTCACTGCAGTTAATCTTACATGGTCATCATGATAATAAGGATTTATAGAGCTCAAAAGAGGATTTTTCAGAGACCAAAAAATGAACCCTGCTGTAACAAAAGCCACAAAAGAAGCAGCAAAAGTTTCTGAGAATTCCAAGTACCCAGCATAGTCTATTTGTTTTAATAGGGGTCACTCACCTTTCTTGACAGTTGCCTTGTAACTTACTGTATCACTGGAACAAGGATTGGAACCTCTACCTTAGGATGAAATTCACCCGTTCAGCAAAGGTGATCCTCTACAGCAATAATCGGATCAGCAGCTATGATAGCTCAAAAAGAATACAAAGATGGCCTTTATGCCCCTTTAGCCTTGATTCACTCTGTGTCTGGAGAAAAAAAATACTTCTGCACTAAAATTAGACTTTTATTGGCCCTCTGTTCAGAGCTGAATTTCCCATCAGGTGATGGGTCTCTAGGGATACTGTCATATGACACTGATGGCCTGGTTTACCTTTTCCAAATAGGATTTTTTTTTTTAACTGTATTTTAACTTTACTTGCATTTTAATTATCACTTTGGATAATCACTACAGGCAGTATCCTTTTCCCTTAGCCATTTCCCCAGTCTCTGGGAAAATGAGGTGATAGCAAATATTAGCATGAATGGCTTGGACTGAGGCTCAAAAGTTTGAAATTAGTTCTAAAAGTTATTAAGGAATAATACCCATGTTTTTTTTACTTAGGTAACCAAGCTGATACTTGGATATCTTCAATTTTAAGCTGAATTCTTACAAGAAGATTCAGGAAAACTTTCAGTTATCAAAATGTTTGAAGATAATCACTCTGGCTTCATAGACTTAGCAAAACAACCATGCAAGAGCATTTACTTTGTCTGTAACCCATCCCACCCCCACTACCCATCCCACAAATACCCATGGTTTCCACAGGAGCAAAGCCTTGTTGTACAGTGGTCAATTTTGGCAAGTACTGAGCAGATACATTCCACCATGGCTTTGGATGCATTTGGCAGAAAACACTCTATGTTCTGGCTGAGTTTACCATGGTTCCAAAGTTTTTTGCAATGAAACAGTCTGATTTTGGACACTGTCCTGAAGCCTGTGAGCCTGAGGTTCTATAGACGTTTGTTGTCTACAATGAATATTTGAGAGAAAAACAGACAGCATTATGCTCTGCTACTTTCAAGTTGAGGAACAGATGGCAGGATAGTGAGATTATCCAATTGTAATTCTCCACATTTAATTTGTAGGCTTAATGAATATTGAGCAATGTTGGGTTGGGTAAAATGCAATGAATATACTTTGTGGGAAAGACTGCTTACAGGCAATAAATACTGCTAACAGAACCACAAATCTCAAAGCTGTAATGTTATACATCTAGACAGCATATCTGGCTGTACAATTCCTCTTTTTATTTATATGGGCTTGCAGCATTAGAGAAGCATGAAGTTATGCTTCATATACTGATCAGTGTATTCTGGACAAGGGACTATTACCAATTTACATTATATAAATGCTTGCATATAAAGAATTGATAGAAGAAACCTTCCACATTTCCCTTGTCTCAGTAGCCCTTCTACACCATTCATTTTGTGAATATAGCAAAATGACTCTTTTGAGTTCCATGTAGAAGCATCACGTGGAGGACAAATGCTGCCATCCACTGTTTGCTGGCTATGGGGCTTGGACACCACTCAGGTCAGAGAGGAGCAGGGAGCAGATTCAAATCTTTTGACATAAGCATGGCCACTGAGTGACTTCAGAGTGAACTGAGGCCAGGAACTGATTAGCTCTGTGCCATAATCCCTGCCACACTTGCAAGATATGTGGTTTGTTCAGATTTATACAGTATCTTTTATTCAGGTGATGCTGTGTACACTGTGCATAGGTTGCCCTCAGCATCTTGGGGCTTTATCTACTGAAACCAAAGATGGGAAATGCCACAGGTGTCAGTGCTACTTGCAGCCTCATCCACTCTCTGTGAGACTGGGTCCCCAGAGCAGTGTCCATAAACATCGGCCTCTGACACAGCCATCAGCAAGAAATGAGCACAGTGATATATTTACTGCACTCCGTGGACACATCAGGGCTGAATTTGGAGACTTGAAAGATCTCTTTGCACTGAACTGATGCTTCTGCCACCGGCTGTGCTCTTGTAGCTTTTGTCAGTATATTGCTTCAAAGAGTCCGAGGCAGGGTGAGTTTCGTCATGCTTTAATTTTGGTATATAGTGAAACCCTGTTGTCTGGGAAACCTTCTAGGGGTGATAGAAAGAGATGAGCACCTCCAAGAGGTGATTTGTAAGTGTCATAATGCCAAATTGCTTCCTTGCCTGCAATCACCTCTCCCCATGGCTGTGGAAGAGTCCAGTTAGGTGGATGGGCAGTTTTTCATCTGACTACAGCAATGTCAGAAGTAGACAGAAACAGCACCTCTGGGAGTTCCTTCACTGCTTCACTCGCTATCAAGAACACAGGCATGAAACTGACCGAGCACATTATGATACCAAAGCACGGTGTGTACTCGTGGCTGCCTGCATGATCAGAGCTTCATTCTTCGCTTTTCATCCCTGGAGATCTAGGGAGCAGAGCCCAGCAGGTGATGGAGCTCCTGTTTCCACAGGCACTTAGTGGGTGACCATCTGCATCACTTGATGGCCTTCCATCAGTGGTGGCTGGAGTTTCATTTGTTGTAGAAGGAGCTCAGGCACCCCATGCACATGCACATGAGCTCAATCTCATCCCACACGTGCAACAGCAGTGCAAAGAATAGGAAGTAAAATAGGATCAGAAGCTGAAAAGTCCTTTAATTATTATGCTAATAGTCTAACCTTGAACTTTGCTAAAATATTAGTGTTGGTATATTCGAGATAAAAACTGCCAGGGAATCAGGTTTTAGTGGTGCTGCTGCTAACATTTCAGACAGAAAATGGAATTAACAAAAAAGGGTCACTCTGCCCTTTCCATAGCATTAGGTCAGTCTGCAGGATAATTTCTACAGCTGTTCTAGAGAAAAAATGTACTTCCAAACCATCTGTGCCATATTCTGCCAAATCAGGGTGTTTTGTCTACTTTTCTTCTTTCGCATTCTTGCTGTGCTTTCCTGTGGCTTATTTTCATGAGTCCGGGTGAAAGGCCAGCAAGAGAAAACACAGCTTAGCTGAAGGTGGTAGTAACTTTAAAGATCTGCAAAAAAAAAAAAAAAAAACAAATCATCACCTGCAGCAAAGAAGAAGAATCTCTATGGCTGTAAGTGAGGTTCCTTTCGTATTCATGTTGTTTGTAAAAAGAAGGAAAAGTTTTCAAATGTGAGTTTTGTACAAACTTCTATCACCCAGTTTGTCCCAATCACTTGTTTCATATCTGGTGGTTATCATGTACTGATGGGCACCAGTTTTCAAGATCAGGATAATTCTATACCATGGCCAACTTATTTCCATTACATCATTATACTGTAAACAACATGTCACATCATATTGCTTGCCCTAGAATGACACAGTATGACTAAATTACAAATGATCGCTCCTCCCAAGAAACTTAAAGTAATATGTACCATTTCCAGCTGTGGAGTCATACAGCAATTTTTGCTGTAGGGAATAACAGCAAACTAATATGGACTAATGAGAGCAACCCCATGCAGTCACCACTGCCAGGCAAAGCTTACCTGTTTCCTTGTGTTTGACTGATTTGGAACCATTCACTGACATATCTATTTTTTGACTGTGTAGGTTTCTTCCATGCAGTTTGGGTCTGAGGCAAGTTATATACCAGCGTTGTTTTTTTACTGCTGTAAGCATCTTTGCAAACACTGAGACAGGATGTTACAGACTGTAGGAAAATGGGTTTACAAGGGAGAGTGTCTGCAAGTAGCAATTATCTCCGCTAAGCTGTTTGAAGTAGAAAGGACTAGGGGAAGTGGGTCCTTGCAGACTGAAGCTAATGCTTCTGTGTTTGCAGTCCTTGCATTTCCTTGGCCCCACTGCAGTTCGTGTTGCACTTGGGAGACAAAAATCTGACTAGGCATGGCTCAAATAAATCTTTTCTCAGGTACCTCTTGCCACCAGCGTTAGCAGCAGAAAGCAATTAAAGTAATTTGCTTGCAAGGGGATGAAGCCTTCCATATCATCGACTGGGCAGTAACTCTTAGTGGAGGAAATGGTGCATCTGGGGTGGTCCTGTGAGACATGGTTGAATATGGGTCACAGCAGGTTATTTACACAGAGTAAAAACAAGCCAGTGCTGCCGTCCTGTATGGGCTGCCTGGAAGAACCATCAGCCTTCAGGAGGTTTAATTTCATTCTCTACAGGATCAGGGCTTCAATTTTCAGACAAAAGCTAGTGCTTTCAGGAAAGAGCCTCAGGAAGTGCTGGGAGCTCCTTTAATGATACACAATCCTTTTTATCCAAGGGAAAAAAAAAAGTTAACTTTTGCAGTACATGCAGCTCAGTTCCTAGAATGTTGTTACTTTTCAAAGTGTTTCATGAGCAGTGCAGCTGGTAATTGAAGGGATTAGTGCCTTTGCTGTCAAGCTTGAAATGGGGATGCGGTATCAGGTGGCATTTGGCCATACATGGTTGGCTTCTCCTGGAGTCTTTTCTAAACTCAGTCCTTCAGCAACCTCTGCTCCTTCTCCTTTGTCATTTACCTTGCAACTACTTGAGTTCACCAGTACTAAGGTTTGGTGAGCTTTGGGAATGTCAAATGAATACCCATCTATCAGGCTGTGGGCCTGCTCTGTTTGCTGAGGAAGAGTGACATAGGTTTTATGGGTGTGTCCTTGCGTGCTTGGAGCGAGTCAGCGCTTCCAAGCACTCCTGACAAGAACCAGTCTGGAACCATGGCTGCGTATTTATGGGATTGTTCAGAAAAGAAATTAAGACTATTTAAGATACCCACATGCTGCTCTGGCTACTGAGCAGATCCCAGGACTGAATCATGGTTGTAACCCTGCACTGTTGTTCTGATTAAAAGTGTAAGGAATGTGTTGCCAGTAAATTAAGTCCTTCTTGGTTTTCATTTTATTTCTCTGTAGAGCTAATTTGTTTTCACCACAGTATTCGAATACTTAACATATTGTAACTGATGAGTGACTGTGGTTTAACGTTATTAATGAAGAATCATATTGCTAGGAATGTATTTCCAATACAGAATATAGAAATTATATTGTTCATATTTTCTACCTATGTGAAATGCATGTTTATTTTGCTAGCAAAGTGAATGCTTTATGCTAGAGATAGAAACATTTGTTAGTTATTTCCATTATTTTTCTTTCTCTCCATGTAGAACTCCCAGGGGTACAAATGCTTCAGCATAGTATAGATGTTTTTGCAATGTGTTTTACAGATACTGAAGAGAAAAATATCTTGCCTACTATTTCATAAAGGCTATTATGATGAAAAACACATTGGTAGAATACAGACCTTGGATTTCATGACCTTTTGTGCTTTATTCTGAGCTATTTAAAGTCACAACTGTCATTTACAGTATTAATTAAACACAGCTTGACAGAAAGCTTGGATTAATTAAGTAAATATCTGTCATGGCAAGTGAAAAGAGGATCCCAACCTGAACAGAGAAAATAGGGATATTTTTATTTTGGTATCAGGTGAAACTGTGTCAAAAAAGAAGAGTAGTTATAATCATTATAGCTATTGAAAGAGTGTCATTGGAAAGAGGATGAATAAATAGAGTTTTTCTTGTGAAGAACTTATTTGTTGATAAAAGAGCTTTTTGTGGTGTGATCTCAACATTGCTGAGCTATAAAAGCAATACTTTGTACCTGAAGATTTTGCCTTGACCTTGTGCAAAGCTTTGTGTTTGTAAATCAGTGCACCCACATGCTGCTGATCAAGATCTTCTACAAGAGCTTGGGAAGCCACCCAGCAATATGAGCCATGCTCTAGGATTATATACGCTGCCTGGAGTCTAGTCTTCAGGAGCACTGGATGCTGACAATAAAGGGAAGTATCCCAGGTAGATCTGTGAATAAGTGATACAAGGTAAACAATAGGTGTATGCAAAAAAATAAAAAAACGGGCATTCAGCTAAAGGAAGCAGACTGTGACAAGAACTTCTTCAGCTGACTCCTTCTGATTGATACTTTCACAGTAAATGTTTTCTTGTCATTTGAAATCAATAGGAAGATTTTCAGGCCACTTTCCTCCCTGCTCTGTGTTTATGCCTAGTGTTTTTTTCTGAGCAAGGTTTTAGTTTCTGTGGTTCTCATGTTTGGGTGACCAAACTGGATGACATGTGAAAGCAGTGTGCTCAGTAAGAAATAGGTATGTCCAGCCATGCAATATTCCTTACTAGATTTAAGTGAAGAAGGAAGACCATTGCTAACTTAAGCACTGACCTCTACTTCCTAAAGCTTGGTGAGGTACCTGTCTGCCTTTGCCTAAGCGAAAAATTAATAGTTTCCAGTATTTTTAGTACTCCCATTTTAAAAGCTTGCTTTACCCAGTTACTGGGATGGAAAATACAGTGAATATTGAAAGGGAGCCCTTCTCATTCCTGTCCCTTGTCCCTTGCAGTGGTACCTATGCAGCAGCAGAGCTGGTGATCTCGGCATTCAGGGCTCAGGCAGAGGGGAAGATGCTGGTTCCCATGGAGACAAACTGCATCTCAGCTCTCAGGATGAACGGAAGCCAGGAAGAATGGGGATAGAGGCAGAGCATCCTGCATTCTTTGTCATCCCACTGCCAGGTGTTTTTGTCCTCTTTGTGGACCATCCTCTTTGTGGACCTCTAAGGCAAAGTAAAATAAGGTGTTCGGCTGTTGCTCCCTGAGACTGTGCTGGGCTACCTGAGTGCACACTCTCTGAAGATATGGTCACTTAGACTTGTTTATGCTGTCTTACTTTTCTTACCTAGCATAAATCTCACTGAAAAAATACCCACATTTACATACTAAATCTGGGGACAAACTTCATAACAATTCATGTGTTAGTTCCCTGTGTCATCACAAGACTTCAGTGAGGGCACCACTTGAACACAAATAAAGGACTGTTTAAGATTCCCCATTTTGTTTGTCTTAATTATCCATCTTTAATTAATGAAATTCTATTAAAATGGATTGAATTATTATTGAATTATTATTTTAAATTCAGTAGTCTATGTGTCTCTCATATTTCCTCTCTTCATTTTAATTAGTATACAGCAAAGTGTGGCATATCAAATTGTAACATCTGAAATATGTACATTCAGTCTTTCAAAAGTAACTTTTTAATAACTGTAAATGTAGGAATAGAAAACTTTACTACAAGGAGTGTTAATTTTAAATGCTTTTATTTTTAATGGCTAGTCAGTTGACTCACTGTGGCCTGAGGACTTCATTTTATAGTAGGGGAAATCTAAACATTGCAGGTGTCAGACTGTATTTATAGCCTACAGAAAAGTTACTTTCCTATGCAAGTTTGACACTTAGTTAGGAAGCAGAACTAAGTTAACTTTAGCTAGGCAAGTAAAGCTGGAAGAGATGAAACAGTTTAGCTTATTGGACTGGGGCAAAATCAGATACTTTTTGCAAGGTATTGTCTGTCTAAAAAGTCTTCAGTGAAGGAGATTCTGCACCCTCAGCAGCTACCCTTGGCCAGCACTTATCATTAAGAGTTATCCATACGCTGTTTAACTTCCAGGCAGCAAACCTGCTCATGATTAAATTCCACTTTAACAGCGCCACCAGAATTTGTGGTGCCTCTCAAAAAGCAGAAATAATTATAAAAGGTAATGGGTTCTGTATACTTTTGATATATGCAACGTGATAAGCCAGAAGAGGCTTCCATAAAAAAAATGGCAAAGTTAATATAAAAAGTAAAAAAGCTTTTAAAGCCTCTAAAGGAGAAAGCTTTTCAGAGTCAGTGAGGCCAACAGAAGTGTACAGTCAGTGAGGCCAACAGGAAGTATAAAATGGAGCAGAAAAATTCTGTATGGAAACCAGCTGTCATGTTTTGAGGTAACTTTCAGAGCTAAACTAGTGAAAATGGGACATGTAATCTTCCAGGAGACATGTAATCTTCCTTAACTTAGCATTAACTTAAGTGTACAAATACAATCACTGCTTTGGAAATACTGAATCTCTGTCCTTACAGGTCACAATAACCTTATTTTTTGTTGCAAATGGCCACTAGCTCCCAAGATGTTTATTTCAACATGTAACGTCACAAGAATATATATGCATATGGGAGATACTAAAGGTCTAAAACTTCACACAAACATGACTGGATTGTTCCAGTGGGAATGATAGTGCTGACTTTAAGTTTGTTTTCAGAGTTTTCAGCCTCCCAGATGTAAACAAGAAGGGACATGCGCACACACAAGCACACACATTTCTCCTTATAGTTCCTTCTACATAATTTCCAAGGAGTACTAATGGAAACTTCATTTGAATAAAGCTAATCAAAAGAGATGTTGCCTTGAAATTTTTTTGCACATCCTAGATTATTTGCTCAGTTATAGAACAGTGCATCTACTTTTTATTTCGTTTTTTTCTGATCATATAGTAAGTAATATCAGCAGTCAAAACAAGCATTCTGGCTGTTTAGATAGGATTCAGAGGTCAATAAAAATAAAAATAGTAATAGCACTGCTTGAAAAAGACTTACAGCTAATTACACTTATACGAACAAGACTGTAGAATAAGTACCTGCTACATTAGCACTCTCATTCGACACTTATCGTGCAGGGTCCTTTTGCAGCTGAGCAAGAGTACTTCAGACTAAATTGGTTGGCATTTATTGACAAGGATCCTGCTTTAATACCAGCTCCCTCCCTATAGCTACATCTAACCCTTGCTTATCTGTTTTCCCTCCAAACATTTTATTTCCTTCTATAAGTTTACAACATATGATAAAAGCTCTTTTGGCTGGTATTATTTAGTATCATTAGCTGACCTGAACTTTGATGAGCTGGAATAAACAGGCACGACCTTCAGATACAGGTAGGAGGCAGAAATTTGTTTAAAAAATCAGCAGAACTGGGTTTTTGCTCTCAGGAAGGACCCTGGCACTTCACAAGTCACTGTCAGAAGTAAAATGAGTCGTGGAGGGATTACCATCCCTGCTCTTGTTGCTGCTGTGACACCAAAACCTAAAGACTGCAGGTCTCAGACTGAGTCTGAGACATCCCAGGTCAGCCGTTCCTGTCCCAGACTATTCCTGTCCAGGTTTGGGAGTTCATGGGTGTAAGAACGACTCTTAACAGCAGTCAGAGATGGACTGTAGGGAGAACACAGAGGCCAAATCATAAGGACATGCCAGGTATGGAGCTAGGATGAGGAGATGAGGATCCCATTTATGGATGGCAGTATATTTTGTACACTGAGAAATGAGCTTTATTCAGCATAGCTCCTTCAATCTCCACATCAAGAAGTGTCACAAAACACTACAATACTAATAAAATGCACACAAATGTTACGTATATTCTCAAATTATAAAATCAGGTTTAAAGGAATGAAATTTAAGCACGTACACACCCCCAATCATGCGTCTTTATTTTTCTCTTAGCTTCTGATTTCAAAGTTATAGGTTTTATTTCCTGCAGATTTTTTCTCTGGTCACAGAAGATAGAAACTTGTTTATGCAACTCATAAATGCAAGCTGAGACTCTTACATAATTACAGGTCTCCAAACAATATGCATACAGGAGCTGGCAAGGCTACGCTGGATAATCAGTTTTAAGACACAGCGGCCTTTGAAACAGGCAGAGAATCTCATTACCCAGCTGTATAAATCCATGGCTCAGCCACATCATGAACTGTTGTGTTCAGTTTTCATCCTCTAATCTCAAAAAACACTGAGTATAACTGAGAAAGACTGAGAGCAGGGTGACAGGGATGTTCGAGACCACAGAACTGTTTTTAAAAATATAGCACAGTTTTCATAGGAAGAGCAACTAAATCAACACAAGCTTAGCAAACCGATAAATTAGGAATGAGGAGGAGGGAGAGGTGGCACGTATTTAAGAAATGCACAGAGATTGGTCTCTGCCAAAGCAAGAACTACAGGATAACAAGAAGTAAGCAGATGGCAGACTCGGAGCAAATGAAAGGAATTGGCTCCTCACATGGATGCAGGTAAACTACAGATTTTTTTTCAGGTGCAAATCATCTGTATGAGTTCAAAGGGTAACTGAAGAAAAAAATTTCAAAAGAATAAAGCCCATCAGGGCTATTCGTTATACAGACACCATCTTTCACACAAGGAGTCCCTACAGCTGGAAAAGTATTCTAGGGAAACATCGTATTTTTGACCTCTTCTTTTTCTCTCCTCTAAAGGTCTTTTTTCTGCTTTGTGACAGGATACTAGGGAAAAACGATACATCCATTCCATGCTCTGAATCCAAAATCCTCAGTCTGTGTTTCAGAGCTACCAAGGATCATGAAAATTAGATGTAATCAAAACGCATTTCAGGATTTTTTCCTCTGGATAACAGCCACTGAAGGTACAATGTAGAATCTGATTTAGTCTCCCCCAGCTGCTTCTGTGAAATTCACAAAACTTCCTCCTTTCCCCCATTGCTAGGAAGTTCTGAGCATTGCTAGGGGACCTTTAAGTGACAGTGCATGCTCAGTGAAATGTTAAGATGCTTCACAGTATTTCACCATCAAGCCTTTGCACCCATGCTAGTGTATTTCCTCTGAGAGTGATGGAGACTTCCATGTTTACGAGGGCACTGCTAATTCCAACTCAAACCTCACATAAGCTCAGTTTAAGATGTGCCATGTGCCCTGCATTGGTCCCAGGTTAACTCACACAGCGTGAGCATAGCTAACATCCTCCCAGGTGAAGCTAGAAGGGAAGCTACCCTTTTAAAAGCTGGTCCAGACACTGAGCTTTCACTTATCTAGGGCAAATGATACTGGAGCATTTGTATGAGGGAGAAGGAAGGCTGTGAAGAATGGACCTGATATCTGGCATGGATAAAGGGAAGAACAAGGTCTGCCTCTGGAGAATTGGGCTCTGCATTCAATCTCAGAGGTGAAGTATGTGTCTGGGAAAATCAGTGGTTATTCTGAATGAAGACTGATGTTAAGACACATTCACACTGAGAGGTGTAAAATTAAGAATCAGCACAAAATTTCTCATTTCTCTCTTTAATCAAAAGACTGCTTCATAATATTAAGAAGGCAATCAACCTACAAACGATGTCTTTGAAGGAATAACCATTCATTGTTTATGCTAACAAATGCATTTTCTGTAAAGGACTGAAATAGCAACCAATTAGCACACAAATATCTCTGTTGTTATTTGCAAAAGACAGTTACAGAATTAAGGCAATATATGGTATACCTGATATAAAAATTGGCAGTTGTCTTAAAACATATTTACCTATGGCTGGGATTGAGTAGGTAGATAACCTGGTGCTTAGCAGTGATCTCTGTTCCAATACTTCATCACTTTGCAACCATTTTGCTTTCAGTCTTCAGATGCATATTGCTTCATCTAAAATTAAGTCCCCTGATTGTCTCAGTGGGTATCTCAGGCAATATTTGCAGTAATTATGTCACTTTGAAAGCAGCATAGGAAAACAATACTGTGCCATTTTATTTCTCTTTGCAGCTATCCAAACAAGATTAAAATGAATCAGAAGTGCATTGCATTCAGACCAACACCATAAATATAAAATCACTCTAGCACAGCAAGTGCCATTGAACAACTAGCAGGAGTCCTCCTGACTAAACAAATACATTTTGCACTTCTGGAGCAATCGGAAGTGCATAATATTGAGGTGTGCATAGTGCATAACTATTTTTTCGATAGCTATTTTTAATAGTTTTAATAACTTGTATTGTAGATATTACTCTATAATTACTTCAGTAGCTATTTTACAGAAGAGAACAGTGTTCCTAAAAATCATCACTTCCAGTGTCATCCTTCTAAGCTTGCATGGAAATTCATTCACGTCTTCTTTGTCTTTTAATTGACATTACTGTCTTTGGTGTCTTCTGACATGCTCCAGACAGCTGCTTGCTCAGTTTAGGGTCTGGAAATCTTAGCTAGCTCAAATTAAATACAAAGACAAGGAGATATTAAAACTTGGCCTGACTCCACACTTCCTTAAGTGTGATATAAGCATGTAAGTCTTAAAGATGTGAATAGGGGCAGTAATAATCACTGATGCCACAGAACGAGCTGAGGAACAGATTTCTTGGAGGAACATTTTTGTTGCCCTTCTTTGCACCTTCTTATTCCTAGGATACTCCCTCTAAGACTAAGGGAACTGCAGTTTGCACAGTCTGCAAAAGTGAGATGTAGGTAGATAGATAAAGATCTAAAATGCAAATACTAATAGTAGTAACTGGTGTGTGTCTCACTCAACTCATATCAAATAAGAGAAGTATCATCATCAGAGGCATGACTAGAGGCTCAGCCCAACATACTGCTAAAGCTGAATTTAGCAAAATGAGTGAGCCTCAGAATCAAGTGTCAGTGGATCATGGTTTATCCATAACAAAAATAACTGAATGAAAACAAATTCAACCAAATTCAATGGTATTTGCCTTGTGCCTCCTTCAGTACACTGAAGTAGCATTTTTACTGGAAGATAATATCCTATGATTGAGAAGTGGTCGTGAGTATGTTTCATCAATGCTTTACATGGGTTTTCTTCATCCTTTATTCTCCTCGTACCTTGTTAATCAGGTAGAAAAAGATCTACGTATCTGATTTATTTCCTGCTGTGTCTATTGTTCTGTTTTCAGTAGATTCTGTACAAGCAAATAAATATTGCAGCTAGTTGCTTATGTTGGAAGTTGGACTTCAAATGTACTAATTGAACCTCTCAGAGCCAGCCTAATATGCATAATGTGTTCACATGAAAATGTAAGTATCGCTACCATGTGGTGACTGGCACTGCTTACCATTCACTTGGTTTTCAAGCTGCAATGAAAGAATGGTTCAAAGTTAGGATGTACAACATTTATCAACATGATAAATAAAATGTAAACACCTTATCTTTCTTTCTGTGAATCATGAAAGAATTCCAAATCTCATTATAGAAGTAAACTTAAAGGCAATTTCTCATGAGACGGGTTGTTATTCACAAAGCACTTTCAAAAGTCAGCTGAGAGATGGGAACAGGAGTTTTTAATTTTGTTTCTCTGTTGCAATGGGCAGGGCACTTCTGTGCCCTCTTTTCCACATCTGTAAAATAAACAGAGCAATAACGAGTTCTTAGGTTTTATGATTCACTTACTGTTTGCATAGCACTTTAAAATATCAGGAGTAACATAAAAATAATAACTACTGGATGTATGATAGCAAATACCTTTAATTCCAGCATGTTCTTTTGTATAGGTTCTGTATTTTAATGAAATATAACTTGCAATTTTTATATAACAAGAAACAGATTACTAAGTAACATGTAAGTGAAAATTTGGCATGAAACACTCTAAACCAATAATTTCTGTCCCAGGAGAAACAAAGGTATTTAAAAGATGCTTTTACAATAAAAATAAACCATTAAAAAGTTGGCAGGGATTTTCTGGGCATAATTGCAGCTATGCTTGTTTCAAAATGCCTATTAAATCTGACTCACCAGTACTATAAAGCTAGCATGTCTCTGCCTATGGGAAAAGCCTGGGCAATAATTTCAACTACTTTAAATTGAAAATTTAGAGCTGTTATAATTAATTGTGGATTAAAAACTGCTCAATGAAAAATAAAAAAAAAAAACAACAACAAAACAAAATAAGGTTGTTTATAACATAATGGATCATTACAAAACTGCTGGAGAATCCAAAGATTTGCCAGACAGAATACATGTAGTACAAGAGAAAGAAAGATAAATAGACATATCACAGGCATAACCATGCTTTTATATCAAAACTTTCTAATTTGTTATCATATCCTTCAGCACTGAGTCTCTCCTGGGTTTTAGTGGAGCCCACCTGGGTTTTAAAACCTTCAGCTAAGCCTCTGTGAATATTACCTACCCTTGGAGCAAAGGAAATTTGGAAAGTCCCAACACCCTGGCTGCCTTCTGATTCGGTTTATGAGGAGTGATGAAGATTTGATTTGGGATGGGAATTGATGAGGACGTACACAGACCTCATAGCAGCCTTCCAGTATCTAAAGGGGGCTTATAAAGATCTTGGGAAGGGACTCTTCGTTAGGGACTGTGGTGATAGAACAAGGGGTAATGAGTTCAAACTTAAACAGGGGAAGTTTAGATTGGATATAAGGAGGAAGTTCTTTACTGTGAGGGTGGTGAGGCACTGGAATGGGTTGCCCAAGGAAGTTTTGAATGCTCCATTCGTGGCAGTGTTCAAGGCCAGGTTGGACAGAGCCTTGGGTGGGATGGTTTAGTGTGAGGAGTCCCTGCCCATGGCAGGAGGTTGGAACTAGATGATCTTGAGGTCCTTTCCAACCCTAACTATTCTATGATTCTATGATTCTACATAAAGTACGTATACACGTGTTTGATTCTCCTTTATATAATGAAGCAGTTTTTAACATCAAATGTGGGGCAGGGGGGAAGGTTGTGTCTTGGGGTTTATAAACAGGCTTAGCACATATCACAGCTTTCTCATGCACTCATGTACTTATGCAGGTACCCTCAGAAAGGATTTGATGTCTGTCCCAGATTCATAAGGATGGCAGAGTGGCAACTGGAAAGGGACATACTAGCAAATGTTCATGGAATCATAGAATAGTTTGGGTTGGAAGGGTCCTTAAAGCTTATCCAGTTCCAACCCCCTGCCATGGGTAGGGACACTTTCCACTAGACCAGGTTGCTCAAAGTCCCATCCAACCTGGCCTTGAACAATGTCAGGGATGGGGCAGCCACAGCTTCTCTGGGCAACCTGTGCCAGTTCCTCACCACCCTCATACCAAAGAATTTCTTTCTTATGTTCAACATAAGATCAGCTGAAAACCATTAGAGATGCAGCAGTAATCCTCTATCATGTTGCTGGAATTTGTGCAAGAGAATGGGAAATATTTCGAAGTATATGAATGGGATTCTAGCAGGGATTTTTACCCTTGGAAAGCCTGAATATTCAGCATTGATATTATGGAGGAACTACTGTAGGTCAGACATGGGAAAAAAGGGAATTCAGTTATACTGTCCGCATACCTGGAAATCAGACACGTTTATAGAGCTTTCTTAATATGAACCGATATATTTGGTGGAAATCTAATGACATTTGGGATTCTTGGTCAGCTTTGCAGTCATGTAATCATTCATCATAATCACATTATACTTGAAGATTTTAAAAATGTGGGAATCAGTCTGCTAGAACAAACTAGTGCCTTACATTCTACAACACACTGTCAGCAGTGACTTCCAAACAGGAGTTTTGCATGGAAACAGAAAGAACAAATAAAACCCTCCACTTTTTTTGGTTTTGTAATTTTCCCCTGTTATATAAAAAGCAGCTCCAGCATTGGTTGTGAATAGCCACCGAGGTGGAACAGCAGGGCTTATGGCTATTCTGTTCATAACACAGTTTCTGCAGTTTAAAAGAGAGCAATAGACTAAAGAGGAGAGTACAGTCAAACTGGGGCCAGCTGAAATGAATAGATGCCATCTGAATGGCAATTTAGAGACACCTTAGCATTGACTTTAAATGTGTTTCAGAAAGTGCTTTTCATAAGGAGGAGATGCAATTAAATTAAATTCCTTTCCAACAATAATTTACAGCTGCCTATTATAATCTTGTGAACAGTGTCAGTGGAGATACTGAACGTAACTCTTGCCAATTTGAACTTCTCTTAAAAATTAAAATTTCTGTATATTTGCACGGTATTATTCTGTTTCTGTCTAGCAGCACTTTCCATTCTATTCTAGAGGAACTGTGTTCTATTATTCATGGCTAATTTTAATTACTGTATCTGTAATTTCAGCCACATCCTACTTTACCACGTTGATTGTCCATTGAGATCCTGTGAACTGTAAACTGTTATTTTCATCTCTTCCTCAGCAATCATGACAGTTATTCAGTCAATCTTCCCACTGCAGAGTTTTCTATTCAGAGATAAAGTTAGTTGATTATTTATTTTTACAGTAATAGTGTCCAAAACAGCTAATGTTCGGTTGACTGCACATTTTCCTCATTAGGATGGTTATGGTTTCAAGCTGCACTGTGTAAATCTGAACGTTTGTACAGTGAGAAACTCAATCTCTATTCTCATTCCCCTGCTTGCAAAAATATGCTACTCTTGAACGCACAGTAACTCAGAGTCATGATCTTTGCATGACCATTTAAAATCTAGGAAGAGAGATCTACACATGGATGTAGGAGTTCTCAGCAAACATACTCTTAAGCAAATGGTAGAAAAGCTGTCAAGTTTGGGGATTAAAACGGCTTGTTATTGACAGTTGGGAAGGAAGACCATGCCTGGGAGAGACATAAGCTGCTGCCTGTTTATTTTGCCATTCCTACCTGCCTGAAGCATGCTGCTTGCCTCTCCTGCTCTCTGCCCGTGGCTCTTCCCTGCAGTTTCCAGCCCAGCAGGCTCAAAGGAAGCAAATGTCCACAAGCAAAAAGGATATCACAGTTGTTGCAGCACCCATTGACCAGTGTCCCACCAAGCAGGACAGCACGGACTACAGTGACTAACTCAGGAACAGACCTTTCCTGGCTGCCCATCCTGCCACAGCCTTGGCTTGGGTCTAAAGTTATTCTCTCTCTCTTTCCCACCCTGGCTCCTGTTTCAGTGCAGAATGCACACACACACTGTCAAAGCACTATTGCACCCTTTTCATTCACCCTTGGGAAACAGATTTGTCTTTCTTTTAACTTCTGCTTTTTACCTTTCTTTTTCAGAAAAGTTGTAGCTACCAAAATTACAGTATGTCCCTACCCATTCCTCCAATCACAGTGGATGCATGAAATCATTACATCCTGCTTCCCTTTCTGTCCCAGGATCTGCTCTTTACTTCTAAGCCTCCTCCGTTCCACTTTTTTTTAGGTTCAGCTTTACTTTCTGTCTTGGTCTCCTTTCCCAACTCTGGAGTTTTTCAGATATAACCTTAATTTTGGGAGCAACCTTCCATTTACTGTCCACACAATTCCATCCTTCCACATCTTTGTCCTTATAAGCTTCCCACCAGACAGCTTATTTGATCCTCAGTGCCTTTAGAATGTGGATAAGTAAGTGTGAGGACCCAGAATGGGCTTGGCGCCTTCACCTGAAGTGAAGCATACCTTTGGCACAGATTTTTATTTCTCACTTTGGGCAACTCAGGTGTATTTGCAGGACTTTCATTTATCATTTGAAAAATGGGGCTAATGCCTTCTTTTATCTTTTCTTCTTCTTCCTTGCATCTAGCCTTTATTATGGAGTCATCCCAACAATTTTAGACCTGGGGTCAAGACATCTGATGAGCTCTTATGGGGCTAATGCTACTTTGCATTTCAAGATGTCTGCATGAGTGTGGAGAGTAGTGTTTCTCCCTTCCCTTCCCTTTCCTTACAGGCAGATGCAGAATTGCTTTTGAAGAAAAGCCAAACAGTACTGCTACGTTGATGGGAGCTGGGCCACAGCCAGCAGCTGAACTACCTGCTTGGACTGACATCGCATTAAAGCAGGGGCTGGCTGTGTCTCTGCATTTCTCCTCTCCCCACCTCAGCCCACCAACAGGTCTCTGCCAGGGTGAGTCCTGCTGGGTGCTGGTATTCATCTAACACAGAAGATAGAAATTATCTGGATTTTTCTGATGAGACAAGTAATTTTAAATTCCTCTTGAACTACACTAATAAATTACTCAGTTTTGTCTGCCCAATAATCCTGTTTTTTCTTTTCCTTTTGAATGGACTTTGGTATTCTTAGGCAATACATATACCGATTCTTCACCTGTGTTCTTTTAATGACAGCAAAATATAATATGCTAAAGTAGAAATAATGTTATTTAGTTACAGAGATCTGACTGAAATCAAGGGAAGGAAATGAATGAGGTGCAGAAAGGCCAACTAAAACTTCTTTTTAAAATTACCTGCTTTGAGGTGATCCTGCTCCTGATATTAATGCTGGAGCTACAAAATCAGAGGATTTCTTTGATTTTTTTTTTTTTTTTTTAATTCCCAACAACTCAGTACTCATTAGTGTTTATTGTGAGTGAATAACTACATCCAGCATCTACTAACTGGGTTTGGGATGCTGACAAGTATTAAAGATTTGGATAGTGAAGCAGATTTCAAATGTTTACAAATGTACCATCTGTGGCTATCAAAACCCTCTGCAATGCCATATGTGAACTGATTCAGATACACTATAAACCCAAACTGGGGGAGAGGGCATAAATTGTTGGAAGTAAATATTTATCTGAAGACAAATGAATGGCAAAAATGTCACTGAATGGAAAACATTACTATTTGATTTCTTTGGGAAAATGAAGGAAGAGCCCTGCTTTTCTGGACTGGAGGATCAGCAGTATTTCCAGCTTTCTGGGTATCCACAGGAAGCCAGGCATTTTGGTTGTTAGGAAAAGTCTGAGTACATTTGTCTCAGGACTGTGATGTCAACTGTCATCATCATTTACTTGATTTTCAGATGGCCTTTTGATGTGTTGCCATGCTAGATTTCACACCTGTGAAGGTTCTTCATAAACTTTCCAAAAGCTACAGCATGAGAGAGCCAAGGAGCTTGCCTGGCTGACATGAGAGAAGAGTCCTGAGTGATTTCCTTTTCAGCTTTTTGCAAGAAATACCTGAATATAGAAATCATTGTTTTCTGTAGATGGACAGGTCTGTTCGGTGTTCAGTTGCACATACAGTTTGTTAGTAAACAGCTGATAATCACCACCCTCCTTCAACCTTTGTAAGTTTAGCATTAACGATGGTGTCAACCCTACTTGTCACCATTCCCTCCCTCCTCTCCTAAGGAGGGACTGACGTCCCACTGCTACTCCTGAACCTACAGTGGCACCCACTGGGCTGGGAGCCCTTGGCTGACTGGGCTATTTGGAGACACACAGTAGGTGTCTGCCAGGTAAAGTGTTTCCACTTCTGATTACTATATATAGTGAGTAAAAGTGTCTCAAAATGTCAGATGCCAGCACGCGCACATGTCTCCTGATACAGCCGCATACATAAGAGAGAGAAAAAGTCCTTTAGTGAAAATGTCAGCAAGTCTGATGTGGAGGAACAGGAGAGACATTTTTCTTAGTTTTTTTTCAGTAAAGATAGAAAAAAAGATACTGGGGAAGTGGAAATTAGTGGTATGGGACAATACTGATGAAAAACCCCACATTCTAAAAGGATCTATGAAGTGTTTTAGTCAGTGGGAAGTGAGGTCTAATTTGGATTTAAAAGGGAAAAAATACTTGGACAAATTATTTTAATTTTTTTTTAGAAAGCAGTCTGTCTGCTTTGCAACATCTAAATAATCTATGACATATCATCAGGCAATGGGATGTCCTCGTGTACTGGTTGAGAATTACATGGCAACCAAAACGTCAGTGGGTCACAGCATTTAAAAGGAGGAAATTAACTTATTAATACAGATAAAAACAGAAGGGAGTCTCGCATTTAGAAACAGGGTAGATAACTAAAAAGAATGGGAACCTCATTGTACAGGTGAGAACGATTCACAGCTCTTCATCAAGAACATGATGTGAGGTACTGGCTATTAAACAAGTAGACATCTTGCCCCCAAAATATGACCCTAGCATAAAATGAAGATCCATTCTTTGTCTTGGCAAGTGTGAGATACATGACTAGGAAGGCAGAGCAAGGGCTGCTAAGGGCTGCTGGGGTGATTGCCTCTCAACCACCTTGCTGCAACATCTCTGGAGATGAAAAGGAGTCCCGAGCTTTTGGGCTGATGTGAAGGGACACACAGCATCTTTCTGACAGTGGAAATAAGGGGATAATTTGGAACAATCCTGATGTGATTGCCAGGAAAGCTGGCCATACTCCTCTACAACAGAAGATTTCATTTCAAAATTTCCTTGGATCTTCCCTTTGTGGAACACTTCCTCCAGGATTTCTCAGAATAAGAAGCAGTGAACTACCAGTAAATCCTCCAGAAACTGTTCACCCCAGACCTTGGCAAAAAACCCAATCCAGATCAATAAGCTTCATATCCTTTCCAATTATAGATTACTCCTAGAAATTACTGCTCATCTCTAAATGTTTCTGATGCTTTTCCTTATTTAATAGATTGGATGTATGGACAACATATAATGTATTGCTACTGTAAGGGTCAGCCTTGTCATCAGAATATTTATTTTAAATTAAATATTAGTTCTTATGAATATATTCTAGAGACCAGTGAGAGGGCTCCTTTCCCTGCCATACCGCTTAGTCATGTCTGTGCAAAAAGCTTAGCTAAAAATTGAAGAATGCAGATGCTTTCTGAGCGAGGGGTTGACTAGCAGTGCAGGAACCTCCAGCTTTCCGGATCACCAGCATCCTCAGCTTTAGGGGAATGTCACTATAAATTCCTTAATTGTGTTGCAGAATGAGTCAGGAGATAAGAGTTTGCTATATTATCTCCTTTGGGCAAGGACCTACACTACACCCACACCCACACCTCCACTTTGCCTAAATTTGGCAGAATTTAAGCAATTCTGCCAGGTGAGGGAACAAGAAAGATTTCTCATTCACAGCAGAGCCTGACTTACAAGAGTTCTGAAAGTTGCTAGGCACCTCTGAAGTTATCCCAGTTTTGTCTCAGTGCCTGGTGCCTAAAGTGCATCCCATATGTTTCAAAAGTTACTTCGTCTGAAGTTCTATGAGATTTTTTTTCTTCTTAAGCACCAGTGAGAGCCAAAGGTTATTCAGAGAGATGATTAAGGTTTAATCCAGTATAAATTATGTAAGCATAGCTAAAAATTGCCAATGTTTTAATTTAAAAAGTTTACTGGATCAGGTTCAATGTATCTTTTGCCAGTATCTAAGCTGCTAAAGCAATTGTCTTAGATGAAAGAAACTCAGTTTGGATTTTCCCTGCAGGAGGGATTTCAATCCAAAATGTGCACACTGACCACAGTCACTTGAAGAAAAGACATATTCTGTAATATACTTTGAAGTTGAGCCACTACACAGCTAGTAAAGCAAGAGAAATGAAGTGTGATTGCAACTTTTAGTGGTGAGGTGCTCAGTGAAAAGAGTGGAGTCCAAAGATCTTTTTCCTCTGGAATTTTCTATATATGTTGCACTAGTCACTGGATTAAATGACAGTAACAAGGTACCAAACATTTTGCATCATTATCTGAAACTGCTTTTCTGAAATCCCATTGTCTTAATCAATAGTTTCTACTGCAAGGTAGTTATATAAAACAGCATGTTTTAAGAGGTGTCAATATTTACTTCAGTCATGTTAAATTATTGCTTAGAATTTTCTGCCATTGTATTTTAATGCACAGTCTCTGACCCAGCATCTCAAAGGGAACCCATAAGGATACACATAGTGCTTGATAGCTCATGGAGTCTTGATGAGGACATACTGGAAAACTCTAAAGCCTAAGCTATTCCTGGAGCCTTGAAGCCACAGAAAGGCAGCAGCCAAACTTTGCAATCCAGTGAACAAATAAAGGAATCTACTATGTAATGGTTTATTAGGAAGAAATAAACTCCAGGCTTCTATGTTGGAGGAAGGTAGAACAAATTGTCATAGAACAAATTGTCACTTTATTACTTAGACAGCCATTAAAAAAGGGAAGATGTGAAGCAAATCAAAACCATTGACTTCTGTGGCATGCATATACAGATTAAGAATTGTGTCTGGAAGCAGGCAATAAGAATATAACTGTACTTCCAGTTTGGTTATAGGTATTTACAGACACCTTTGAAGGTGACTAAATCATAAATGACTCAAGTGAAGTCCCCATCCCACTTCCTCCAGTAAATAAATTTCTGATAAATTAATTCTGCATATGTAGTTCTTTGTGAAGGCATAACCCTTAATTAAGCAGCTGCAATATCAAGACATGCTGTATTATACAAGTGGCCAGATGTGGCCTTTTAACAAGACACACCATCAGGGGTAAAAGACTAAAGAGAAGGTCAGCCATGACTATGCCAGTCCAATTAATTAGCAGGATGAGAACTGAAATCCTGCAAAATATAATTAATAGTCATGTTGTCAGCTTAGGGCTGAACACAAGTAATTGAGCAAAGCACACTCATGGTCCCTTCCTAATCTCAACAGCACGCAGTCTAAGTGCTAAAAAATCCTCTTCAATTTGTATTCAAAGATAAGATGGCTCAGACACAAAGTTACCACAAATGGGACCTAATGAAGATCATTAGAGAGTTGGGCCAGTGTCGTATGCTAAGAAACTCAACTATGAAGTGCACCAATGAAACTAGGTAAGGCACACTTGTGTAACTGCATATGCAATGAGTTTTATAGGAAAAGAAAAAAATTAAGATATAGTAAGGTAAATCAAGCCAAAAAGTTGTGAGAAGTCAGAAAGGCTTTTACAAATACTACATGGGGACATTTTCAGCATTGGAGAGGTTTACTGGAAAATAAGATAAAATTGATGGCAATCTGAATGCTGATATTTCAAGACAGCAGTTTGACAAATTATGAAGTATTAAAGGCTTGGTTAAGCCAGATATTGATAAAATGAAGTTTGGATGTCATCTGTAGAATAATTATAAAGATAAAACAATCTGAATGTGTAAGTATGAATGGATTATAAACAGCAAACAGCATAATCAGATATTGAACAGCTGGTGCTCTAAGACTGTTACAAAATTAGTAGGTTATACAAAGATGAGAGATGAAATAGGTAGATTTTAATTATCCATTTGATAGAGCATCCCAGAAGTACCTGAAAATATATTAAAAAACAATTGGGTAAAATAACTGCTAAATAATCTGAAGAATTAATAATGCTGTGATAAATGGCAACTGATCTAATTAGTAGAGGAAACACATGCTTTGCTTTGCTTAAGACCATTATCAGCAACCTGACTGCTTCTTTTGAGAAGAAAAGGTTTATGAGGAAAAGCTTGTAGTTCAGCATTACTCCAAAAAGAGAGAAACTAAAACCCATTCTGTGCCATATGTACGTAGTCTGAAAAGTTATGGTATGAATGGGGTAGTGTTCAGTACAGAAAGCAAGCAAGCTCATATCCGTATATAAAGTATAAAGATGGTTATTCAAAGTATCAGTAGACAGTACATGATTCACTGACATAGCAGCCCACACAGACTGATTATGATCCAGATTATTCATAACATGGAGAAGTGATGGCCAAGATGATCAGTAGAGGCAGAAAGTAATGAGAACACCAGCCCAGGTGATTGAAGAACTTATTGCACTGAAAGCAAGTCAAAAGTGCATGAAATTGAATGAGATGCGATTCATAAAAATGTCTCTGTGCACAGTATTTAGGTGTGCTGCACAAACAGCATGAATACTGCTGCTTAAAGGCTTGCACAGTATGGAATAAAGTTCTTGGGGGAACATGCATGTAGGCATGGTTAGAAATTTGCTCTCTGGTTGGGGTTCCTTCACTGCGGCTTTAGAGAAAAATATCTCCACAGGCTCCACACTTTGGTCTTTCTTCTCTTTCCTTTTCATATTTTTATGATGCTACCAAAACTTCGGTGCTTTCTCAATTGACACAGTTTATAGGTCCAGTGGTTCAATATATCTCAATTAAAAACTCCACCTATGTCTCTGAATTGTCTCTCCAGATAGCTAAAAGTCTGGTCAAATCAAACATAACTAAGAAAACCTTTTGAAGTTCCCCATCATTTTTATTATTTCCTTGTGAGATCCCTACAGACACCATTGCTCACCCTACTTGTTTCTCACATCTACCAGTGGGAAGTTGCCTTGGCCCTAATGTAACTATCCTGTTCAGACTGTATCCAAGGTTCTTTCTTTAGAGCTCTCAGATTCTTTCACAGCCTGCCCATGTGGTTGCAACTATTCCCCAGCATTTTGGTGTCTGTGACTGGTTAAATTCAGTACCTTTTTACAGAAGCAAAGAATCATAGAATAGTTAGGGTTGGAAAGGACCTCAAGGTCATCTAGTTCCAACCCCCCTGCCATGGGCAGGGACACCTCACATTAAACCATATCACCCAAGGCTTCGTCCAACCTGGCCTTGAACACTGCCAGGGATGGAGGATTCACAACCTCCTTAGGCAACCCATTTTATTCATTTTTTAGAGGCTTTTATGAGCCTCTTTTTTCATTTGAATTTTCCTCAGCAGCTCCTTATCCACCCAAGGAGGTCTCCTGGCCCTCCTGCTGCACTTCCTTCTAATTGGGATGCAGCACTCCTGAGCTTGTAGCAGGTGATCCTTGAATATCAACCAAGAGTCTTGGGCCCCCCTGCCCTCTAGGGGCATCCCATGATATCTAGCTACACTGACAGGAACAACCCCAGCCTGCTTACAACCACTCTTCATGGTCATCATCCTAGTCTGATGCTTTGAAGACACATTTCTTGATCATGTCACACATCAACTTGAAAGTTGACTTTCAAGAATGGCAGGGTGTGGGTCTTGCTAGGTATCTCTCTCACAGTACCCTTAAGTACTTTAGATCTACTTAGTTTTCCTCCTTCACGTCTCCCCTTTAAGTTCTAGTTTGAATTGATTATTTCAAAGAAAACAAAATCCTTGACAGCAACAAAGATTTTTGCCTATTACTCTGTCAAATACTCTCAGTTTCCCTCTATACTTCTCCCTGTGTACCTTTTGTGTAAAAATCACCCATTTTGAGTTGCAGACTCCCTTTGGAGTGTGTATGTAGCACTTCTCACGAGGAGTCCTTCCCACTGACCTCGTTTCTAAATTCCACAGGGAAAAAAAACAACTTTGTGTGAAGTGAACCAGAAGGATAGCAAATAGCTGAGTCAGTACATAAGCAAAGTGACTCAGTCTGCAATGGATCTTGTATTACTGGAGCAACCACACACATCACAATACAAAATAACACCAAATACATCAATCTGTCAATCTAGGGGTTTGTTTTTCCATCTTCACTATGGTATAAAATGTACATTTACTTGCATTTTGCCTACAACTCTTGAAGGTACACACAATATGGCAACAGTCAATGAGGCACACAGTCCTAAAACATGTTTCTTCTTTCTGTGTAAGTAATATCTTTGATGGCTGCTGTCATCTTTGCTCGTACACCATCAGATTTAACTTTTTTCTTTCACTACTTGACCACCAGGGTGCTCCCTAATTAAATTTTCCCTCCTATAGCTTTATGCTAAAGTTATGTACTAGCCACTTTCTCACCAGTGTCTGCACCACACTAGGTTTGCACTAATTCTGAGGTTTTGTATGTTTCTGCTCAGCAGGAGGAAAATATAAGTGTTTTAAAGCCAGGCTGGAATTCTTTTTCCTTTGTGTATCTAAAATTTACTGTAAGTTTTGAAAGGGATAATTGTAAAGGGGTGATTCGCACTGCTGCTACTGAGAATGTACTTTCCCTGGCAGTTAATTTTAAAAGGTTACCCTAGATCATGTGTGTTTTAAACACAGAGATACAAATAAATCATCCTTTTTTTTCTCTGCTACCTGAACAGCCAAAGCTGATTTTCTGACATGCAAACCTACAGCAGTTACCTGATCTTTTAACCTGATACACATACTTTGTCTGATGATCTCCCTGTAGGAGAACACAAACGTGCTGTAGACATCATAATGCCTCTTGATCTGCAAATTCAAGACCTGCACACTCTTGTATTCCCAAAGTCAGAAGTAATGTGCATGGGGGATCTTAGTCAAAGCTGCTTAGTTGCTGCAGGATTTAGAAAATAGACTGTGTGCACTCCTCTGGCCACTGAGCTGTAGGATTTTGGAAGCGGCTCACTCTTTCTCTGCTTATCATTTTAATCAATTAAAAGGGTTGTCCATCCTGTGCTAATCTTTCAAGCCTTACTAGATCAGAAGTCTCCAGTTGATTACCATTGCAGATTAACAGGATGTCAGAGAAATGTTAATTTGTGCTTTACAAAGTCAGTGTCAGTATTCATTGTACGTCTCTAAGGTCTGCAGAGCAATGAATATGATTAAGAAAGGAAAAAGATGAAAGCTTGAGGTATGACTGTTTCTGTCTTCTCCAAATCACAGAAAGACATAAAAGACTGCACCCACAGCTCTGCCCAAGGAACAGAGATGGGAAAGAAGTGCTTACATTTCACTTGTTCATACCCTGACAATACAAAAAAAAACCCAATCCAAAACTTATTTTCACCTCTTTTCCTATCACACACATTCTAGGAGTCAACAAAATACCACTGATACCAGGATGTGAAAGGTTAGGTTATAGGGTAAAGCAATGGGAAGTTTGAGTGGTCTTGTAGAGTACCTGATTGCCTATTTGAAGCACACCTTATCTGAATAAATTTTGGACCTGTCTTCTAGGGCAAAAAACCCAAAAAGCACTTCTACTGCTTTTCCTGACTGTGAGGCCAAACATACCTCTCCTGACTTAGTTTTGTCTGAATTTCCAAACCATGAGGATTGCGAAGGATGATTTTGGGAGTTCAGTATATACCCAGACTTGCTTCTACATGGTGCCAGAACACGGCTTAGGGAAGATGGGCAGGGAGGAGATCTTTCTGAGTCCTACAGGTCAGACATAGCTAGAAATGCAGGATTTAAAAATTAAGATCTCCTTTCTACCATGCCTACTTGGCTGCTAGGACTTTTTGTCCGAAGCTGCTACTGTTTGCTCTAATCCCATTTTTGCTATTGTGCTAAGGCCTTTAATACTTTCATTACCCAGCTGTGACCTTTTCTTTCTCATTCCCTGAAAGAGACAGACCTAAACTTAGAAGATTAACCCTATGGTGTGACAGCTGAGCTTTAAGGCTTGCTAAACTATGTCAAAGCTTCAGAACTCTTCAGTTTCTATTAAAAATAAATCTCTTACCAAGATAGCGCTCAATCCCAGTAAGAATGATTTTATTTCATTTTCCAATTATTGTACGACAGATTCTCCAACCTGAAACGCACACTCCTCCTACACACCTAACTTAACATTATCTTTTCTGCATGTTGCAAGTCAAAATGCTGAAAATTCAAAACTAAGCTAAAAAAGCATCTCCTTATTTAAATTCAATCACAAGGATCTCTTTGAAATAAGCTACTGAGAGATGCTGATCTAAGCTTTGTGTAAACCAACAAACACCTATTAATCAATGGGTCAATTGCTGAGGTGAGTAGCTCGAGAGAGGACGCTTTCGAAAAAAAACCTGCCCCAGGGAGCGCGAGCGACCAGGAGCGCGGCGAACGGAGCGGGACGAGGCAGTTTGCGCGGCAGCTCGCGCGGGCAGGCGAGCGGGCTGGTGAGCACCCGTCGTATGGGCAGGGGCCGGCCTGGGAGCTCTGCTCTGGCTGCCCCGGCGGTGGCCAGCGTAGGCACCCAGACAGAGCAGATGAGAGGGGAGGCTGCAGTGCAGAGCTCAGGGTGTAGAGAGTGCCTGCGCTGGGCTTGTGAGAGAAAGGAGCACGATGGGCAGGGCTGCGCTCGGTGCTCCCTGGTGGAGGCCCTCCTGCAGCAGGTGGCTGAGCTGCGGAATGCTATTAGCGGGCTGCAAGATGTCAGGGTAGCTGAGAGGAAGCGGGGCTGCTTGCTCCAGCCCCATACTGTGAAGGCGCCTCAAGCTTCCCCTCCAACTCATGAAGGAAAGAAGGAGGCCACCAACCCGGGAAATTGGGAATTGGTGACAAAGAAAAATAACAAAAGAAGGAGGAAAAGGACAATTAAAAGCAAGGAGCTTCCTCCTAAATCTGTTGTCCCCACGCAGAACCGCTTTGCTGTCCTGCAGGAGACTAACGAGGAAACGTACTTGCACCACAAGCGGCCGGATTATGCACGGGTAAAGATCTCTACTGGCGCTACAAAGAAAAAGCGGCGGGTCGTAGTAATAGGGGACTCTACTTTGAAAGGGGCGGAAGCACTCATCTGTCGGCCTGACCCAGTCTCAAGGGAGGTGTGTTGCCTACCAAAGGCACGGATCAAGGATGTTGCAGAGAGGCTGTATGCTCTAGTAAGTCCCGTGGACTATTACCCACTCCTAGTGATCCATGCGTGTGCTAGGGATATAGATAGTAATAGCTTGGGGAGCATAAGACTACAGAGCCCTGGGAGAGGTGGTTAGGTGCTCTGGAGCTCAGATAGTCTTTTTGTCAATTCTCCAGGACACAGGGGAGGACCTAAAAAAAGCTAGTATTAGCCAGGTTAATAAATGGTTAAAAGGGTGGTGTCATAGTCAGGGGTTTAGGTGTCTTGAACGCGGGACCAAAGTTTGTAGGCCAGGTCTACTGGGGGCTGGTGGAGGTGGTCTGATAAAGAAGGGGAAGAGCAGTTTTGGCAGGAAGCTTGCCAGACTGGTCAAGGGGGGTTTAAACTAGATGTGTTGGGGGAGGAGGGCATCATTCCATCCCAACACACCCAGTCAGTTGCCAACACCTATAATAAATGCTTAGAGCAATGTACATATATTCCAGCTGCTCTAGCCAACGAGCCAGCTGCATTTGGAGCTCGGCTCAAATGCCTCTATACAAACGCCCTTAGCATGGGGAAAAAACAAGAGGAATTAGAGATGTGTGCACGTCTATGGGGGTATGAGATAATAGGCATCACAGAAACATGGTGGGATGGCTCCTGTGACTGGAGTGTTGGAATGGAAGGTTACAGGCTCTTTAGAAAGGACAGGACCAGGAGGCTGGGAGGGGGAGTTGCCCTTTATGTTAGGGATAGGCTGGAGAGTATGGAACTCTGTCTGGGGGCAGGTGAGCAGTTTACAGAGAGTTTGTGGGTCAGGGTTAAAGGGAAAACAGCTATGGGAGGCATTACTGTGGGGATCTGTTACAGACTGCCTGATCAAGGAGAACCTGTGGATGAAGCACTCTGTAGACAGATAGGAAAAGCCTCACGCTCGCAGGCCCTTGTTCTCATGGGGAATTTCAACCACCCTGACATCCGTTGGAACGATGGCACTGCACGGCACAAGCAATCCAGGAGGTTCCTCGATTGTGCAGAAGACAAGTTCCTACTGCAAGTAATAGAGGAGCCGACAAGGAGAGGTGCCATGCTTGACCTTGTGCTCACCAACAGGAAGGGCTCGTTGAGAATGTGATGTTCCAGGGCAGTCTTGGATGCAGCGGTCACGAGATGGTCGAATTTGAGATCCCCAGGAGAGTGAGAAGAGTGTGCAGCAAGCTCACTGCCCTGGACTTCAGAAGAGCAGACTTTGGCCTCTTCAGGACCCTGCTTAGTAAGGTTCCATGGGATATAGCCCTGGAGGGCAGGGGGGCCCAAGACTCTTGGTTGATATTCAAGGATCACCTGCTACAAGCTCAGGAGTGCTGCATCCCAACTAGAAGGAAGTGCAGCAGGAGGGCCAGGAGACCTCCTTGGATGGATAAGGAGCTGCTGAGGAAAATTCAAAGGAAAAAAGAGGCTTATGAAAAGTGGAAGCAAGGACAGGCAGCTGCGGAAGAATACAGGGATGTTGTCTGGGAAGCTAGGGACCAGGTTAGGAAAGCTAAGGCCCAGTTAGAATTAAACTTGGCTAGGGGTGTTAAGGATAACAGGAAGGGATTCTATAGGTATGTAGCAAATAAAAAACAGACTAGGGACAACGTAGGCCCCTCGAGGAATCTCTCGGAAGAACTGGCTACCCTGGATTTGGAGAAGGCTGAGGTTCTGAATGACTTCTTTGCCTCGGTCTTCACTGGCAAAGGCTCTGACCACACCACGCAAGTCTTGGAAGGCAGATGCAGGGACTGTGAGAATGAAGACCTTGGGCCCACTGTAGGAGAGGATCTGGTTCAAGACCATCTTAAAAACCTGAACGAACACAAGTCAATGGGACCCAATGAAATCCATCCGCGGGTCCTAAAGGAGCTGGCAAATGAAGTCGCTAAGCCACTGTACATCGTATTTGAAAAATTGTGGCAGTCAGGTGAAGTTCCTGATGACTGGAAAAGGGGAAATATAACCCCCATTTTCAAGAGGGGGAAAATGGATGACCCAGGGAGCTACAGACCAGTCAGTCTCACCTCTGTGCCTGGCAAAATCTTGGACCAGATTCTCCTGGAAGGCATGCTAAGGCACATGAAAAACAACAAGGTGCTTGGTGACAGCCAGCATGGCTTCACTAAGGGGAATTAAGGGGCAATGGGTGTAAACTGGAACATAGGAAGTTCCACGTTAACATCAGGAAGAACTTCTTTACTGTAAGAGTGACAGAGCACTGGAACAGGTTGCCCAGGGGGGTTGTGGAGTCTCCTACACTGGAGATATTCAAGGCCCGCCTGGACAAGTTCCTGTGTGATGTACTGTAGGTTACCCTGCTCTTGCAGGGGGGTTGGACTAGATGATCTTTTTAGGTCCCTTCCAACCCTTGGGATTCTGTGATTCTGTGATTCTGTGAAATCCTGCCTGACCAATTTGGTGGCCTTCTATGATGGGGCTACAGAACTGATGGACAAGGGTAGAGCAGTTGATGTCATCTACCTGGACTTATGCAGAGCGTTCGACACTGTCCCACACAACATCCTTGTCCCTAAATTGGAGAGATATCAATTTGATGGATGGACCACTTGGTAGATAAAGAACTGACTGGATGGCTGCACACAAAGAGTTGTGGTCAATGGCTCGATGTCCTGCTGGAGACAAGTAATGAGTGGTGTCCCTCAGGGATCAGTGTTGGGACCAATCTTGTTCAACATCTTTGTTGCTGACATGGACAGTGGGATTGAATACACCCTCAGCAAGTCTGCTGATGACATCAAGCTGTGTAGTTTGGTGGATACTCTGGAGGGAAGGGATGCCATCCAGAGGGACCTTGACACACTTGTGAGGTGGGCTGATGCCAACCTTATGAAGTTTAACCATGCTAAGTGCAAGGTCCTACACCTGGGTCGGAGCAATCCCAGGCACAGCTACAGACTGGGCAAAGAAGAGATTCAGAGCGGCCCTGAGGAGAAGGACTTGGGGGTGATGGTCAATGAGAAAATGAACATGAGCCAGCTTCAGTGTGCGCTCGCAGCCCAGAAAGCCAACCGTATCCTGGGCTGCATCGAAAGGAGCATGACCAGCAGTTCGAAGGAGGTGATCCTGCCCCTCTGCTCTGCTCTTGTGAGACCTTACCTGGAGAATTGTGTGCAGTTCTGGTGTCCTCAACATAAAAAGGACATGGAACTGTTGGAACAAATCCAGAGGAGGGCCACGAGGATGATCAGGGGACTGGAGCACCTCCTGTATGAAGATAGGTTGAGGAAGTTGGGGCTGTTCAGCCTGGAGAAGAGAAGGCTGTGTGGAGACCTCATAGCAGCCTTCCAGTATCTGAAGGGGGCCTATAGGGATGCTGGGGAGGGACTCTTCATTGGGGACTGTAGTGGCAGGACAAGGGGTAACAGGTTAAAACTTAAACAGGGGAAGTTTAGATTGGATATAAGGAGGAAGTTCTTTCCTGTTATGGTGGTGAGGCACTGGAATGGGTTGCCCAGGGAGGTTGTGAGTGCTCCATCCCTGGCAGTTTTCAAGGCCAGGTTGATTGAAGCCTTGTGTGATATGGTTTATTGTGAGGTGTCCCTTCCCATGGCAGGGGGGTTTGAACTAGATGATCTTAAGGTCCTTTCCAACCCTAACTATTCTATGATTCTATGATTCTAATCAAAAACTGTTGATAATGAAATACAGTCAGGTGAAACACCTACTGTCCTTCCTTCTCATTCCTTCCCAGAGAGGCAGGTACCAACAGATTACAAGCACGGTCTTGCTCTTTACATTACGAGCATTCTTATTGTTCAAGTCCGGTCAAACTTTCTCCTTTTAAATGATGAACTGGAGCAGCTTTGGCAATGTCTTATTCCTCTGACATATCCATATATCCCTGAACAGGGGATATATTCCTGACAGGTGCCTTGCAGCAGCACACCTCTCGATGTTTTCTTAGTTAACCATTTTTCCTCTTCCTCACTTTATCTCTTTTTTCCCCACTACAGGTGTCAGGCTCCTCAGTAAGGCCCATTAAGCCAAGAGAATTGCCACCATCACCTTTCACCTAAATAAAAGTTTTCCATCTTTTGTGGTCATTGGGATTTTTTGTTACCATCCCTTGTTGACTTTCTTTTACCTCTAGCAGACGAGGGTGAGGCTCTTCACATGCATTTCAGAAGAAGTGTAGGCAATCACCTGGAAGTGAGGATGGTGTTAATTCAAGGTTAAAGATTCAGGCTGCTGCAATTCACCACAACCTTTTAAAGAGCCATTAGGAGGAACTGTACTGGGTCACAGCTCTTGTGCCAATTCCCTGCATGTGCTCTTCATACAGGACACCAGCCCTCATGGACCTTCTAGGGAACCCTTGCCTGAGACAAGGGGATGCAAATTCTAGCTCCTTCTTTTGATTGCTCTTGGGGAATTTTCCTTAGTCTGGCACCAAAAAAAGCCCCAATGTATTCCAAAGTTGACTTCTTTCAGCAGCCAAGGCTGAGTGCTTTCACAAACCAGCTGCCTCTGAGATCCAGCAGGCCTTTTTATGTTTTTCATTGATTTTTCCCTATACATTTCATTACTAAAGTCAGAACCTAAGCAGAAAAAGCACACCACCTATAATTGTATACTCAATAATATTATGCTGCTCAGCATTTACTGTGATTTGAAAAGCATAATAGAATTACAGTTAACATCTGTAATCAATCACTCAGTACAATTTTATATTGTAAAAGTCACCAAAACACACAAGCTGTAGTTATGATTATTACTTACACATAGTAGGCTTTGCTCTTCGGGTAAGTGATGGAAGCGTTTAGGCTGGGGGATAGAAGAGGGCTTAGTGGCTTAGAATAACAGACTTCAACACAGACAGGGACAGCTGTGATAATCTCATTGAGCTTCTGTGTATCACTGTCCACTGATTTCCACAACTCATGCCAACACTGGACTTCCTCCCAGTCAGCAAGGATTTGGAGGGAAAAAAGGTGGTGAGCCATGGTGGAAACAGCTGTGCTGTAGCTCCCCCGCATTGTCTGTAATTGTTTATAGCAGTACAAGGCAGGGATTTGCAAAAGCTATCAGTCTGTTCTTCTGATGTGGCACTACAGACAACCTTCACATTCACATGAGGGCTGGAGTGGTGTTAGGAAAGTGTAGCATTAGTCGCAATAAATAAAGTGAGGGGTGGCTGCGGTCACATCTCTCTGCTGCAAGAACTGGATAAGATTTTCAGCAGTAAGTACCACATCCATCATTAGGCTGCTTAGTAACAAACTGATGTTTAGCATGTTTAATGTTCTGGGAAAAGTCACCCAGAGATGTTTTGGCCGACACACGATTTCTAAAAGCTAAAGTCAGGTATGTCAGTCATGATAAACTGGCATGTTCTCCTGCACAGCACAGGCCAGAGACCTTCTCAAAGTGCAGAGCAACAGAGGGTGGACACTTACATGCCTTTGCACATCACTGAGTGATAATTGCAACTGGCCAGTAGCTTCCTGTGGAGAATCTATGAAAGACATCACATATAAGTGATTTTGATGTGATAGAGAATCCAAGACCCATGTCAGTCAGCTGCTCCAGTACTTAATTTACTTTCCCTACAAAAAGGTGCCCTGGTTTCTGATCTGAATTCTTCAAACTATGAGACTGTGTTTTGTTTTGCTTTCTTATTTCAGTTTGTTTCCTGGCTGTGACATAGGCTGTGACATAGGCTTTCCTATATAATCGCTTGATCTTTTCTCACCTCAATTCGTTGTTACAAGGAGGAGTTTACAACCTTTTCCTTCTCTAACCTCTATATTGTGTCAAGATCAAAGACTCCCTTGGGCATTGATCTTTTCTGCGTCTTGACATACTTTTTCAAGTGAAAGTGCCATTATTTTGGCTATGACTTGTATAACTGTGCTGGAGTAGACACTAAGAAAAGTTACTTTTTGTATTAAACGTGTCAGCATCTTTGCAGCCTTCATGTTATTTATGTTGCAAATTAAGAAAGAGTAGGTAATTGCACCAAGTCTTGATTACTGCAATAACTTTTCTTCTCCCAGCACACACAACAGCACTCACCCAGCTGTCCAAAGAGGCTTCACATTGTGAAGCATTAATGTTTTACCGTCTTCCTCCACATCACATCTGAGCAGAGCTGCTTGGATTTGGGTCTTGCCAAAGAAAATTCTTTCCAAGAGGGGTAATGGAGCATCAAAAAGCACTGCAGCCTCCCCATTAGCCTCTTCTGGGTGCTGGGCTTCTGCTTGCTGCCATGACCAAATGACTAGAAAGCCCAATATTTGACCCTATAACATAGTGGGATGCTACCTCAAATAGTGATCCCATATTTGAGGCAGTCAGGTTCATAAACAGAGAGACAGAGAACCTCTGTAATTCTCTGGATGTTTGGTGATTGTCTGGGATCTTTGCTATCACTTAGCTTCTGAATGCCCTACTAGATCTCTTGTTTTATTGTTTTATTACAGAGACAGAATTAAAAGACAAAAACAAAGAATTTAGAACATACAACAGCACAGTTATTAATGATCCTGCTAAAGTACTACAGAGATTTTAGTAGGACTTCATGGAGGTGTTGTCACACATATGAGACTATAAGGACCTAAGTGGTATTTTGAGTCTTTTTAGACCATCTTACAGAACTGGAAAAACAGATCAGCGTTAGGGGATACAAGCCATTATGTATTTCACCCTACAGCAACTACAGGTCTTATTTCCTTACCTAGAGTAATGCAGGAGACACTGTCCTGATGGCTTACCTCTAGATGGCACTGCCTGGCAGCCTGGCTTCAGCTCACCTCCCAACCTTTACCTCAGTTTCATAGCCATGGTTTCTACTTCACTCAATATTGAGCAGAGAATAGGACAACTAGATGAGGGAAATAAATTTCTCCTACTCTTGATTAAAGTGGCAAATATTCCCTTGTCTTATACTTGCAAGTAAAGGAACAAACAAGTCTTCAACCAAAGTGATACAAAGCAGGAATTCCTATATACGTGCATTTAGAGAGTGTCTTTTTGTGTGTGCGCATGCAGCAGGTATTCTGGGTTCTCTACTGTTAAAACCAATATTCTAGTGGCATCAAGATGGGAAGTTGTATTGTTATGAATTTGTGATCTATTTGATTCCCCTGCAGTCTTAGGGAACAATGGTTGATGCAACTCATTTTTCCAAATTAACTGTCCCTTTATAACTCATCATGGTACAGCTTGCAATTTGTTTTTGTGTGCTTTAAATTGGTTATCAACATTTTAGAGAATTTTGTACTGCAAATCCAAAACTCCTTGTGAAACCTGTGTTAATAAAGTGATATCTGAATATTTAAGATCTTTGATTTAAACTGGATGCATTCCTCATCATCAAAGTAGATGATAGAGCTTCAAGCCCATATGAGTAGTTGGCTTGAGTTTTTCAGTTTAACAATCATCCTAAGTAATTTTTAATTTTTTGTAATTATTTCAGTTGTAACTTATTTACTTGGGCATTTGCAGAAAAAATATAAGCAGGAGAGGAAAATACAGTTTTTTAAGAGCTAACACTTTATATTGCCCAACTACCTGTAATATTTGCTACAATCCTTTCCTAGTCTATTCCTAGGTTTCCTATCTAGCCCACAGAACACACTGTAAGAGTACATGTAGGTACATGCAACTACAGCTTCCTGTAGAGAAACATCCTTTGCATGTGGTAGAAGATGGTCAGCCTTTCAGTTAGACATGGTAATAGAAGGACCACCATGTTCATGCTTTTAAAATAATGCTAAAAAAGAGCTGTGATTTTTCCCCGCCAATGTGTCGACCTATAAGTGGGCTGGTTTACAGGTAATGCTGACTCAACTCTCTCTGCCAGTGATTCACCTTTGTCTATACCTCAGCCTGACATAGCCCACTCCAAAATACTGGCCCCATGGCAATAATCCAGTTATAGGAATGATCTTTTGGGGTTTCAAAGGACTTCTGCTGTCACTTTGATTTTACCAAAAGTGTAATAGATGGTTTGCAAACATCTAGCCTTTTCCAGCTTTTCTCACACAAGCGTATTTTTATCACTCTGACTTGCATGCAGGCAGCAGGACACCTAGGACACCTCCTGATGACAGTCAATGAGACCCCATGCATAAATACCAGTCAAGTTAATTATTAAGGAATTAATAAAAATAGATTGTCAAAAGTGTCCCATTACCAAATTTTGAAAATCCAGATCTGCATTTAAATCATTTGTGCAGCACCTTCTGGCTTTAATTTAGTTCATACAGCTAGACATGGCACTGAGCTTTGAACCGTGATATGAAAGAGCTAGAAAAGGGTCTATATGGTAATGCTAAATGAGCAACTTGTTTTTTCACATCTTCCAAAATACAGCTCTATTCCTTGTCCATCAACCCACTGGAAACCTTTCATACTCGGAGATATTTTTCAACCTTTAGTAGAGGAGTTGGGTGTGATACCAAATATAGACTTCTAACACTTGTTATGGGCTGTAGTTCTTAATCTTCTTTGGCAGTGAACTGCAAGTCAAAAGATTATAAGGCTTAGTAAATAAAGCAGCAGCCTTTCACCTGCCAGACTGATTGCTGTCTTAGTTTAACCTTGGTTTATGTGATGACTTCGATTTTAGTGTTTCTAAGCAGATATGAATTTGTGCAACCTGTTGTACTAAGTCTTGGATGAAAGGAGACACTTTGTTTTGGAGCCTGAAAATTTGTGTCAAGATTTAAAGCAAAGCACATTTTAAAGAATAGATTTATATAGGTAGAATAGTATTCAAATAGGCACATAAACATACTTCAGATAGTCACTCCTCCAAATGAAACTGTGTTATGTGCATATCCAAGATTAATTTTAAGCATTAAATCCAAGAAATGTGTTGAAGGTCTGAATATCAGTTTCTCAGAAACTCCTTGCCCAATGTTGCACCAAGGTACTCGAGTAAGTCTCTGTCATATATCAAGGATGGCCTTCACTATTCAGAATTGCAGGTGCTGTCATCCTAGTCTTAGGATCACGTATCTTCTCTGTTACAGGGACGTAAGAATCTATGAGTTCATGTATCTTAATATTAACCTTTTAAACTGCATCTGGATTGAATGATAGGGCTTTGGGGTCATGATGTTTGCCCATGGGACCATATGCTGAATTCCTCTTTGACAATGTGCCCTGGAAGGGAGGAAACTGATGACAGCTACCACCCAGGTTTCTAGCACCATACGACCACCACTGTATAGAGCGTATTCACCTTTCTTTGTTCAATTTTCATCGAAATGTGTTAAAAGAAGTGAATTAACTAGTCTTTGCTGTGAGGGTGGTGAAACACTGGGACATGTTGCCCAGAGAAGTTGTGGATGCCCCATCCCTGGCAGTGTTCAGGTTGGAAGGGGTTTTGAGTAACCTGGTCTAGTGGAAGGTGTCCCTGCCAGTGGCAGGGTGGGTGGAACTGTATGATCTTTACAGTCCCTTCCACCCAACCCATTCTATAATTCTATGATTATGAGATTTCCAATTAAAAACATCAAAAAGATGCTGGTAATTGACATTCTGGTGTCTGGTAATGGGTGTAGCATGTTATTGCAACTCTTCAGGTACTGGTTTTTACTTGGCTTGGACAATACTCACCTCCACAGCAATACCTGAGAACAGTAGTAGCATTGTGGCCTGTAGGGCAAGGAACTGCTTTTCTGCGAAAAAGACGGACGGAGCTCCAGTTGTCACAGCTATGGACTTAACAAGCTCATGGGAGAAACTGGTGTCAGGTGAGATCACTTGGCAGAGACAGTGAAGCCTCACAACTATGACACTGATACCCACCCTGCCTGATGTTACTGGAGATGGTGAGATGGTCTTTACTCACAGAAATAGCTAGCTTATTTTGCCTTCAGCACACTGATTTCAACTGATGCTGTTGCATCCCTGAAGGAGAATTAACCTGGATATGATTTTGGTCAGTCTCTCCTATTTTACTTTCAGAATTAAATTTACTTGCTGAGTAAGACAGATTGTGAAGTTGTTTGGTCGTGTTCAAAGCCAGAGAGTGTTTGTGTGAATCTGGGGAGCCTTTGACAACATAATTTTGTAAGTTATTTTGGTGGCCTGAGAGAACAATGTGTAAATTATCGTAAAGGCATATTTCACTAGTTTGAATATTTGTAGTTTGTGTTTAATAACACCTTATTACTCACAGGCCTACTGGTTGAGGGCAAAAAATTGACTAAATATTTGTTAATTCCTGTTCCACAGGCATCCCCGGACCTGCGGATGCAATCTGAAGTGTACCCAGAAGTCAAATGCAATCGGTGAATAACTGAGTGCTCAGATATGCTAGAGCTTGGTGAAATGAGGTGGTTCCATCCCTACCAGATACTCAGTGCTCAGTTCCTGCTGCTGAGAGCCCACCTGCAGAGCCTGCCACTGGCTGCTACACTTGCTTCCCCACTGATGCTGCAAAGCGTCTAATCCAAGTGTGTCTGAGGACTCAGCAAACAAATTGACCTTTGTTCTGGAGCTTTAAATAGAGCTGGAACACTTCCATTTAGAGGAGGAAGGAAATAGAGAAGAAAATAGAATTCAATTGATTTTTAAAGAAATAATAATGATAATGCAGTAGAAAGCAATGTCCTAAGAAATGTTGAAATGCACTCATCAAATGGAACTTATGAATAACCTTGTGGCTAGTTATCCATCAGACTTGCAGCAAACACAGAATAAAACATCTGCCAGAATTATACCCTAATGGCTGATATTTATTACCTCATTTCTTTCTGGCATCTGTGGAATGCTTATGGAGATATTAGCTTTTTAATAGAATTGATGACAGTGATCACAATAAAAAAAGACAGGCAGAGAACCAGAGGCAGAGAAAAATATTCTATCATTTCGGGCCATGTTTTGAACACAAAGGTGCAGGAATGACCTCATGGTTTCTCTTAGGACTGATACTGTGCTAATGCCAAAGCCAGGCACAGGAGGTGTTTCAGAAAGTGCTGGCTAGCCCAGGCCAAAGTCATACTGAGGACCAGGGCAGGCATTAATAGCCTCAGAGCACTCCCATTGCTGCTTAATTCACTAATATAAATACAGCCTTTGTGCCTCTTCCCTTCTCTTGTCAAAAGAGCATAAGGGAAAGACCTGTTGCTGGGTTTACCATAATACAATTAAAGAAAGCTCTTCTCAGATGCAGTAGAACAGAAAAAGCTTCCTTATGAACTTCTACTTGCCTGATGTTGTACTATCTTCATTTCCAGCCTTCTTCTAATATTAGGAAATTTGTGGGCAGTGTGAGGAAGCAGTTTCTGCAAGGAACACAGCCACAGAGGCAGCCCCACTTCAGCTTCTCTTAGTTTCATTTTGTTCTTCTGTGAGCGGTGATAATTTGCTTAAACTTTCCATGAGACCTTTGATGAGATAAATGGTCTTGCATCCTCTACAGCTTAGTCTTCAAAGACCGCTTCCATACCTCCATGACCTTCTCCTCCCCATATTAATTTCCCCGTTTGGCACAGAAAAACTTACTAATTTACTTACAGACAAAAAGGCTGCACAGAACACACCAGTGCACGACATGCCACTGAAAAAAAGTTCTATCACAAAAAAATTCCTGGGACCAGCTTCACCTTAGGGCACTCAGGAAATAGTCACAAATAATGACAACATTTCTTTTGTTGCAAACTGCTCAATAATTTCATTTAGAATCTAGGTCTTTATATTAAAAACTTTTCATCTTGGTTCGCAGAAATGAGAGCTCAACAAAAATGCTGCTCCTATTTTTGAAACTAAAGCTTTTAACACCAACACTAAACCAGTTTGTTCCTTTTCTTTCATGAATTGTTTGATCATTCTCTGTTTATCTTTAAAATCCTGGACATGCTGATTTGAGACTTGTAAGAGCTCTGGCAAATCAACTTCTTATAAATGATCAGAAGTATGCAAAGTTCATTAGGAGTGCTCTGAACAGTTTTGTGGCAAATCTTTGGTGTTTATAATACACAGTGCAAGCTGCATGTGCACCTGGGAGACTGCATCTTTCATGCCTCTTTTGAGTGATCCGGGGAATACTCATGCCTTGAGGGTGTGTTGGAGAGTCGGGGTTCAAACCATTTCCCCTCACAGAAACTGCATCTGTCTGCCATCAAGTCTTTGGGTCCATTCGATGCCCAGTAAAGGCAGTATGATGGCCAACCCCAGGCCCTAATGTGCTATCAGTGAATATTTTCAGGTATTAACTTGTAAGACCTATGAGATTAGAAGGATAGTTCTCATATTTTCTCTAAGGAAGATATAAGGGGATGGTGTTAGCAATATCCGGGGTTTCATCGGAAACTACCTTGTGAAGAAGCATTACCCTGTTGAAAGTGGTACAGATCAATGTAGTTTTTTGCATCCATTAAAAAATTACTTGCCTATAGGCCCAACATAAGTGTTGTATGTACCATAAATATTTCAGGTTTGAATTACCTTTTGTACAACTTGATTATAGGCATATATGTAATGTCTATAAATACATGCCAAATAAATTCAATAAATGTGTAAGCGTACGGATAGCTACTTTAGAAATTTCTATTCATCTCTCATGAAAGAGAGATTTCTTTTTTGTTAAATATCTAAAATACTTTTCAATGCTTTCATAGCAAGAAGCAGAGAATCAGTAATTTGGTGGTGACAATTTTGAAACACTATTTGTTCATGGCTATTTATACACTTCTGGTTGCTTAGCTCTCTATAGCTCTGTTTAGAAAGTCACACCACTCTATTACATTGTGGTCTTTCAGACGGCAAAAGCCAAATTTTAGTTCACATCATAAAAATATTGCTAGCTAGGATTGCTTAACTTGTTGCATAACCCTGTAAGCTACAGCCAAGATATCAACTGTGCTGGCTCCCGTACAGTGGAGCTTTGTCTGCTTCAGTCCTAATCCGGAAACACACTCTACATTGAGGATTTTCAATGCCAGGTCACTGAGGGATCTCTTGCTTTTCCCTACCTTGGAAAGTCTTCAGCTTAATGAGCAACACCCTGATCTTCTCATGACTGTTCCCAACAGAAGATGTGCAGACACTGAAATGCTCTTCCAGAAAAGAGCAAACTTCACAGCACTTTCCTTTTAAACTGACTTGTCTGTCCCAGATAGCTATAGATGAATATGAATGTAGATGAAATCTCCTGGTAAATCAAGTTTGTGAGGAAAAGTGAAGAGGACTCAGTTCTTCAAATAATGGCTGGAGAAAGAGATCCTTATCCCACCTGCAAGTGTCTCAGATGTCCCAGCACTGATACTCTGCACAGCAGAAGTGTGAAAGGTTTGATTCCCTCGCATCATTTGTCATCTTGTGGTACGCACCCTGGTCATGAGACATGACTCTCTGGAAGTCAGCGGGTGCCTCTCTTACAGGTTCCATATGCAACTGCTCTATATAGCACAGATAACTAAACATTTCGAAGAATAGGGCCCACCAAACCAGTAACCCAGTATCAAGGGAGGTGTTGCACCTAGCAGGGAAATAGATGGCTCTTGGACATTGCTTCATCTGGAGGGAAGCATGAACATAGGACAGTCACTGAAACCAGGTTAGAGCTCCATGTTTTTGTTATTAAATGCTTCAGAAATACCAAAGCTATATACATATGTAGATGTTCCACTGTTGTAATGTTGAAATAAATACACTACTTTACAAAACAAAAGAAAATATTGTTAATATTTGAAAAGAAGCAGAAGGTAACATTGTTCTTTGTAAAAGCTTTTGATGTGTCTGTGATGCGTACATTTGCAAAGCCAGTGTATTTATAGAAGCCTAATGCAAAATAGAAAGTTAAGTCCAGGTCTAATTCCTTGATCTGAACTTTGAAACTGAGGTCAGAAAATTGCAGTGTCAGTCACAGGGAATGCCTGAGAGCATGGCCAACAATGGTAGTCACACAGCTGCCATGTTCTGCGGTGGTTGTCCTCAGCCCTCCAGATCTCACAGACTGCTGCTCAATCTCATCGCCAAACTTTCAATTGAAAATGTCACAAGCTGCCTTGGCATTGTGGGACAGTTACAAGCACTTAGGAGATCACCTGCAAACAATAACCGTTTGTGCACCAGTCTCTGGGAATCGCTGTGCGCTGCATGGGGCTTTCCTTGGCCAATAGCCGTTGTCAGTGATGTATCCCTCTCCCTGCAAAAAGCAAACGGCTGCAAGAGAAACTTGGTGAAAGAGGGTGAAAAAACAGATGGAAAGGGCAAAAACCTGTGGTCTGGCTGAAGTAAACTTTTCACCTAACTCCAGTGTGAGTGAGGAGAATCAAAATAAATCATTGCAGTAACTTCCATGTTGCAGTCTGTGTCTGGAACTTCCAGACCCATCAGGAGTTTTAATCATCACACAGAATGCTGACATTTATAGATTTGAAAAAATTGTCCATGGCTGAGTAAAGAAGTAAACTGATTATGAGCCAGATTGAGTTTGGGCTGAGAATGCTTATGAATATATAAAGTGAGTATTCAGAAGGCCTGATAGAATTCTTTTTCCTTTAACAAATCACTGGTCTTCAGCAGAAGGAGCTTTAGAAATAAGTCTTGGTAAGTCTTCAACTGCATCATTTTAAAAATATAAGGTTTAGTAGCAGATGTTCCTCAATCTTGGTGTTTAATGAGAAGCAGGAGTCTCAAGCAGTAAATATTTGCATGAAGAGATTACAGCAGCAGCTGTTTAAATACAGCAGATTGAATATAGTCAAAATAGTGATGCGTTATTAGTCAAATACTGTTATGTTTCTAGAAGGAATAGTCTGCACAAGTTTGTGCTACTTCTTATGTGTAAAAACATCCCTAAATATTTTTTCACTGGACACCTGGAATAACAACATTGAAGTCGCTTGACAGCCAGGCAGTGTTAGGCCTATAGAGTAGCTTCTGCTTCCAGAAATGTTGCATGGGTTTCAGTGGGAGTTATCATTTTTCATTATAGAAAACCTTGTCAGAACCTTTTCTGAGATTGTCCTCCACAGTTTGATTCTCTGCACACCTTGCAACACCTGAAGTTGCTTCATGAGTGTCTATCTTGGTCCTAAGTACTGGTTATTTACTGAATAAAAGAAGACAAGTAATATTTCTTTAGTTACCTTCTTCATTTACAGAAGGCTGCAGAGTAGCGGCTTCCTGAGCAAAACATGGCACCTGAATCTTTATATTGTGAAGATTTAATGGACTTTTTTTCCTATTTTCATCTAATCTGCTTTTACACTTATTTATATTTTGGTATCTAAAACGTTTTTGGCAATGAGTCTATTTGACGTGTAGTTTCACAAAGCTTAACTTGCTTTGATCTGAACTTTTTGTAGAATAACATCTGGTATGCTGTGGTTTGAGTTCATCTTCCTTGAAAGCCATGCTGTTCCTCTGATTATTCCCCTTGCTCTTGTTTGTGTATTTTCTGTATCTTACAGTTGAGGCAGCCAAAACCCAGATGCAGGAATTTGATTGAGTTTACGTGTTATTATAATGACATTTAAAGGCTGCATTTCTTCTCCTTGCCTGATAGTACTTAATCATCTGTTTTCATTTTGAATTATAGTGAGTATTGAGATGATATTTTCATAAAATAAGCCACAATAAATCTAAGATCCACCTTTTGACTAAGTAATAGTTAATGTCAGGATTATTATTCTCAAGAGCAGTTATTTGCAGTTGTCAGCAGTTGTTCAGCTCAAAATAATTCTGCAGCCCTTTGTGATCATTTTTAACTACCCTAAATAATTTTGTAAAGTCAGAAAATTTACATGTTCTTATGCTTTACAATCACGTTATGTAACATCATTTCTGTCTCAGGTATGAATATACCTAGCAGTACATGTCCCATCACAGCCCTTTCAAGCTTGATAATTTCTGTCTGTCCCCTTTACTATCTTATAGCTTGCTAATACTCTTGCAGAGGGCCTTCCCTTTTGTCCTGTAGCTGCTTACTTTCTCTAAGAGCTTTTTGAAAAGGCATATTATCAAAAACCTTTCTGATATCTGAGCCCAGTAAATAGACTAACTCAGTGATAAGCCAATGTTTAATGAGTCCTCCATGTGCTGAAACAGGTTTGAGACTCATTATTCCTTCCTGCAAAACCTATGTTAATTGTCCCCTATTAAGTCATATTAATTCATGTATGCTGCTAGTTATTTATTATAGTTTCTACTAATCTGCCCAGTACAAAACTATGACTTCCTAGCCTGTAATTTCTCAGATTCCCCAGAAGTCCTTATTAAAAACTAGCATTGTATCATGCTGTCTTCCTTTTGCACTGAGGCCAATTTAAGTGATAGGTTATACACTGCAGCTGAGAACATGACTGTTTCAAATCTAATTATCTAAGACACACTGGGCAAGTGCTATCAACACTGACAATGATCTATCGATTATTTTTTTAAATTGTCCTAAAATGCCTTTTGCTGACAGTTCTGAGATGGTTTCCTCATTCTGTTTCCTGCAAAGGTGGGCTGAAGGGGATAAGACCAGACTCAGACTTTGCCATACTGGCTGCTGATGTAAATATTGCATGTAGCTTTTCTGCTGCCTCTTTACCTTCCTTGAGCAATTCCTTTGCAACTCAACTATGTTTCCATCCTACAAGGTTTCTAACAGATGAGCCATTTCTGATAAGGCTGGAAAAGATTTGCTACTAACATTCGTGTCTTAAACTAGCTGTTCCTTGAACTCATTCTGAACTGTCTTGCAATACTTTTACATTCAGCATGCCAGAGTACATTATTTTTCTGATTTTTGGTTTGGAGATTGCTTCCACATTTTGAGGGGCACCTCCTTACTCCCAGAAATGCCTTTGCTCTGCTGCATGACTGCATAGTCTTTCTTGACCTTTTAAATTTCTTGTGAATAGGAATATATTTGTTGTGAGCTTCTAGTCTAGTGCTTTTATGCAACCTCCCTGCTACCTAAAAATATTCTATTTTCTTGTCAGGACTTTTCCATTTCCTTTGAAGAAATTATATAATTTTTATACAGTTCCTGATTTTGAGGCCAAGAGATACCAGAGTGTAGGGCTAGGAGTTTTGATCACGTCCTTTGGGGGCCTTTTCACAGTTCTACATGGCTGCTGGATATACGTATATTGCAGTCAGCAATAGTTGTTTAATAGTGCTTCAGACTAGGACCTGTGAGCTGATCCTATGGGGACTACATGAAATCATGCTTCTCTGTTTGTGAGTTTTCTAACCAGCTGTTCCAAGAGACAGAATCTTTAAAACATCTATGATGTCCAAAAATATAATATCCCATCAGGCATGAAGGTGCAGAAGGAAGCCAGGAGGAATGAGGCCTGTCTTTTATTAATATGTTTTCTGCCTTTGTGGATTCTGTAATGGCTCCCTTAACAATCACAGTCCAAGTGGTCTCTGCCCTGGGTGATGATAGGAAGGCTTACTAATGTGTTTGAAGTTGCAGCTGCTGGGGATCCTGTGCAATCACCAGGGATGCATTGGTAAAGAATGTTGTGCACTGATCAAATTCATTCATTTCCTTCCAGACTTTTCTGAATTTATAACACTCCTCCCTGGTGGAGTGAATAATTCTTAAATTATTATTCTCTTATATAATTTATATACTATTATTTCAATAATCCAAGATTATCTTCCTTCTATCAGGTCTCTGAAGTGCCTACATAGCAACACCTATCCTTGATATCTCTTTGTATTGGTATATATACCCCCTTGGTAATAGACTTGTTTATGTGCATAGACAAGGTTGCATCTGTTCAGTAAGCACAGTGCTGTTGGAGCTAGGGTACTCGAGTAGCAGGTCCTTAATCTTTTCTCCAAGAGAATAGTTACATATCAGTGGTATTTCCCACTGCAAATACAGGAATGCCTGCTCATGCCTACAGATAATGTCTTTCCTTTTAACGAAAAGAAAAAGCAAACCCTTGTGTGCTCAGCATATACTTAGTTCTGAATGCTTACCATCCTTCTGTGAGACAAAATATGTTCCTCAGCTTCTAATCTGTATTATCCTTCACATCTGTACCACTTTGTCTTTAAAAACCATGCTTGAGATGAATTTGTAGTAAAGGTCTTCAAGAGAAACAAATTTAGTCAAAACATTCATAGAAGAAAATGGCAGGATGTTGTCCCAGTAAAAAAAAAAAAACAAAACAAAAAAAAACTTAAAAAAAAAAAAAATCCTCACAGTAGAGAAAACAAAAGAGAGTGTTTGAATTCAAGGGAGAAAGATTTATTGATAGGCTAGATGTAGAATTATAAGCATAATTGATGTTAAAATTATATTGATAGGTGTGAGGTGGAGAGACAATCAAGGGTGATAGGGGAAAAGAAAGTGAGAGTAGTTATTACAGGTGGAGAAATGTCATCCTAGCATGCTGAAGGATGAGGAGCTGCAGGCAGGACTCAGAGGCAGCACGAGAGATAACATCAGTGCTACTGCAAGCAGAGACTTCAAGAGCTTTGTTTTCAGAAGGCAAGACTTAGATAGCAAGGAAGTAATGAAGGTAAATATTTACTGCTCTCTTCAATAGTTTAATTTGTTTGATCCACTAGAAAGCATGGCATGGGGCAAACAACATTAGAAGGTACTCTACTTCTACCCCATTAAAACAAGTAGTGGTCAAAGCACAGAGGAAAACAAAGTTTATTTCATTTCTTGGATTTTTACTGAAGAGCCTGACAGAGATCTTCATGAGAAAGCCTGGCTATTTGGTGGAGGATATAAAGCTCTGTTATGCAGTCCACAAATGAAGGCAGGGCAGTTATTTCCTCAGTGGTAATTATATTTCAGACTGTCATTTTTGTTTAATCTGTGCATGATTAGATCTGTGAATGCTGTACCTGTAGAAAAAGCCTAAAGATATGACAGTATCTTTTTGCGTATTACTGACAGTGTACTTTTCAGTGGATAAAACAAAGTTAATGCTGTAAAGTGTCTTAAATAATGTGTGCTTATTTTTAGCTATATCTTTAACTAAAGAAAAGTTAGTTTTCAAGGCGGAAAATATTTATTTTAAAAACATCCATTTATGAATGTCAGCAGGCTGTTTCTGAAGACTCGATAAAAATGGTGCAACCTACAGATCTCACTCAGACAACCTTCCAGAGTGCATCTGCCAGGAGAACCTCAGTGCCAATGTGCAAAAGCGAAACTGATCCTGACAGAAAGGCACCTTTCCAGGAAAAGAACTGTCATTAAACAAATCTAGACCAAAAAGAAGTTCTACTGAATATCAACGCCTAGCTGGTGGCCTACGAAAGCTGAAGTTAGAAAAACAATTGACTCGCCTCATATTCCCAGAAAAAAAATAAATTAGCTAGCCTGCAAGCACAAAGAAAAGAAAACACAACAAAATCCTTTTATCTTGCTCATTTCCATGGAGAGCTGTCTGGTTAAGGGTGACAAATAGGCAGTAAAGTTTGGTTAACATTATTGTTGGGAATTAGAAATACGAAGATGACTGCTGACACCGTCATTTTCTCGTATAATGTAGAAATGGAGGCTGGTAGGAAGAATGTTCTTGTCTAAAAAACCCCAACTCATTTAATGCTTGCTATAGTTATAGCCTGTTTGATCTTAAGTCAGAGGGAGCATGTTACATTCCTTTACGCAGTTTCTGCTACCATGCAGCCAGTTTCAGAAGAAAAGCTGATATTGTAGGTTTTTAGTTAGCAAAAGCAATGGTAGTTTGACATGACAAAAGTCTAGTTGTTATTTTCTGCTGTACCTATAGCTACTACTTATTGTATTTGAATGTGCTGGTTCTCTTTATCTGAAAACAGCACAGAATATTTCATTTCAGTTCCTTCAGTCTGAAATCTCTCTGATGGAAAAGATTTATTTCTGGATCAGTATTTAGTTTTGTCTCTTTATACAACCATAAAGTGTATGCAAATAGAAAAACTTTGAATGTTGGATCAAATATTCTGGATAGAAGAAGTAAATATCACCAACATTTTGTTTTCACTTTCAAACTCAGAATGAAATATTATCCTGTTAAAATAAGTACTTTTGTCTGAGAACCAGGCTCATCTGAGGTATGTCCTCAGTGAACACTAGATGACATACATCGTCAGTGACAGTAAATGAGATACATCAGGGAATTTTTTTGTCCAGCCAGCAAAATATAAGGTCTCTGTTTGGTGAATAATATAATCACCGTTGTGTGAGGAGAAGAGCCATACACTCCCTGTGCTCAAGGACTGCAGGGAAGTCTTGGGGGGATCAACACCTTTCTCTACTGCAGCTACCCAGTTGGGTGCCCTTTAGCAGATTTCTTACCTTCTTTTGTCTCTGGCTTCCCCAGCTACAAAATAAAGATAACAAACTTTCCATATTTATAGAAATGTTTTGAAGTTTAGAACAGTAAAAATTTGAGCTATCATGATACCTTCACAATAGACCATGTAAGGGCATAAGATAGATGCTACAGCAACAGAATCCTTTCAGCCCTGTGAGTTAACATCATTGTGCTAACAATAAAACAGCTGACCTTCTCATCAGCAGGAGAGACAGTGCTATCAAGAAATCTGTTATTTCTCTGCTGTAGCTAGGATATAAAGCTCTCAAATCAGGCTATGCTCAGGCTGGGTTTGAAAGTGAAACACCAGATAACAGCATCTAAGATGAAACACTTGAGATTCCCTCTTAAGCATCAGGAAACACTTTTTATTGCATGTGACTGAGCACTGGCCCAGGTTGCCCAGGGAGGCTGTGTAGTCTCCATCCTCAGAGATATTAAGAAGCAAACAGTTTTAGGTGACCCTGCATTAGCAGGGAGATTGGACAGACAACCTCCAGAGTCATCTGGAGGTCTTGTCTACCTCAACCATCCTATGATTCTTTGAGATTTCTGTAACAGATGTCAGATCTAGAAAAGATAGCTGCAGATTCCCAGAAGTGTACAGGTTATACGTTTATAGCTGATGGAAAAGTCTGTTTGCAGATTTTCTTCAGGCAAAAATGTGGTGTGGTATTGGCTGGAGAATCCTAGGAGTTCTGATATCAGAAGGCGGACTTTAGGAAGTTGTTCTACATTTACCAAGAAACAGAGACATGAATTTAACTGGAATATACAGATTTAGGAGATTTTATGACTCTTCTTGCAGTCATTGTACTCTAAAAGCAGATGAACATTGCATACCCTTAGGGACTGAACTACTGGTCTCATTATCATTGCAAAGCTAATCACCATTCCCCTCTATCTGTACAGAATTCTTTTCAAGGAAAAAAAAATATAATCTTTTCTGTAATCTGAATGGTTTAGAATACTCAGAAAAGTCTTTGCTCAGATTTCATTTTGCCTGAAAATTTTCCATTATCATTGCAAGTATTGTAATGCAATGTTTTGTAGGTGTAAATAGAGTTATACATCCACATAGAAAGATAGAAAGAGTTCTGAGTGTCACCCTTCATAGACATGCAGTAGAATGTTGTCTCTTTCACAACAAAGAGTAAAATTATGCAAAATGTAAATTTAATCTTGACTTAATGATTGCCAATAATGTGACATTGACACTTAACAATAAGCTAAGTATCAGCATATTAATATTTATCAATAAAAATATTTGTACCAGAAAAAAAAATAAAAAGTCTCCATCAGAGTTATAATTCTAGGGATAAAAAGAGTGAACCCCCCCCCCCCCCAAAAGAATCAAAAAGAAGCCCATGGTTTACCAGCAGAAAGGCTAAATGTAGAAAATACATTTTATTCTATGAGAAGCTGATAAGGATGTAGTCCTGTCTGGGAAGGCAATAGTCGGCTTGTCCTATATGTTGGATGTTACAGCTATGTTGGCTGAGGGAATAAAATTAGGAAAGGACAATGGTCATCTAGAACGGAAGGGAATTTTTTCTTGTTTAATTATTTTTGAATTGTCTCGTTACCCATGAAAACACATGGTATTTTGTTGTAAAGAAACTATTTGGTGATGCAGCATGTACATTATATTACTGCAGTGTGGCAGTCCACAGCTGAGGCTTCCACAGTCCTGATTGTTCTCTGTCAATGTGTATTAGTTCCCTCCCTGGCTCTCTTTCGGAGTGAGCTAAATATGTGGGCAGCTGAGGCATCAGTGCTCTTCAGGGGCTGCTCCCTGCAGATGCTCTTTGCTCCATGATGCATGTCCATCTCACTCCAGGGCACACAACACATATAACAGATGTCATAGCATGGTGCAGATCTCAGCTACTCTTTTTAAAGACCTACAAAAAAACTGCATGTCATATTCCTTGGAACCCTTGGTGTTATGAAGAACACAGAGCTGACTGCAGGTAGCTTGGGAAACCATGGCACATGACAACTCTGTCCTATCTGCTGTCGGATGATGGGCAAACGTCCTGTGCACTACATCCCAGAAAAGAGGCATGGGGGCCAGCCCATCTGCAGGTAATGTTTCCAAATATCCCTCACTAAAGCATGCTGAGAGGCTTAAGATAGAGGAAGAGAATTACTTCCAGGTGTGTAGGAAGGGATTTCTCCAGGTCACGGGGAAGGTGTTTTATGTCTTGCAGCATGAGAAAGGCTGTGACCTGTGTCCCAGTATGGATAACCTCACCGAAAACACTGCATAGGAACCCGTTGAGGAGGGGTCTGGCACCATTAAGGCTCACCAAAATTACCTCATGGTTTAGTGGTTCAGGAAACTGAGCCCTATTTAAAGTCAATGAACTTGAGCTCTTAAGCTGGTTACATACTGCTCTGCAGAGAACATATTGCTCAGTGCAGTACTCTGATGTTCTGCTTTTACTGGCATACATTGCAACCTCACATCATACTTAAAAGGGTCTACTTTTACTGTTAAAAGAGATCTGAAAATAACCGATGTCAGATCAGATGCAATGACTTCCTGGACAATAACTGGACAGAGATATTCTACTTTGGCTGTTTGATCTGAGCATTTCACAGAAAACAGATCGCTCTTATATTTAGTGACTGTCCAGGGGGAAGGGCTTTCTATATATATATATATATATAACACACCTAATTCATACCCATGCAGCTAATATGTACTTGCTATCCAGGGAACTGAATTTATGCACCTAACTTTTGTAACACTAATTGCTCTGTTGTAGGTTGCAAGGTAAATCCTCTGGGATCTCTCTGCCTTCAAATCAGATTGAACTCAAGATTAAATTTATGCAGAGAAAAACTCTTGATCACATAGGGCTAAAATATAACTTCAAGGCTCAGTTCGAAGAGGTAATGCAGAACAATCTGTCCCAGAGGGAGCTCAGTGAGGCATTCTGCTTCTTGGAAGCATTTTGATGCCTGAAACTCTCATTATACAAGAAGAATATACCCACATGCAAAAGGAAGACAGACCATGCCTTATGACCTGTCACCTTTGTTTTGTAGACAGACATATGTGATTAAGGGAGCCTGTCTCTTCTCAGGTGGCACTAACATCTTGAGGAACGTACTCTGTAAGGCATTAGGGGACAGAGCAGGAGTGGTGTTTCTTTGACCAGTTTCTTTAGTCAAAGGTTGGCCTTTGCAAAAGCCTCTCAGAAATGGAGAGAAAGTATCCCTCCTTTTCCATCCTCTCCCTTTGTATCCTCATAGAAGGATCAAGTAGACGTCAGCTTGCAGAGATTCTCATGTGTTCATCATCTTCTTTAAAAGGAGTGATAAATAACACCTGATACAGCAAAATCAGGATAGTGGAAGTGACAGAAATTAGAAAATGCTACACATTTTGTTTGGACTCTTTTGGGACCCTCAGTCAACTTTGTTTCTTCTACATCTCAGCCACACTCAGAACTCTACAGAGAGAGCAAGAGGGATGGCAAATTAAAAAGGACTGACTCTTCCTCATTTGCTTTTAATTTCATATTATACTACAGTGACTCATGTCAGAACTAAAGTCAAAATCCACATTTTTTGTTTTGAAGTTAACATACAAAAATAGATATTCTTAACAGATTTTTTTGCACGAAGTCAGAGAAGAAGAACATTTTGAGATGATTCAACAGTCACTGCTCTGTGTAAGGAGTTACTGCAAGTCAATTAAAAGAATAGATTAAAAATAGCTTTCCCTTGATAAAGGAGAGATTTGTCTCATTAGGACACATTGCTACGTTCTATAACCTTACAAGGAAACAGCATTGTCAGATAAACTGCCCCGGTTTACTTTCTTTTGTCTAATTCTGTAACACCCACATTTCTTGCATGGGAACCAGCTATGCTATGAGCAGTGGAGTGTTTTATTAGTAACTGTCCTGGCACCTGGTGTAGATGAAGGTAAAGAAATTGTATCCTAATTCAGGGGAAAACGAGCAAATTATCTGTTTAGAAAAAGGGCTTATGCTGGTTTAGGACAAAAAATAAAATGTGATAAATTTACAGAAAGGAGGGAGATAGCCCATGTAACAGGAAAAAGTAACCTGTATGAACCAATATAATTACATAGAATCTTGGGGAGCTATGGCCCTTGAGAACACTCCTTGAGCTACGTCCCTAGTGAGGTGACCTGAAGGCTTCTCAGAATAGGAGCCTTGCATTGAGAATGATGCCAGGATGATGGATGAAACAGGAACACAGGCATGCAGGCCTGCAAGAGCCTTTGCATCACCAGATACACTTAACCTGCTCTTGCAGACAATTGGTTATACCACTCCGTTCATCAGTTTGTAAAATCCATTTTACAGCTAATCAGACTGCTGGATCCTGCTCCTGGGTCTGAGATTCGTGCCCAGAATCACTGCAGAGAATGATGGCCAGGTCTCGTACCAACTGCCCTACAGAAGCTTCCGCCTGTGCCCTCACAGAACTGCTATGGGCTCTCCCACATTGTGCTATAGACAGAGAAGGTGCTACTGATCACAGAGTTATGGTTTGGGATAAGTAATCAGTCTGACTGAAGCTGTACTGTATATTTTGTTACAGTAAAATCTGGTTTGATTTCCAGTGAAATCAAATATTTTAGCTTGTTAATAGTCTTTGGAGCTGTTAAAAGTGAGACTCTATGGCCCAAATACTTGTTGATATTTGATTTTTGTATTGAATAGGGCAAAAGGAAATGTCCTATTTCTGGATGAGATCAATACAGAGATTTTGAAGTACTTAGTTTTTACTTTGCTGAATATTGACCTGCATCTTCTTTAAGCCACAGCCGTATTTCATATTTATAGTTAAAAAAACTCGTGATTCCATGGTGCTCTGTAAGGTATGCTCCTTCACTGGACTGCATATGCCATAATACAAGCAATTCAAAAGTGGATTAATGCTCAGCTGATGTAATGCAGACCATTTCAATTCTGTTGTCTTAAAAGAGTACTTATTTTCCTGTATTCAGACATTTCCTTCTAAAACTTTTTTCTCTGCAACATTTCAGCAGAAAATGTGGGAGCTCTCTTCATAGCAGCTTTGCTGCTGCTGAGACTTCAGCAGAGTGGGAAGGTTGAAAGATGCCAATTACAAGGAGATATGCAATACTCATAAGCTTTCTGATGGAGCTTAGAGTCCTGTAGAGGCTTGATTTTTTCGTAGTTAAAACCTCAGGGCTAGGAGTCTTCTGTAAGCAAGCAAGTACACTGAAACTAGCATGTGCTAGGAGCCCACTGATCAGGGAAGCTGCCTTTCATGCTGTGCTGCTGTCACCTATACCTGCTCCACCTGCAATGCCTCTCTGGGCAATGCCTTGCTCCACCCAGCTCCATCATGAAAGTTTTAGCCATGGGGTTTTAGTGACATTGTTTCCTGAGCCAAGTCCATCCTCCTTGTTCACTGATGCATGGCACACCAGGGTGAGCACTGCTGGTAGGAGAGACAGTTGCAAAAGGGAAACTGAGATTTAAGATTGCCATTCCCACAGCATCTCAGTTCAAGCAAAAAGAAAACCCAAGACCATTCTGGTAACACAGCATGCAGCTTATTATTGCTCAGGTGACCCAGGCACCAGCATGCATTTGGGCGGATGCTCCAGGATGGGCAAGCAGAAGGAGCCTTCCCACACTCTGCTGCATCTCTTTGCAGTGTGTCCCCCTTGACTAGAATCCCCATGGACTACAGGCCCTGCTCCTGCACCACACACAATGCATTTAAGAAAGACTGTGGGGAAGAGAGATTGTCGTGAGCCTGTGCTTCCATCATCAGCCAGCAGGAGTGGGCTAGGAGCAGACCCTGTCTCCCTCAGAACTGGCAGGACCTCTCCTATGAGGACAGGCTGAGAGAGTTGGGCTTGTTGAGCCTGGAGAAGAGAAGGCTCCAGGGAGACCTTAGAGCAGCCTTCCAGTTTCTAAAGGGGGGCTACAAGAAACCTGGAAAGGAACTTTTTGCAAGGGCCTGCAGTGACAAGGCAAGAAGAATGCCTTTAGACTGAAAGAGGGTAGATTTAGATTAGATATTAGGAAAAATTCTTCACTATGAGGGTGGTGAGGCACTGGAACAGGTTGCCCATAAAAGCTGTGGATGCCCCATCAAAGAAAGTGTTCAAAACCAAGTTGGATGGGGCTTAGAGCAGCCTGGTCTAGTGGAAGGCATCCCTGTCCATGGTGGGGCATTGGAACTAGATGAGTTTTAAGATCTCTCCAAACTCAAACCATTATTTGATTCTCTGATTCTTCAATTCTATGATTCTATGACACTGCCATATTCACCAGCAGCAAAAACGTTCTTGCTCTACCTTAAGCTACAGTTGTTAAAGTACCTGAACACATTCTCACCCATGGCTGGTGGAGAGCTTCTTAGACATGTCATGTAAACAAGACAACTCTGATCCATAAAGGTTTTCTGTCATCTTCTGTATGCATGGAGATTTTTCTACAGACTACAGAATCACAGAATCACAGAATCCCAAGGGTTGGAAGGGACCTCAAAAGATCATCTAGTCCAACCCCCCTGCAAGAGCAGGGTAACCTACAGTACATCACACAGGAACTTGTCCAGGCGGGCCTTGAATATCTCCAGTGTAGGAGACTCCACAACCCCCCTGGGCAACCTGTTCCAGTGCTCTGTCACTCTTACAGTAAAGAAGTTCTTCCTGATGTTAACGTGGAACTTCCTATGTTCCAGTTTACACCCATTGCCCCTTGTCCTATCACTGGATATCACTGAAAAAAGCCTAGCTCCATCATCCTGACACCTACCCTTTACATATTTGTCAACATTGATGAGGTCACCCCTCAGTCTCCTCTTCTCCAAGCTAAAGAGACCCAGCTCCCTCAGCCTCTCCTCATAAGGGAGATGTTCCACTCCCTTAATCATCTTTGTGGCTCTGCGCTGGACTCCTTCAAGCAATTCCCTGTCCTTCTTGAACAGAGGGGCCCAGAACTGGACGCAATATTCCAGATGCGGCCTCACCAAGGCTGAGTAGAGGGGGAGGAGAACCTCTCTTGACCTACTAACCACTCCCTTTCTAATGCACCCTAAAATGCCATTTGCCTTCTTGGCCACAAGAGCACATTGCTGGCTCATGGTCATCCTCCTATCCACCAGGACCCCCAGGTCCCTTTCCCCTTCGCTACTTTCCAGCAGGTCAACCCCCAACCTGTACTGGTACATGGGGTTGTTCTTCCCCAGATGCAAGACTCTACACTTGCCCTTGTTAAATTTCATCAAGTTTCTCCCCGCCCAACTCTCCAGCCTGTCCAGGTCTCGCTGAATGGCAGCACAGTCCTCTGGTGTGTCAGCCACTCCTCCCAGTTTACTACATATAAAAAGCATTATACTTCTGTCCATTAAATAACCAAGAGCAATCATCTGCCTTTCCTGCTGTTACAGAATACTACCATGTTTTCATGTGAAGAAAACAAATACATATTTCATCTTCTGAAAAAATATATTTATTTAGCATTTCACCGGTTCCTCATTATACAGCTCTTGTCAGAGCATAGGTGCACACTTATTTATTTCGAGTCTGTGTTTACAAAGTCTTGCAAAAGATTCACATAAGAATTTCAGCTACCTAGAATTATTATTGAAGGGCCAGGATGTTTTTCCCTGCTCCATCAGCACACAGCAGCTATAAAGCTGCCTTCACCACCCTGCTCCTGTGGATTACTCTTACGTGAATCCACAGTTTAATATAATTGTTGTGGATACCAAAGCATGCTGATCCCCAGATAATCAATTCTTGCAGCCTCACTCAGAGACATGCACTTGTTGTCATGGTTTTCAGCCCAGGCAACTCAGAACCACACAGCCGCATGCTCACTCCCCCCTCTTCCTCCCCTCAGTCCTGGAGGGATGGGGAGGAGAATGGAAAGAATGTAACTCCCACAGGTTGAGATAAGAACAGTCCAGTAACTAAGGTATAACACAAATCACTACTGCTACCACCAATGATAATAATGAGAAGTGAAATAACAGGGGAACAGAATACAACTGCTCACCACCCACCGACCGATATCCAGCCCAACCTGAGCAGTGATCCACCCATCCCGGGTAATTGCCCCCAGTCTACATACTGCAGAGCAGATGGGTTTCCCTCTCCGTTGCCAGTTGCTCTACTTCCATTGCTGCAGCCACCCCCACAGGGCATTTGCCACCACCCATGAGTCAGTATAAAGTAGTGGCCACTTTTCTCATTCAGCAATATCCAAGGCCAGCTGGATGGCTTTCACCTCGGCAAACTGACTCTATTCACCCTTTCCTTCAGCAGTTTCTGGGACCCATACAGCTGCCTTCCATCTCCGACACTTCCAAAGCACTGGAGATGCCCAGTAGAATAGATACTTGCCCATACTTTCCCACACACCCTGCCACTCATGACTGTCCAGCCTCAGGGAAAATCTCTTGGTGGTCCTCCTATATCATCATTTAACCCTAGGCAAGACCCGAGCCGAACCATTGCCTAGCTTCCATGATTGGCCAAGGTCGGGCGTTCTCAGGGTGGTCACGTCACAGGCAAAACATAGCATATGCAGCAAGAAGCTGGTTCCAGCAAGAGAAGCAGAGTGCTTTCAAAGGCATTGAAAGGATATTTAGGATCTTTAACTCTTCCAGAATCTGCTCCCACTGTAAATAGCCCGGTGGGGAGCAGAGGGTGTGAGGGAATGTCTCCTTCATAGGCTGACCACCCGAGGAAAGGAAAAAGAAAGATGTGTAATTGCTAAAAAATTCTATTACATGCCTCCCAATGTATAGAGGTGGTGACCACACTGGGAATGCAAGCCAGACCAGTTTCATGATCAACAATTCTACTGTGTTACAAGTCATTACCATAAAGTACAGCGAAACAAGAACCTTAGCCCAGGCCCCCCAGACGACAAACACTAAACCAACAAATACAAGCCGTAAGGTACGACATGCTGAAACACTGAGATCAAGAGCAACAACTTTGAGAGCCAATAAATCAGCATTGTGATGAGTGACTATTAATCCAAAACAATAAATGCTTATCACAAATACAATTAGACACACTCCGGTCAGATCTGTCGCTATCTCAACCTTTCATGCTCCACATTGGGTGCCACAAAGAACTATCATGGTTTAAGCCCAGGTAACTCAGAACCATGCAGCCGCTTGCCCACCCTCCCCATTCTTCCTCCCCTCGCTTCCGGAGGGATGGGGAGGAGAATCAAGAGAATGTAACTCCCAGGGGTTGAGATAAGAACAGTCCAGTAACTAAGGTATAACACAAATCACTACTGCCACCACCAATGATAATAATGATAAGGGAAATTACAAGGGAAGAGAATACAACCACTCACCACCCACTAACCAATACCCAGCCCGACCCAAGCAGTGATCTAGCCCTTGGGGTAACTGCCCCCATTTTATAAAGTGGGCATGACATGCTGTGGTATGGAACACCTCTTTGGCTAGTTTGGGTCAGGTGTCCTGTTTCTGTTTCCTCCTGGCTTCCCCTCCTCCCTGGCAGAGCATGAGATTCACAAAGTCCTTGGTCAGACTAAACATTACTGAGCAGCAGCTAAAAACATCGGTGTTATCAGCAGTGTTCCCAGGCTGAAAGTCAAAACACAGCATTGCACCAGCTACTAAGAAGGAGAAAAATGACTGCTACTGCTGAACCCAGGACACCTGTGCTGTTTATTTCCTGCCATATCATCAGATTCTGTTTCTCACAGATTTCAGTTCTGAATGTTGCGACAACTTTGTATCAGATTTTAGGGTTTGGAGGGTATCAGCAACTAACTGCCTTCTCCTCCTAGCAGCAGAAGACCTCTGGGCAGTTCTGACATGTCAGCTCACACAGTAGTTCACCAAGAAGCCTATAGCAAACTATTCCTAGAGCTATCCTTCTGGGTCAGCAACTGGCAAACAAATTTTCAGACACAGTTAAAATGTTTTATTTCCCCACAGGCCTGAGGATAATAAATGAAAGAATCCCTGTACTCAACATGTCTCCTTTTAAGAAAGTTTTCATATTCCTCATGGTCTGGTCTGAGGCGCCTTCTTTAAAGTTTTGTGTGAGCATTTGTTTTCTAAATGCTTTAAGGAACCGTACAGTTTGTGTACTCATGCGATTACATGAAATCTGATCCCAGAAATGTGGAGTTTATGCCTGGCGGAAAATCCATGAGTAAACAAATTCTTGGCATTCTTGCAAATGCAAATACAAGTTCAGATGCTTTTTTTGTAAATTGGAGAGCAAGGGTTTTGAGGTTATTTGAACTATAAACTGTGTTCAAGGAAATTAAGCCCCTCATGCTTAGACATTGGAATAGAGGGCTTTTTATAGGAATAGCTACAATGTCTGCTTTCCACAATGTTCTGGGAACAACAGATTCACTAAAATGCCTCTAAAATTTTAAAGAATAAAGTATTAAAATTAATAAAACTATTGAATCAAGCTGCCCAGCTAAGATTCCCTGCAGCAGAAAAAGACCCAAACAGAGCTGATTTCTTTGTATCCTTGATGAGAGAAAAGGCCTAATGAGCTCAGCAGTATTACTTTCTAACGAGAGACATGGAGAAATTAGCTCACTTTTGCTTAATAAACTGTTCAAAAAAATGTTTTGGATGTTATGCTTGGTGGAGGTGAGGCTTTAAATCTTTTTATCCTTCTGCTCTCTGGGGTGTGCTCAGTTGAACAAAATAGAACTCATCCCTCTAAAATAATGGGGCTTTCTTCATTTCAGGATCTGTAAAGTGTTTTAGATCTAGTCAACATCTGTTCAATTAAAATGGCTCTTCAATTGCAATTGACATTTTTCTAGCAATTTTTCATTTTGGTCAGTGTTTTTATAGTCTGGTGCTGACAAGTAACCAGAATGACTTGAGAACTTCAAGCCATTTTCATACAAAATGTCTTTTTTTTGGTGCTTGTTAAAATTTTGGTGTTTGGGAGTTTAATAGCAACATTTTCACAGTGAAGTTTACCATTGTTAAACAAATGTGTGTTTTGGTTTCATTTTATCATATAGAAACTTTATCTTTGTATATATAAAAAAGATACAAAACAAGTGACATTTAAATAGTTTGCCTACTTGTTTCTCCATGCCTAAACAAGTGAGAGAGATATTCCTTCCTTCAAACTTGCTTTCAAGTACAGACAACTGGAGTCACTTCCATGGTGAAGATGACCTCCTGCCCAGCAGACGCCCACACTTGCCTGCAGGATCTGCGGGGCAGGAAGGCCGGTGGCGGTGACGGTACCATCCCCTGTGATGCAGGTTCACCCATAATTCCCATCCCCAAATGGCAAGAAATAGCACGTTGCAAAAAGATATGCTTTTAATGCAGACCTTTAACAACAGTGAGGATTTTTTCTTAGGAAAAGCTCAGGTATCTCAGTGTCTCGCTGCAGGCGGCAGTGTTGGCACACTCTGCATCCTTCTAGAAATTTCTGCCATCTTTTCAGGTACTTTGAATTCAAGTAACAAATGCAACAAGTGACAAGGATAGCTTTACATTGAAAATAATCACTGGATATAGAGTTGAAAAGGTTAGTTTCTTTAGTCTGTTATATTGCTAATGCCTATTTACTCATCAGGATATACTATTTATTTGTTAACATATTCTTTGCCGTGAGAAAATGGTTTCCTTTAGCATGTATATACTCTTGCATACATGACCATAAATGCATGCTAACTATTCTGTTACCACTGAGCTAAGCCACGAGGAGCTGCAGAGGAAGCCGTATGCCCCGTTCCAGCAGTAACTTCTGTGTGAAGCTCCCTGGAGACATTTCTCCCCAAATCCCTGGTGATTTTAAGCAATGCCAGGCAGCCCATGGCAGAGCTGCGGCATTGCAAAGAACAGATAGCAAATTGTGTCTGGCATCACAGCTTGTACCTTGCTGGTAATGCCTGATGCTTTACTCAGCATCAGCCAATGTTTCAAATAACACATACCTCTAACATTTGTGCAATTCCCTCTGAAATATGTCATTCCAGGTCTAATTAGCTGTCATTGTCATTCTCCTTGCTTTTCTCCATAAATAAATAACCTTTTAGACCCATGGAATAAGATGTGATGTGTTTTCTTTTAATGACTACATATTTCCAACTCAGTGGAAGAATATTTGCCATGTTCTCATCTCTCTGGCTCATTAACTCCAGAAATCTGATAATGGCTTTAATGCAAAGGAATAATGTTAGGTTTTAAATGGAAACAAAATAAAACATGCACAGGAATAAATTAACCTGTTACATCCCCCAAATGATTACTTGTGCTGATCCGAAATTTGCGTAGACAAACAAAAAGGTGCACAAATTCATGGCTCAGGTCTGAATATTAAAAATGAATGGGAAATTCTGTCCCTACAGATGGACTCTATGTTAGGTGTCTTTGGATCTTGCTGTGCCTCACAGTGTCTTCAAACCCAAAGGAGTGTGTAGTAGCTTCAGGGGCTTCAGCAGGGCACAGCAGGGCTCAGCAAGGCACAAAAGCACATCTATTGCTTGGAGCATCAAATGCAAAGGCAAGCAGAATTAAAGATTTTCTTAAATAGGAACAGTCACAGCTGTTATTACCACTCCAGCTTTTAAAGTAACTGTTAGTCAAGAAATCTCATGTTCTAATTTATGCTTTCAGCTCCATTTGAGTGTAAACTTGTGTTAGAAGAAAAATATCCTGGTTGAAAGATTATAGTAACACATTAGCACCTAAATGTGATGGAAAGTGTGGATCCACAAACTCTTCATCTTCAGACTTAACTTTGGAGAAGATTCAAGCACAAGGTAAATGGGCTAAGGAGAGCTATGGAAGATTACAGCAAGTACCTCAGAAAGGAAGGACAAAACCAGTCTGAGACTTCACATAAGGAGCTTAACAGTTTGAATTGCAATAGGAACAACTACGAAGTCAAGAGGCAATGAACACAGGAGGATCCTTCTGAACTTCAGGAAACACATTTTCACTGCGAGGGTGGCTGAGCACTGGCATGGGCTGCCCAGAAAAGTTGTGGAATCTCCATCCTTGGAGATACTCAAAAGCTACCTGGACACGGTCCTGGACTACTGGGCCTAGGTGACCCAGGTTGAGCAGGAGTATTGGACCAGGTGACTTCCAGAGGTCCTGCCAGCCTCAACCATTCTGTGATTCGGTGAGATGCAGCCACCAAAACAACTAGAAAAAGCTACTGTACTGATTACTAGTTAACACTACCTAACAGGTATGCATTTGCAATGCACATGAGGAACTGTTTCCCAGTGACCTCCAAGTGTAACCTCAGCCAAAGTTAGGTCATCAGCAGAACATCAGAACTGGAAAGTTACAATCTGCATAGAGAAAGTGAAATTTAAGAGAAACTGTCTAGCTATGCAAAGACTGGAAATGGATCTTCTGGATCCTCAGGGAAAAAAAAAAAAATCCATATGTCCAAGAAATCACTAGTCAATTTAGGTTTTATCCAAAATGCAGTTCCTACTACAGGCTCGAGAAACAAATTTACCACCACTGTTCGGGCTTGGTAAAACTGTCAGATCTGCAGGAAGACCATGGTTGTCCGAATACTTTCAAAACATTTCTGTTATAGCCTTTCAGTCATAATGGGCAAGAAAAAAGAAACTATGTATAAAAAATTGCATTTGAGAGAAGAATAAGTCTCTGAAAGTCTTGGCAAGGACCAAACAAAGCCGTTAATCTGTCCATCTGCTTTCCATCATTCACAAGGTCCATGTATGCCTCACAGTGCAATGAGTTCCTAGGTGATATACAGGCAGCAGCAGAACATTTTCCACTCCTAGGGAAAGGAACAAGGCTACTGCATTTATGTGTTTTCTTCAGGCCTGGAGAGTATTGAGGTCTTCAGAGGACATTTTGCCAGAAATCTTCCAGAAAAAAAAAGACAGGTGGAGGGTTTTACTTTTTTCCTAAGTGGAAGTATATGAAATATCCCATCATCCTGAAGGCGCTGTTTGGCAGTGGATGGAGGAATTATTCTGTAAATCAAGGAACTTGCTGATGCCCAGCCTGAGGAGTGCCTGTGTTTCAAAGGTCTTTGTGGTGGAGGCTAGCTGTGGACTTAGTACTCTGGGGGCACCAGGAAACCGGCCGAAATCACAGGCTGGATTCATGAGAGCATAAGCAACAAGGAGAACAACAGCAGCTGCTGAGTTTGCCAGCTGGAGTTGTAGGAAGGCAGGGTACACATCCGTGGTTTTGAATGCTTATCCTCATCATGTGCTTTGTCCTGAAAGATTTGCAGTTGCTCCAAAATGTATCAAGAGAGTGAGGAATCTCCAAGCAACCCAGGTTCACAGGTTTGCAGTAGACAACTTTGTGTCTATATTTACTTAAAGGTAGCAAGCAGGTCTATCATTAGAGACTGTTGTATAACCCTCCCTGCTGGTGCAATTGGATCTTTGGCCCTTATAAGCATATCTAAGGGACCCACCACTGCAGTGTAATCCCTTGTGATACGTAAATCCTTATGTGGGGAAATGTGACTCATGTTAGGAGTATCCTAATCCAACAGTGTCACTCCCAGACCTCTGCATTCATAGAGGTGGGAATTCCAGGTGCGTCCGCTGATGAAATACCATGCTCTGCAGCAGGACACTGATGTCCCGATAAAGTATGTGGTAACTGTGGGGAGGCAAGAAGATGCCATGACATGTGGTGCTTCTACCCCCTATCTGCAAGAACAGGAGAACCAGCACTTGCAGGAGGGTCAGATTCTTCATCAGATAGAAGTGCAAAGTCTGAAATGTGTTGTCAGTTTTCAGTCAAAGCAGACCAGCTTTCAGAATTTAGACTTGTATAGCCCTAGTGTGGGCTAAAACAAGTTTACCACTGGTCTAGTAGCTAAGCAGTGCCTCCATCCACTAATTTCAGAACTGCATCACCCAGTTTTGGGGAATCTGATTTAAAAAAAAACAGAGAAAAAACAAGTCTTTGGCCTGTTCATCCTGCAACTACCCAACACAGGTTTGCTCTGCAAGAGCAGCACTTCTGAAGATAACCCCTGTGGATGGTTCAGGGACCAGGATCTGCTAGGGACCATTCCCAATGAATAATGTTGCCCTTTCAACTTGGTGGGGGATTTTGCAAACATGCATGTTACTTCCCGAGATTAACAAGACCGATCTTGTTCAACATCTTCGTCGCTGACATGGACAGTGGGATTGAATACACCCTCAGCAAGTTTGCCGATGACACCAAGCTGTGCGGTCTGGTGAATACTCTGGAGGGAAGGGATGCCATCCAGAGGGACCTTGACACGCTTGTGAGGTGGGCTGATGCCAGCATTATGAAGTTCAACCATGACAAGTGCAAGGTCCTACACCTGGGTCAGAGCAATCCCAGGCACAGCTACAGACTGGGCAAAGAAGAGATTCAGAGCAGCCCTGCAGAGAAGGACTTGGGGGTGTTGGTCCATGAGAAAATGAACATGAGCCGGCAGTGTGCGCTCGCAGCCCAGAAAGCCAACCGTATCCTGGGCTGCATCGAAAGGAGCGTGACCAGCAGGTCGAAGGAGGTGATCCTGCCCCTCTACTCTGCTCTTGTGAGACCTCACCTGGAGTATTGTGTGCAGTTCTGGTGTCCTCAACATAAAAAGGACATGGAACTGTTGGAACAAGTCCAGAGGAGGGCCACGAGGATGATCAGGGGACTGGTGCACCTCCCGTATGAAGACAGGCTGAGGAAGTTGGGGCTGTTCAGCCTGGAGAAGAGAAGGCTGCGTGGGGACCTCATAGCAGCCTTCCAGTACCTGAAGTACCTCCAGTACCTATAGGGATGCTGGGGAGGGATTCTTCATTGGGGACTGTAGTGACAGGACAAGGGGTAACGGGTTCAAACTTAAACGGGGGAAGTTTAAATTGGATATAAGGAGGAAATTCTTTCCTGTTAGGGTGGTGAGACACTGGAATCGGTTGCCCAGGGAGGTTGTGAGTGCTCCATCCCTGGCGGTGTTCAAGGCCAGGTTGGATGAAGCCTTGTGTGGGATGGTTTAGTGTGAGGTGTCCCTGTCCATGGCAGGGGCGTTGGAACTAGATGATCTTGAGGTCCTTTCCAACCCTAACTATTCTATGATTCCCAAGAAGGCACTACTGAGGCTCACTGGTAACCTTGAACTATGGAAGATGTCCCTGGGTCTTGGATTAGGTGGGCAGATGCTTTACGAGAAACGGATAATTGAATTCCTCTGGCTCTCCATGCCACAGTGAATATCACAGCGTCTCATGGGAACCCCACTTGCAGCAGAAGTCATATAAGGCTCTCAAAAACCCTGACCAAGAAACCTTTTTCTTCTACAGGTCAGTTGATGATGTCTTCCACTCATGAAAAGTGATCCATGGATAACTGCTGCTTCTAACTTTTTCAGCAATGAAGTTCATTGCATATCAGGCTTATACAGCACCTGAATTCCCTAGTGTGACCACAGGCACAGGGGGCTGCATAGCTAGGCAATGTGATCCTGCATCTGTGCTCTTTCCCTGCCTTGCTGTTGGTACAGAAGACATGAGTGATTGGACCTGTCACAGCAGGAAACCATGAACCACGAGGACAAGGCACAACTTCCTTGGAATACACTTAAAGTTTGTAGAAGAGGAAAAGCTGGACCTAAAATCATGTCCAGCTTGGCCCCTCTCTAAGCATCCTGAGAGTGGTGGAGGATTCTATAGATAGATAGAGTAGGGGTGCTACCATTACCCAAAATGGAAGACACTGCTGAACCATCCTGATAAATGCCCAGCCTGTGCAGGGCCAGACACCCACCCTAGCTGGGAATTTAAACTGAGAGTCTGCCTGGGGTGCTGCTGTCTTACTGTGACTCTGTATTGTAATGTGATGTATTGTAATGGCACTTTTCACCTACCTTCACAAGTATTCAACACCCACACATGGGGTGTGCTGTCAAACACAAAACCAAGATTATTAAAATGACTAGTGACACTGTGCACCTGATCTTGAACAATTATCCTAAGGTGACTGAAGGAATTTTGTTTCCTTAGGGAAAGAGGAACATCAACAAAAGTATGCATTTTGTACTTAATGCACAGAAACTATAATTAGAAAACTAAACCACTCATTAACAAGCTTTAAGATTGCTAAAGACTGGGGGGCTTGGATCTCCCTCAAAACAAACAGAGAACAAATGAACTTGTCCAACTTCTGCTTAAGAACACAAATTTTCTTAAGAAATTGGAAAGCAGATTTGCAGAAGAAAGGCCCGTTTGCTGAAAGCAGCTCACTCATGCAAAAGGAGCTTTCTTGTTGCTGCCGGATTACTTTTCTGCTAAAAGAAGCACGAGGAGAAGGATAGGGTGACAAAAACCTGCTTTATCACTTTACCAAAAAAATAAATGCTTGCTGTTCTCTGGAAAGCAAGGTGGATGGGTGGTGAGCAGAGGACAAAGGGAACTTCTGAAAGCCTCATTTTCCCAGTCAGCATGTGGCAGACCTTGCTAAAGGCTCCTCTTCTTCTCCGCTTACCTCAGCAAATGAAACAATCATTCAGCAGCTTCTGAATCCCCTGGCAAAGTAGGCAGGATGTGACCAGAGATGGAGGGAACTGTGGGTTATTTATGAGACAGTTCTGTATGAAACTCTGTTTTCCTAGCACTAGATATCCCCAAATTAGATGCATCCTAAAGGAAGCCAGGCATTAAATTAGGATGGATTAGGTATAATGCACCTTGTTCAAATTGTATACCAGTGGGCAATCAGTAGCTCCATGGAAAGATGCCTTCTTTGTTACAGAGAATCAGTATGAGATGTGTTTTTTTTCAAGTTCTTCAGGTTTTTCAGAAAATGGTGGTGTTATCAAGCAGCACACTAAAGATACAAAGAAATTCTCTTTCACGTAGAACACAGCTGAACCGTGAAACTCTGCCACAGGGTGTTGGGGAAGCCAACACAGTGTGCTCAGAAACAAAACCCATTTCTGAAGAACTAGTATACTGTAGTCCAGATTCAACTTTCTACTCCAGAGATCTCTAAACAGCTCTTTTCCAGAAATGGAGGAGCTATGTTAGTCAAGGAGAGTAAACTAACAAGAAATAGCCAGGAAGATATACAAAGGGAAGCATCAGCCAGTCATGCCTATTTCTTATATATATTCTTCAAGCTTATCAATACTGGGTGCTGCTGGAGACACAGCTCTCTGGACAGTCTTTTGGTTCAAGCCAATCTGTTCATTTTTCACTGTGTATATTCTCATGGGTGACAAATACTAAGATTAGAA